>NC_063213.1:68324110-68631851 GCF_020740725.1 Corvus hawaiiensis | reverse complement strand
AACGCTTCTTAAAACAATTTATTGGGCCTCACATTTGGCAAAAAATAAAGTTCCAGGTAAAATAACATATATATGGTGATAATTTACTGTGAAGTATGCGTATCCCTAGTGAATATCACATAATTAAAATTCTGTGTCATTAAAAGATTAGGTTTTGATGCAACAGGTATACAGCTATCATGATTCTCTGATGTACTGCAATAAAATCCAGCTTTTGATAATAATTTTTTCAACCAGATAATGTTGTGAGTTCCTGCTGATACCCAGTCAACATCCCAGTTCTGAGTAATGCTTAAGCACATATTTAACTTATAAATATATCCAGACTAGGGATTGATTTAGGCCTGTGGTTTGTTTATGTTATGGTTTGGTTATGTCCTTGAGTTGTGTCCATAATTCTGTTTCATTATAAATATGTGTTTGATGCAAAGCATTCAAAGATCATAACACATTCTCAAATTTTCCCATTGTTTTCACTCTACAATCATTGAAGTCAGTGTGAGTTGCAATGTTAACCTTTGGCAAAATGCTTTGTGGATGTGCCTTGCCATCTTCAATGTCAGCTCTTTTCTCCTGGCTATTGCAGGGAGCTTGTATTTGTTTTGTAACTCCTCTGCTGAGGTGATTTTTGCAGTTAGCAACCTCATCTTGCTTTTTGTACTTGCAAAGCAATCAGGCATAACTGGATTGAGTGGAAATGCTACTTCCATAATACTCTTCAACATGAGCATGGGGAGGTTCAAGTCAGGTGGTGTCAGCTGGTCTTTGGGGGAATTGAGCTGACACAGATGCTTGATGAAGTCTGAAGTGCTAAAGCAGTAAAATACTTTTTGCAGCTGCCTTTTGTTTGGTTTCTTTGTGTAGAGATTGATTATGTTTAAGAATTGTAATTATAAAAGGGGAAATCAACAGTGATAAATGACAATTGAGTAGTCTCCACGTCAAATCAGTAGAGCATCCATTGACTTGTTTTTATTTCATGGCAATTCTTACACATGTTCTTTGGTAGAGTCAAAATAGTGTTTGAGATAAGTTTGGCAGATAGTTTTGGATTTTTTGGTTTGGGTAGGGGTTTGGGGATTTTTTGGTTGGTTGGGTGGGTTTTTTTGGTTTTTTTGTTTAGGGATAACTGGCATTAGTGCATTCAACTTGTAGTTAGTTGTCTTACAGAAAGACATGTTTTTGCCACTGTTCCTGAAGGTGTGTCTGCTTGTGGGTTTCCTTGATTTCCTACAGCATGTTTGTTGTTGTTTTCAATAAGAAATGCTCAAGTCTCCTTTTCAGCCCCTATCTTTCTGATTGGCTTTGTTCCTGAGGTTGTGGCTTGGTTTATAGATTGCAATCTGATGGAGCTAAGATGAGATTTCTTGCTTGCTTTAACATTGTGGATCCAAGCTTCAAACTGATATTAGCAGTAGATTGGGCTTTTGGGGAAAGGCCCAGATTGTTGGAATGCTATGGACTGATGTTGAAGGTAAGGCAAAGAGAGGGCTGGGTGTCTGGCTTCTCTAAGTTGCATATAGTTTTCACGTTCAGTTTTAGTTAAGTCAGGTGTAGTGAAGCAATCTGAAGATGTCAGAGGCACAGGTTACTGTGGATAAGCTCAGAGGAAAGTACATGGTTTCTAGGAAACTAAAAGTGATTTTTTTTTTTTTTTTAATTGGTGCTGTTTGGTAGCCTTAGTTTGGGTTCTTTCTCTCTTCTAAAGAAAGGGTATGGCCAATGTTTTAGAAACAGATTTTTTCTCAGTGTCAAGAACTGCTTAGGGACTTTTTAGTTACTATTTCTTTTTTATTTTATTTTCATTCTCTTTTTGCCCTTTTTTCATTCCCCCCCCCCCCCCCCCCCCCTTCTCTTTTAATACATACATACACCTACCGAACTTGGATGTTTCATCTTCAATTTTGGTAATTCTCCCCAACTCTTAGTTTACATTTTTTAATCCTGTATCTTAATATAAGAGACTAGAGGCAAGCTTGGGTTTTTGTTTGAAAGGAACTCTGTATTCACCTTTCATCTGGTATGGCACATTCAGCTCTTTTGAGCTCTATGCTCTACATACTTCTAGTACATACTGGCATATCTTTTTAAAGGGTTAATGACCCTTCAAATGAAAATACTGTGAAATACTCTTTGGTGCTACCATAAGATCTCCAGTTTTTTCTTCTGTTCTATGTTATTTTTCAGGTATGCTGTAAAACCAGGTTAGCAGACCTTCTGTTCCTGTTTACTTTCTAAAGAGTCATAATTAATGAATCACATGGTTTATGGTTTATTCATATGGTATTTGAAAGAAAACTTTTAGCCTGTGTTCCAGTGTTGATGTTGTAAGAAATCTCAATGGATATTATAAAAGTGTCAGATTTTCTGCATGCAAGGCCAAGCAGTACTTTTCAGCCTGACCGAACTGAACAAAGACAGACCAAGCGTTTTGAGAGCTTTTCACAGCAGAAATTGAATCCTGCAGCTCAGAAAGTCCGGGTAAATGTCCATCCTTTTTGTGCTTAACTGAGATAGACCTCTCAACCTTTGGGTACTCCTCCAAATCCTTTCTTATAATCTGAATATGATCCACCAACATAAATATTTTTCTTTTTGTTCATTAAAACATTCTTCAAATATGAAGTTCACTCTGCATAGCAGTAACCTTTAGCTGGGCTAAATATACTCTTGCTTAAAAACTGAATTTAATTGGAGCATTTTCTTGGGACTTAGAGTATATATCTTGTGCCTTTTAACAGCCTGAATGTGTCAGACTTTTCCCTGTATCATCAGTTGCTCAGTACATGTGTGCAGGCTTCAGTAGGTCAAAAAGCTGCTGGGAAAAGCTGACAGTGCTTGTACCACTGTGGCCACTCAGCACAGCAGTGTTAAGAGTGCTTCTCCCCACAGATTAGATTATTGCATGGACTTGGATTAGCAAATCACTCCAGATATAATTTGACACAAGTCACAGCAGTGTGGGGATCAGGCTCTGGTAACTTGCCTTCTATTGTTTGTGTAGGGCTGTGAAAAGCTCAGGCCGTGAAAAGAAAGGCTGAGGATAGACAGGGCAGGAAGGACCAAGAACCTGCAAGGCACAATGTAATAAAATAAATGGCTCGGTCCTGATCTGGTCTGCTGTATTAGATCTCTGTATGTCAGGGCCTTGAGCACAGTTCCCTGTGATTGCTTTCTGATTTATGCTGAGCCAGCATTCTGTCCTGGGCTGACGTTTTGAAGCCGCTTCATTCCTTCGCCGCCCGCTCAATGCCCCGGGACGCTGCGCCCTTACCGCGGGCCGGGGCCGGGCGGGGCCGGCGCACCGAGTGCGGGGCGGGCGAACGGCCGGGCCCAGCGGCTCAGGGCAGGGAGCGCGCCGGGAGCGCTGTGCTGCTCTCCGGGTTTCCTTTGTGTTCCGGCGAGCAGGAAAAAGGTTCTGTTGGGTTTTTTCTTGTCCTTTTTTCCCCCTTTCCTGCCCCTTGCCTCACTGCCTCCTTTCCCTCCTCGCCGGTCCGGGGAGCCTGCAGGGGCGGCCCCGGCTGGTCCGAGCCCGGGTGTCTGTTCTCTCTCCAGGAATTTGTTGTATTTAGAGGTTGTTTTTTTTCTCCCTGTTCTACCCTGTTTTGTTTGGCGTTAATAAGTAATTTGGTTTTTTCACTTTCACTTGCTGTGACCCACTTGTCTTATTGGTGGAGGAAAAAGGAAGGCCCTTTTCCCTTTAGAGAACACACTCATTCCGGAGTGTTTCCTCCTGAAGTTTTGTCTCCAAAACCGAGACACATTCTTACCAAAAACAAAACCCCAAACGAAAAGTGTCCATGGGCTGACGACTCTCAAGGAAAGATACAAAAATGAAATGACATTTAGAGAAAGAAGGCACTCACAGTTCAGATGTAGTGTGGTGTGCCCAGAGCTCTTGATTAAGAAGAAACGTCTGTGGCAGCAGGATGGATCCTGGAGCCTCCATCATTTTGCTACCGTGGCGAGCAAGTGGCACATCATGTCAAGTGACTCCTCATGTGTTCTCCTTTCACAAAGTCACTTTCATTTGCTGCTGCCGGTGTCACTGGCTGCTGTTGTTTTAAATAGTTGTTTATTTTGATTGCAGATGAGCCTTGTGGCCAGCGCTGAGGTCAAGGAGAAGCATATTTATGGCTGTTCTAAGGGAAGCAGTGGTACAGAGGGGATCTGGATCAGATTTTTAGCAAAACTGCAGACTCCCTCTATGAGATTATGGGAATTGCTGTCTTCTTTATTTCCTAATTTCTACATGATCTGTACTATTCTGCAATATCTGCAATAAGCCTAGCACCACCTATTTTTACCACCCCTTCCATCATCTCCAGGGCCTACTCCTTCCTAGTATCTGCTGGAACATGCAGTCTCTCAAAATTCAATTCCTTCACAATAACCTGGTAGCTTCAAAACTCAAAATAATAGACTTTCTAACCAGGTTCCTTTTAATGGTGCCAGAATAGACAAAGCTCCTGGAGCAGCTCTGTTGGGAGGCCTGAGGAGATAGTAGCCTTTGGCAGTGGGGTGAGGAGACTTGACAAACAACTTGAATTGACACTGTTCACCTCCTGCACAGCTGTGGCCAGAATGGTGTCTGTGGCCCTAATCCAGGATGCTCTTTCTGCTTTGAAAAGTGAACAGTCAAGGACAGCAGAGATGAGGAAAAGTACGTAGTCAAAAAGATGCAGTTGTGTGGAAAGAAGCAATTCGTTGTACTGGAAAGGAAATTTAAGCAGGCTACTCTTCCTCCTGTGCAAGATAGCAAAGGTTGGGCCCGCTTGCTCCCATTTGCCTTTGCTCAGTGTGCTATAGGAATTAAGCTCCTGTTCTAATGACAAAGGATTTACACAGTAGCCCAGTTTGTGCTGTTTGCTATGTATGTGAGCCCTCTCGTTCACACCATTAGACAGTCCAACTTTTCTACCTTACTGTGCACTTTCCAGTTTTCAGGGACAGTCATCATCCCTGTTCATCTTTCATGTGCGCATGCCTGATTGTTGCTGGGAGACACAGAGCTTTTCCTGAAGCTCTAGAAGATGCTGAAAATAAAATGCACTGTCAAGTGTAAGGGAAAACTTCAGCAAATTAAACCGTCCTAGTCTATATCCTTTATTCCATGCTTGAGAAGGAGAGCATCTAGAGTACATGCCATGCATTTCAACCATTTTGATCTTATTACATTCGCTGCACAGGGTGGGTCTGTCTGATCCATCATTAGTATGCTACTCCATATAAATTGTATTTATCTCCGTAGTCTGTGATTAATGTTATTTTGAAATAAAAATTAAATAGATTCACTGGTTGCTGCATTTTCAGATATTTTTCATCAAGATTAGGTAACTCCATGCTAAAATGGTTACTCATTTATTATGTTTGTTTTCTAATAGTGCATCTATTAAAGCCAAATATTAAACTATTAGTATGTAAATTTAACGTGGATGTTTGAACAAATAAGGTATAGCTTGAACTGTGACTTATTTTCTAATTCGTTTTAATGTAATTGAAGGTATATAATGTGTGTGTCTGCATGTGGAGGTACAATGGAGAATGATGATGTAGCAGAAACATTTTACTGGCATGACTTTGGGAAGGTTGAATTTCTAGGAGTGACTTACGTAGATCATCTTAAATGAACATCAGGAAAACCTTACAGTGCTGTGTATCATCTCAGGTTTGTCTGTATGCTCTGCAGAACACCGTGAAACCCCTTTTTTAGTGTTGGATATGCATGGAAAGCAAGCAAAAATACCTTCTTCATTGCAGAGATGCTGCACTAAGCTGCACCATTGGGTTAGAAATCGCTTGATCATCAAGTCTTCTCATCAGGATGTTATACCTTGTATCATTTGTAGGTAGTGCTGGTATTGAAGCTCTGGGAACCTGAGCCCTCTGGCCCCAGCCAGGCAAAGTACTGAAGCACATGCTGAGCTTTAAACTTGTGAGCAGTCCCATTTAAATCAATGGGATAGTTCCTATGCTCAGTCAAACATAACCCTAAACAGCTTCAGGTCAGAGATCTCCACACTTCCTGGGATCCAACTGAGAGTGATCAGCACCTTGCAGGGCTGAGGCAGTGAAAATCTTCAAAATGACTGTTTTAAGCAAGAAGAGTTTAATCTGACAAACTACAAACTTAATTTGCAAAATCTTTGTTCTAAACCAGTTTTACTGATCAGCACTTGGGTAAAAAAAGTGAACAAGCAAACATCTGGAGAGTAAACAGCACTTGAATTCCCATTCTTAACTAAAGAAAATTAGCTGAAAACACAGTAAGGAAAGAAGAAAGTAGGGGCTCGGAATGAGGAATGAGGAAATGAGGAAACAGGATGGACAGACACATGGGACTGAATACAAAAAACCCTAAGCCACCAATACACTGATATATGACAAAGTGAAAGGAACATAGAAGAGAGAAGTGCTGTTCTTCAGGCATTGGGGGCAATATGAAAAAGTCTGGTTTAAGCTTAAGTTGGGGGGGGAACGGGATGAAAAGGGAAGAAAGACACAGGAAAGAAGAGTAGGTTTAAGGCAAAAAACTGTTGAGACTGGTGCAGAAGTATTTTTCTAGATAGTCAGAAAGTTTTCCTGAGTTTTGTACTGTACATGTCTGTTCTTGATCTCCTTTCGAAAGATCAACAAGTTACGAGAAACCACAAAAATTATGACCACAAGCCATCAAAGCAAGTCTTTATTTTTAAGTATTATCATCAGTTTTGAGATGAGTGTGGGGGACTTCAGATTTTGCTTCTGGATTTGCGAAACACTTAGTGTGTCAGAACCCAGGCCCATGACTAAGGCTGCACTGAGATGATATTCATGGAATCACAGAATATCCTGAGCTGGAAGGGACCCACAAGGATCATCAAAGTCCAGGTCCTGGCCCTGCACAGGGCCACCCTAGAATCACACCATGTGCCTGAGAGCATATTACTGAAACTCTTAGTAAAAATAAGAACTGGCAAGGGATGTGGTTCCCAACAACCTTGCTGCTGCCTTCTGAGCTAATACCAATGATGCAGATTTTCTTGAAAACCCTGTTTCCATCCCTCCATCCACCCACCCAGTACAATCTAGTCTCACTGATAGCCTCCCATTGAACTTGAACAAATCAGCAATAGTTTAATTCCTTTCTGATTGTACTTTTCTAAGTAAATAAAATGAATAAATAAAAAATGTCAGTAGCCCTTTCTGCCTAGATTAGTTAGTGATATTTATCTTATGTACTATCTCCATCTGTTGTCTGCTGAAAGGGCAAAATAAATCCATTTCATCCATTTAGCAGCCACCTTGATAATAGTTGGATGTACAGAGAAGCCTATGAAATTCATTAGCAAAAACTGCACTCTTCCTCTCTTTCACCTATGTTTCTTGAAAATACTTTAAGTATTTCTATGTTGTTTTCACAGTCTTAGAATAGTTGAAGACTCTCATGTTCACCTCTGTTAACTTGTCTCATCCCCATAGCACATTCAGTTTAGATTTATCTGGTGGTGGCTCAAAGCAAAAAGCTGATATGAGCTGTTCTTTTTTGGATGTTAAGGAGTTTTCTGTTTTGTACAAAACTGTCACAGCTGGAATTTGTTTAGAGTGGGTGGAGTGTGTGTGTATATGTATATATATGTTCAGAGAGCAAAAATATTTCATCTTTATTTTCAGTTGTGTATGCTAACACACACTTTAATCACCAGGAAAATTTTCGTGTCATGGCAGGTAATTCTAAAACCTGGATGTAATTATGTGTTTCCTATATATTTTCAGTTATGTGAGAGGTCCAGGGCTTTACTAACAAACCTACCAAGTGCCATGGGGAATTTTGGAAGCTAGTAATGTGGGATACCCGTGTATCCACCTGATAGATGTCCTCTCTTTTGACTGTAGGTCCAGAGACAGCAGTTGAGACTTTTCTTCATTTGAAGGATTTTGGAGGGTTTGGACTGTCTTTACCACTCTTTTCCAGAACCTTGCTTCTCACAGTGTTAGGATGAGAAGCATAGTCTTTTTGTTCTTTCCCATGTGCCATGTTCCGCTGTGCTGTTCCACTTTGCTGTTCCACATGTACTGCAGAAGCCACTTTTGTGGCTACCCTGTGAGGTGAATCAGGGAGCTTTTCCTCTGCAGCTCCTTAAAGCTGTATCAATTCTGTGATCCACTTCTCACTGTTGCTTCATGCCATCAGCACAACTGGTGAGACAGCACTTTCATTTTTGGAGGCAGTATAGAAGGTGAGGGGTGAATACACCCAGCAGGTGTGTCCTCAGTAGTAGTGAAAGACATTCCCAGTAACTGAGAACAGACCACCAGGGACTTCCTTCTAATTTGTTTTTGAACAAAAAGAAGCTGCTGTAGCCTTGAC
This sequence comes from Corvus hawaiiensis, assembly GCF_020740725.1. Classification (NCBI taxonomy): domain Eukaryota; kingdom Metazoa; phylum Chordata; class Aves; order Passeriformes; family Corvidae; genus Corvus; species Corvus hawaiiensis. The sequence continues at coordinate 68,623,501 of NC_063213.1, read as the reverse complement.
TGCATTTTGCCTGCATCACTTCTACATGATGTAGAGAAAAAATGATTTTGCAGTTATGAATGCTGCTGCACTGTACAGTTACTGTCAGTAGAACCATTTTACTGCTGATATCTTTTTTTTCCTAGGCAGAAGCCAATGCACCCCAGTCAAAGTACACCTGATACTATCTAAATGATTACTTAGCAAAAACTGCAATAAGCTTAAAAAAGCAAATGTTACAGTGGTTTGCTCTGATCTCTAAACCTCATATATTTGCAATTTGACTGGTTGAGGCTCTTTGAAACAAATAGCTCACAAATGAGTAATTCTGATGCTGAATATATCAACCGATCTTTATTGCATCCCAAATGATGAAGTATAATGGTTATACAGAGTGCTTAAATAAGCCATGGAGCAATTTCCAGCAGTGATAGATATGCTGAAACTCACATTAAATTAATATTAGGTGAAGGAGCAAACCTGGAAATCTAAAATAACAATAGATTTCTCATAGGTTATGTGAAGCTATGAGAAGCAGCTGCTAGTGGTTTTGACAGGAATCCACATATGCTCAGAGCTTTCAGTTTGTTGTCTGCAAAAGTATGTAACTAGTAAGGAGGGTAACCCTTACACATTTCTGATGTTTTTCCAGTACTGGTTTAATTCCACTGTGAGTAATAGAATTCTGGTTAGGAGGATGGCACAGGAAATATCCTGACTTTAGTCTTTGGCCCTGACCTGAGAAATGAGTCAAATTTCCCTACTCAATAATTCTGTTTTCCATGCTGTTTACAACTCTAGTTGTCTTGTACCTCCTGCCTCAGCATGTCTTCTCCAAACTACTTTAAGATGGAAAGTTCTTCAGGACAGGAGTTAGCTACCTAGCAGGTCTACCTAATGGGACTCTGGTTTCTGGCTGGCAGTCCTAGGTAATTACCACAACCTGAGTATGTGCATGCCTGTAGCAGGGTTAAATGCATCCTTCTGGGTATACATTATGCATTTGATGTAAGAATAAGCTTCTGGTTAAAATGTTTCCAAGCACACACAGTGTGAGGATGTGTCTTCAGATATGCAGGTATGTACTGGTGTGCACACACAACCACAGAAATATAAAGGGATAAAAGAAAAAAAAAAATCTCAAAACTAGTAGGAAATAATCTCTTATTCATTTTTCCAGAGTTAGCTAAAAACATGGGGGTTGTCATACATGACTTTATTTGATGGTTCTTTTAACACTGGTGCCAATGTTTTACATGTAAAGGACATACCTTGCAAAGAGCTTTTGGTAAAGTGATCTTTAAAATCATGCTTAAACCTCTACAGTCATCTGTAGCATGATTAGACATTGCAGCTGAGCTGTGGAGTGTCCCTAGGAAATGAGGGCTGGGGAGAACAATCTGTGCGTGTGTGTATGCATGAACAGAAGCACCTTTTGAAGTACATGGTGTTAATAAAAAACCCCTGATTTTCAGCTACCACTTCTCTGATCAGAATATGAATTAGGCTACAGAGAATAGCCAAACAACAGAAAGCACAGTTGGGAAGAACTGTATTATTCTTATCATACCCATCCTCAATTTCCTTCATCTTGCTCATGTGAGAGACACATGAACCACTGCATTGACAGCCTAAACCAAAATGTGACAAGTAAGTAATGCTTTGGGGTGCATGTACTGCAGAGGATTTGGCTTTGCAGTTTTAGAAGAATTAATAATGGGACAAAGTCCCCTCTTTCGAGGACTGCTTACATCCTCCTGCCTGTGCACAAGTGTTAAATCCAATTTGCATAATTATTCCCACATGTCCCCTGTTCTCCTAAATCAGCAAGAGTGAACCCATTTTCTGATTCTTGTAAAATAAGGAAAGGCATTAAAGAAATACCTGTTCTGCACCAAGATTCTGCTTGTAGAGATTTAAATGTTCTTTACATTTTGTCATTACATACTGAAATGCTTAGTGTAGTTTTAGTGCCTTTTTTTGCTTGGTCTGTTCTCGGCTTAGGGCTTCACTGTACTTTTGTCTTTCTAAGTGTTGTTACTCTTAAACAGGAGTATAGCTTTAGAATACTCCAGGTCTGCCTGAGACAAAAAAGTTAAAGGCTCTTTTTCCTCTTCAAATAAGTAGAACCTTTTATTTCTGTTTCTCTCTAGCTTACCTACTGTACTTTAAAGTTTTAGCTTGCTATACTACCTTGGTGTTTTATTATGGGTTTTGACTTTAGATGTAAATTAGTATGAATGTAGTACTTATGGGGGGAAAAAAAAGTGAAGTTGGCTACTCTGGAAACTCAAAATACTGGACTTTGTCAAGAGTCTTAGAATCATATAATCCTTAAGGCTGGAAAAGACCTCTTAAATCACCAAGTCCACTGTTATCCTACCACCACCATACTCGCCACTAAGATGTGTCTCCAGCTGCCACATGCACTCCCTTTTTGAAGACTTTCAGGGACAGTGATTTCACCACTTCCATGGGCAGCCTCTTCCAATGCTACTTGGGCAGTTTTCCCGAGTCAGGAAGGAAACCCAGCTATTTCAGTGGTACAGGAAGTCATAACAATATTTCAAAACAACCAGTAAACTGCCTGGGTAAACTTCTGTACATGGTGAGATGGTACAGATTAGCTCATGTCTGGGAAGTATAGAAAAAGAATTCCTTTGTAGCATTGCAATGTCCAGGGCATTATGTGAAGTTATGGCCAAGAAATATGAAGCGTTATTGCTGTTGTATTGGAAATCTCTATGCTTTTTAGGAAGGAGAGAGAAAAAAGAAGTATAGGTTGTTAGGTGGGGAGAAGGACTTTTTCAGGTGTTGCATATGCCTGTAAAATTTGCAATGCCAGCTTATTTTGGTGTAAATCATATTCAAGTGTTCTGGAGATTCTGCATTTCAAACAGTAACTCTCTGGAATGGTGCATTTAATGAGCAGAAAAGGAAATGCAATCAACAGTGTTTTATATGAGGTTTTTCATCTAAGCTGAAATAAAATATTGGGTGCACTTTGTTTCCATTGCTATGCTATGTATTTGAAAGAAATACATCTTCATATTGCTGCAGACTCTTTCCAAATACTTGCATTGTTTATTTAGATGTAACTCTTTTATATGAATTGTTGATGGGTGCAGTATTTTAGCCCACCGAGCTATTTATCTCAGCATTATTATTAAGCATAATGAGAAAAAATATACAAACCAAACCATCAGAAAGGAGGAAACCTGACTTCTGAGTATGGCGAACACTCAGAAGCCAGTGCCTTCTGCAGGAACTGCAGGTACTCAGCTCTGCTGAAGAGAAAATTCTTAGTATCTGCTGAGAAGGTGGGTTTCTGCTGACTTATACCAGCTTATTACCTGTTTCTTGCAGGCGTGTCAGGTATTTTTTTTTCCACAGTGGACATGGAACTGCTGTAGGAAAATGTCAGGCTAATCTCTTCTTCACCCTGATACTTTCAAAAGGGGTTTGTAAGGAGCTGAGATGTGGGAGTGAGTAGTAGAGAGCCATCCGTTTTGGTGATTCTCCCTGTGAGTCCTACTCTGTTCTATGGAAATGAGAAGTCATTTGTGCCTCATTAAGCACAGAGCATGGAGTCCATCACTGGTATTTAGGAATAATTTATACTTGTCCTTTGGTGGTTTTTATAATCAGATCACAAGAAGCAAGGCATATCCAAATGCCCAAGGGAACAGGTATCTGGGAACATCTCTGCTGTGTACACTCTTACATCCTTGCTTTTAGGTCAATACTTTCATCTTCTTTATGTCTTTCCTGACTTTTTTTCAATTCCTTACTAATCATATAGAATCATAACCCTTTCAGTGGCTATAGAAGTGATCTTTTGTGTCTGGAAAGCTTCTCAAAAGCTGTGCCTTGTTTCTCTCACAGATCTCTGATCACAGGTCAGTTTAAAATACATATTTACACTCAAAGAAGTATATTGTGACTTTAAACTTGATGCATTTTTCATTAAAAATTTTAAAAAGCTTGACTTTAAAATAAAGTTACTGCATTTTAATAAAATGCTTTAAGAACACAGTGTCCCTTTCCAGTGGAACCACAGAAGTTTAGTAACCAGCGTTACTTTGGGTGAACGTATGTAAAGCCAAGCTTTCTATTCACTCATTCTGCCACGTAACCAGTCCTCTTGTGCATTTTCCCTGCTGCTTGGAGAAGGTGGAGCAGCTTATCAAAGAAGTGTAATCTCTTCACTGGCTGTTACACATCTAATTTTTTCAGTGTCATATTAGGTATTGACTTTCCTTTGTCAGGCAGGTTCCTCTATATAAGCTGTAACTTCTAGCATGCTAGAAAGGTTGCACTTGTGCATGTGCACGTGTGCATTAATTTTGTGTCTTCAGGGGGTTTTCCTGATCAAAGGTGCTTGACTAGCATTGAAAAAGGAGCTACCTGGTGACTGCTTAGGCAGAATATAAGCAATTAAACTCTTTCTTGTTTTGCACCTTCAGGGAACCTGGAATGGGGCTCAAGAAAGAAATTGCTATCTCCAACAAGACCCCATAGGACATAGTTTAGGTAGCAAGGGGACAGAGCTGTCATGGTGACATGCACCACACAGCAGAGAGGGGTCTGGTCCACAGATTTGTGTCATCTCAGATTGAAGGCTGAGACTTAGCTTGAATGACAAGTCTGTGCCCCATGGCACCTCCCTGTTCAATATGGATGTAAAATCACAGAATCACAAGATGGGTCAGGTTGGCAGGCACCATAGCAGGTCATCTGGTCCAACCTCCCTGCTCAAAGTGTCATCCCAGAACACATGGCACAGGATTGCATCCAGATCGCTCTTGAATGTCTCCATGTACAAAGAAAACCTCTTCCACTCAGAATGGTCCGTGTACAAGCAGAGTGTCTGAAATCCATGGAGCACCCGATGCTCCCACGAACATACGGTGTTCCCTGTACCTGTATGTGAGCTTTTCAAAGAACTCTGTTGGGGTGAGCAGATTGGTGTCCACAAAGGGCTGATCATACTTCTGTGTTCATTCTCTGAAAAGCTCAGAGCAGCAGTGGAAGTTAATGTGTTTCTGCCACTCCGTGCAGGAGGACAGAGAAGTGCATCAATCCCAGGCTAGTCCATTTGCTTTGATTTTAAGAGCTTAATCCCAGAACATATTTTATATCTGCTTATCAGATGTTATGGTAGTTGTCTGTTGAAATTTACATTTCCTCCTTTGAAGATGTGTGTGTGTGTGTGTGTATACATGTATGAATATATAGAACTTCTGTATATAAGTAAGGAAAAGATCGATTTGGTAAGGGAGGTAGAAAACTTATAATAATGGGGAACATTGCGACTGAATTCTAAGCCATGGCAGCCAAGAAATTCAAAGTTATGTTCCCTGCAGCAACTGTAATTTGTCTGTGCTGGTCATAAATACGGAAGTGTAAATCTGGAAGCATACACACTAATACAGGAAACTTCATTACGTGCAAGGGGGGTAAGTTACTGTCGTAAATTTGCAAATTTGAATTTCCTGCCTGTTACGTGCTTAAATTTCCTATGATAACACTGAATTAATGTAGTTTCACCATGGAATATATTAAGAAAGGCTCAGTTATTACAGGACTGTAGTTTTCATTTTGATGAGAATATGATGTTGCATTAAAACTGTATAGTTTATGTTGATATTTCTCCAAAACATGGGCAATGCAGGACTTTTAAAGCTTGGCAGCCACGATGCTGCTAAGTCTCATATTTTTCTGACTTAGACTGCTGATGGCAGTAAAGCATGGCTGACTTTTTAATAGCTTGGCTGCCGTGGAGTTGCTAACCCAGTTTCTGGTACGTGTCGTTGCTATCCTCGCATTTGTGTTGCCACCCTCAAAATACAGGTACAGCTTTTTCCTCTGCTGTGTTTGCCACTCGTTTTTTTTGTCCCACCTGCAGCTGGCAGCAGGGAAGGAATGGAGTGAGCAGCCACAGCATAAAACTTCTCCTGTCCTTTTGCCATGTTGCACCCATGGTTACTGCATCTAGGGAAAAGTGGCTTTTTTTCCTAATGACAAATATTTGTGGAAAGTGCTGGTGTCCATCCTGTTTTTTGGAATGCTGGGCTAAAGACGCTTCATGGCCTTGTGTGGGTTATTCACTGGCACTGGCTGTGCATTATCCCCAGCTGGTTTTACTGCAGTCTGGGAGATTCTGCCCTCAGAGGAGGTTTCTCTCCGCTACAGCTGTGAAGTATCTGGATCTAGGCTAGCTGATAATCCTTTGCCATGTGTGGATGAACAGATAGCACTCTTATGGTGACCACTTGATTCCTGCTGCCAAAGCATCCAGAGTAGTGCCCTGGTGTGACAACATATGCAGCACCCAGGTATTTGCTATTTTATGCTGACAAATGAGTTCTGGTGGATCCTGTTGCTGCTTAAGACAGCTGTTCTCCAATGACTCGAGCTGCTGCAATTCTTCATCCAGCACATATTAGCATAAACGAGCGAGAGGGGCAATTTTCAGCTGGCCACAGCAGGCTGTGAACTGTAGTGGTGGACGAACAGGCACATATTTGTTTTATCAGCTGCTGCAGGGGCAGTAATCTCAGACAGAAAGTCAGAGCAGAGAGGTGGGGATGTGGAATGCCCTAAACTATCACAAACCCGTATGAAAGAGTAACAGCCCTGTGTTTTCAGTGGTGCACTCCTCAAGTACATCTAGGCATGGGCAAGGCAGGCTGGCAGAGCAGGTTATAGCACTGGTGTCCAACTACTCATTTCCATACTAAATTTAGCATCCTGAGAGGGAAAAGCTTGAAGTTTTAGGAAGTACTTGGCTTATTTATTAGCCAGAGAAGGAACCATGATTAATGACTAGTAAACATGTATCACTGAGGGTGGATCATCATAAACTTCTATTTTATTATTGAAAAGAATTACAGTAATTCAGTGCTCCTAAATGCTTTCACCTTGGGTGATTGAAAAATGCAATGTCATTATTTGTAATATTTTCTACAAGATGGATTCAGTGGAGTCCTATAGATAGTGTAATTTCTGGGAAAGCACTCTTGTTTTCTAAGGCTGTTGAAAAATGTCAAAGATAGTACACTGTAGTGTTTGAAATGGAAAATAAACTGAAGATTTAAAGTAGCACTGTGGTGGCAAAGCTCTGATGGAACTAAAAGGAGGGGTACAGGGATGTCTGTGCATCAGCAGTACTTTTTGACACACTTGGCAAGTGCCTTACAGCAGCACGCTGCAGGTGGGATCAGTTCTACCATTTCCTATACCTCTTCTCAGTTCCTCAAAAACCTAAGGGGCTGATCAGGAAGTGGAATCAGGAACAGCAGGGCTTCCAGGCTTGGGTAGTGTGCTAGGGTTCAGCCAACACACAGCCTGCAGAACCAGATGTGCCCTGGTAGCTTCTCCAAGCATTGTGCTGGAGGACTCCTAAGCCGTGAAGAGAATGTAGCTGGAAGTGGTGGTTGGAGGTAACAGCAGAGTAGATTTAGTGGGAAGAACACATTTCTCTCAAGGGGAACCTTTAAAATGTCTGTAAATTCATAAGGAAATAGTCTCCAGGGTTGGTATTTGCCTTGAACTTGAAAAAGGATCAAAGTTAATGGACTTTAGACCAGTCTGCTGTTGAAGAGCAGGAGAGTTTAGAGAGGATCAAAGGGATCTATTGGATCACAGTATGTATTTTCTGGAGTGCGTGAATACAAATTTAGGAACTTCATTTTGGCTTGCCAGTTGGAGACTCTTTAGTAGCCTGTTCACATTTTAGGTGTGGCTAATAAACTATTATGTGGCTCATGTAGCTCTACAACAAACAGATCGATACATTTGAGAACTAGGAATTTTATCCTTATACCAACTATAGTGTTGATATAAGACTTACTGCAATGATATTGACTGCAGCCAGGTGGTGAAGGGACAATATAATACAGGATTATTGCCTTGCCTTTTACCATAAAAGATTTTTCTGCATTACAAGGCTCTGAGAAAAGGTTAGTAGCTAATAATAAAAAGTTATACTTACGTTATGTTTTAAGCATTTGTTCGTCCAATCTTTGACACACACACAAGCTTACACACACAAATTACAACAATTCTGTATCCAGGCTAGTGACACCAGAGAGAAAAAGCCGCACACACAAGAAATTCATTCCCTGCTTCCCATGGGCAGGCAGGTGTTCAGCCATCTCCAGGAGAGCCGGGCCCCATCACATGTAATGGCTACCTGGGAAAACAAACACCATCACTCCACATATCCCGCCTTCCTCCTTCTTCTTCCTACTTTATATACTGAGCAGGATGCAATATAGTCTGGAATATCCCTTTGGTCAGTTGGGATGACCTGTCCCAGCTGTGTCTCCTCCCAATTTGCCAAGCAGCCCCAGTTTTCTTGCCAGTGTGGCAGTACAAGAAGCAGAAAAGGCCTTGGCTCTGTGCGAATGCTGCCCAGCAATAACAAAAACATCTCTTTATTATCAACCCCATGTTCAACACAAAGCCAAAACACAGCCCCACACTGGCCACTGTGAAGACAATTAGTTCTACCCTTGCCAAAACCAGCACAGGACGTTCCTGACTTATCTGAACATGTAATTATTTTTCGTTATTGTCTTCGTACCTGTGTGAATGAAAGTAGGTGCCTGGTCATGCTTAGGCTCATGAGCCACATCTTCTGGTTGAATAATTAAATGTCTTGAACTGTGAGTTCAGTGAGTTTCGTATTAGTCCCGTCAAACTTTGGCGGGTGTTCAGTATGTTCCTGAACTGTAGCAGTGGTAAATGTAGTGGTAGATAGGGATGAGGTGAGAATATAGGGTTCTATTGCAAGATTATAACTTTATTTACACTAACACATGTATCAGGTTGTTGTCTGAGGAGTGTCTCCAGCATTTGCAGCTGCGACTTCTGTATAGCAGAGACATTTGCATTTAATTCATTAGTGTTTTATCAAAAGCTCTTTTGCAATGGATTTGTTGTGCAAGTTTCCTTTTTCTAATTTGATGTACAGGATATGAATTCATTTGACAAGTTTATTCCTTTAACAAGTTCAATAATCATTTGCGATTCACAATTTTATTTGCTGGGGGGGGGGCCTTAATTTAAAACTTGCACTGTATTCCTTATCAGATATTTATTGACTAGTTTACACTCTACAGAACAGTATTTGAGTAAATCAGAATGCTGTAAACTTGCCTTATTAACAAGTTTATTGCTTTAGCATGTACTCACTTATGTTTCCACTGCTCCATCATAAAACATTCCCAGCCATGGAATACATTTTTGAGTGAGATATTGTACTGTATAGACCAAGGCGTACACATGGGATCTCTTATACATATAAACAAAATAATAAAAATAGATGTCTTCTCCTGCAGACTCAAACGATCTTGTGCAAAAATACTTTTTTCAACTGCAGGGAATGCATGCAAGGCCTAGAGGTCACGAAAGGAGTGTTACCATTTTCTGTTTTTCAAAGGGAGAAACATCTCACTAAAGGTGAGATCATAGAGTCCAGGGAAGTTTCATCAAAGCTGGAAAGTTAATTGTCTGTTTCTGTTTCTCTTCCTGTTTTTAAAAATAACAAGTTACACTGTCTGCCCACAAGATGAGGTCTTTATGTTTGCAGCAAAGATGCCCCTTCCTGTTTAAAAGCCTGTTGTGGTACTTATGGAATGAATAATTATGTTAACAGGCGTACCTTTGTTGTTGTTTTAGATGTTTGGATGTCTGTAAAAAACACCGGAAAGTGAACTGATCCCTCTTTTTAAGCCGAAGTGTGTTTCTTATTATAACATTTTAATAGGAAGGTGCCTATTTATAAGACTTTCTTAGAAATTCAACAGTAAAAATAATAAACATATTGTGTAATATAAGAATCCTATAAAATACATATAAATTTTATACCTGAATGTGATAAGAAGTTTTGAATCTGCAAAAAGTGCTTTTAAAAAGGGCAGTTCTACCCAGTGAAAAATCACCTTACAATTACCTCTTCCTTTTAAACAGCTCTGATGTGAAAGTGTGTTCAGGGTCATAAACATTGATTTTAGCAAACAAAACAAGTTTTTTCTTCTGAATGAATAAATCAAAGTTGTTATGAGGGGATCTTTAAAAGACATTTCCTGGTATAAAATCTTCCATCTCAGTTGTTTATGGGGTCCGTTTGTACTTCAAAAAGCATTTCAGAAAGCCTCTAAACTGTGTACCTTGTATGTTATGTAAGTTCAGAACAGTTGTAGATATAATTATCAAGTTCAGCCACGTATAAAGGTATGTTTTTAAATTTCTTTTAGCCGCTCAGCAGATATCCACCTTTGATCAATGACATCTCCTTCTGGCTGCCTTCTGAGACATACTCTCAGAATGATTTCTATGATTTGGTTCGAACCATTGGTGGAGACTTGATAGAAAAGGTTGTCCTACTGGATGAATTTGCCCATCCAAAGTAAGTAAAAATTTTAATACCTTTTTCCTGTGGCTGCAGTATATATATTTTATGAATATTTTAATTCTGTATACCAAGAAGTTCTTGATTCTTACAGTGTTTGCACATTTCATTTTTTAGCTCCAAAACCTTCTTACAAGCAAAAAATAATGATTTTTACTTAAAAGAAATACTACCTATTTTTCAGTTTGGTACTAGTACTGAGCCTCTGGTATCCAGACTACCCCAATGCTTTGTGCTCAGTTATTGACAGCAATAGTGAACAACTGCCTTCCTCAATACATCTGGCAGTGTGTGACACTCCTGTCCATAGCATGTCTGATATTCTAGTCCTGCTCTTTGCTGAGTGTCCAGTGTTTGTCTCCTTGTTCTCTTCCTTTCTTCTTTTAGTCCTGACACACTAGTAGACCTTTACTACAATGTCAATGCTAATAATGGTTTGTTGCAGAATGCTATTGTTGGTGTTCAACTGGGAGAAAAAACCCAGACCTTGTTCCTTTCTTTCTGACACTTATTTATATGCTATTGAACAACCTCTCAGGTTTCAGAACACCATATGGGTATAGCAACACTGACATGACCAGGGAGTGCACAGGGTATTTGTCCAACTGGTAATAACAGTTGCTTAAAAACCAGACAAGTATCAGCTATTAGATATGCACTGTTTTTCAATTTGCTGTTTCCAAATTAAGAAGTAGAAGAGCTGCTGGCTACTTAGCTTCCTAAAACTGAGGTTTAAAATAATTTGTTTTGAGACTTTTCTAAGTGCTGTAGGAAGGCAGATGATAAACCTTTTTTGAAGCTAACAGGAAAATGCTTCGTGTTGTTCTCCATTACCTATAGATTTTTTATTTTCTTCTCTGCATCCAGGTATTTAACTCTATTGTTCTTTTGAATTTGATATGTGATGCAGGCCAGATGAATAGATTGTTCTATGGCCTATTTTTCATGGTGTTTCAGTGGATTTTTATTTTTTTGAGTTTTTTTTCCTTTTTAACCTTTTTGTGTAGTGTTATATGAGACTGTGCTGCGTGAAGAAACAGAAATGCAAATGAAATTTGTGTGGGCATCTTAAAGCTTTGAGTCATTAATTCTTGAGTGGTTCTCACATGCAAATCATGCAAAAGGATCTTAACCCTTTACTCAAGATGGTGTGTGCAGAAGAGGAATATAGGTTAGGGTAAGATAATGAGTATTTTTCATTGTAAAGAACAGACTGTATCTTTCAGGGAAATCCAGAAGCAATTTTATTGCAGGTACAGATAATTTCTTATTGTCACTTGGAGTGCACTGTAGTATCAGTTAGCACAAGTACAGAGACACTGAAGGCTCTGCACACAGATCCTGTTGTCCTCTATCATGATGGTTCTGATACAGTACAATCAACTTTTTTTTGTAAAAACTGGGTTGCTGAAGCCCTTTCTGGAACAGGACTTTCCATCCGTTCATGCTGAATGTTTATTGTATGTGTAACACCTCTGTGCTCATTGCCACTTTTCGTCTACATTCTCCTCACTGATACCAAACAAGCAATTGTCTTTGTTATTACATTGTCTCTTAGGGGAAAATCCTATGTGTATTGCAAGCAGCTCTTCCAAGTCTGAAAGTTTGGAGAACTCTTGTTCCCTGCTCCCTCAAACAGAGGCAATATTATTCTGTGATTACTCTTGGCATCTTACTGGAGAAATTCACATACACCATGACAGCCGGACAGCAGCACTGCATCAGTCATGGTCCAACTCACAGGTTATGCTTCTCTTCTTTGCTGAGAATATTGTCTTCCATACAAGTAGAGTGGTGAGCTAGGGACAGGATTCACTACACTGGGTTTCTACTACGTGTGTTTTCTCCTTTGATATGCTTTGACACATCCAGAATATATACCAGGGATGACAGTTGTTCCTCCTCACGGAATACACCTCTGGTTCCCTCTATGACTTCTGCAAATACATGGGAAGGTTGATTGCTCACAGAGACTTGTCACACAGATTTAGGATTTTACTAGTTTTGTTCTCTAAAACCATTAAAACCTCACTCAGCAGACATCCAAGTATGTTTTGACACTACAATGAGGAAGATTTTCTCGCCTTTATATCTGAAGAATTTGAGAGGCAACACTAATGGATTGTTGTAAGTGATGTTGTAGTCCTCTTAGTTTGTTCACCTGTAACAACGGTCAAAGAAATCTTTTTAAATGTCCCATTAAAAATCAGTAATTCCAAGGAGATTATCTACTGCATTAACAAAGAATCATAAATAAAGACTGTAACATAATGGTTACTTTGCCCTTTCTTCTTAAAACAGGATGTGTGCAGATATGTAACTTTTGAGAACTGATGGTGTAGGCCACATAAGTAATTTTGTTTGATTTCTAAAGGCTTTGAAAGACTGATGTTTTGAAAAGAGTTTTCTACTTAGTCTTAATTCCTAGATAATCATCTTGTTATGGGAATGATACAGTGGCTTCTTTAATTCAGTGTTGCAGAAAAGCCTCTGGGCACAGGAATTACATAAGAGAGCCTCAGCGTTGCTATGGATCTGTATGTTACAGATCTAGGTACTTGTAATCATTATCTTGAATTTTCAGTGAGTCTGCTCTGGAGGATGGAGGAGTAGTGTCTAGGATTGGAAAACCTGCAGTGCTGCTGTTTTGAATGTTAGTTACTTACAAGCAGCTTATAAGTTCATGCTTGTAGTTAAATCACTTCTGGAATTCAGAATTCAAGTTTTTTTAATCCTTTAAAAATACCAGTTTCATGAGGAATTAGGACATTTGGTAGTCTTATTTTCCTTCTTAAACTACTTTTCTTAGTTATAGGACTATAAATATCTGAAAATAGAAAATGTCATACAAATAAAACCAATTTATAACACAAAAAAGAGGTCTTTAAATTAAAATCCTTTATAGAGGCTGTCTGTGTAATACTGCATAGTTGCCTTTTCTGTGGTTTAGAAAGCTTTCAAAGTTTTACTGGGCTTTGGACTGATACCCATGCTCCAGTACATTGCAGTCAAGGAGTGTATTAGCAGTGAAAAGGTATTTCTCTACAGGGAAAAGGAAAAAGCATGGGACAAGTAATTGTTTAAGCAGGGAAGAGATGCCTGAAACCAAGTAAATCTCAATTATCTGCTTTGCAAGGTAAAAATATTGAGACAACTTTTAGGGAAGCACAGGCTATTTAGAGATAGAGCAGAAAGGAGTCTCATTGCTGAAAAGCACAAGTCTAGCAGAATGCCAAGTTTCTGTGCTGGGGTAATTAAGAACTGTTCCAGCCTCAATGCATCTTTGGTAAACTTGACTGAGCAAAAACCAAAACACAACATTGAGGTATACTAAGTAATGTGTGATGTGTGACACTGTCAGGGTTTGACTTCATCCAAGATGAATAATGCAAAACATGGCTGTAACACACCTGTTACTCAGGTATATAAAGAATCAGCCAGCATATGTGAAGGAAAAGTTGTGACTTTGCTAAGTGCCAAGGAAACTGAGTGAAACTGTGGTGGTTTTGGCAAGAACAGGAGCAGGCCATCTGTAAAGACAAGCAGGATAGAGAAGAAGTCTCTTTGCAGTGAGCAAACGTTTTCCACAGTCCATCCTGTGGATTGCGGCTATTTTTGTCTGATGCATTAGCTTCAAACAGTTAGACTTTCATACATTTGGTTGATGGAATGTATTTCTCCATGCATGATGTGTGAAGTGAGTTTGCTGTGACTTGCCTGGAGTTGTCAGATGCTGCATGAGCCATGTAACCAGACACCAGAAGGCAGCGGCACTGTTTTTGCTACCTGACTGAATTATTTCTTCCAAATCCTTGGAGATCTTTAAGGACCTTTAAGCATTGCTGTGCAAATACATGATGAGTGAGGATTTGTAGCTGACATTTTCCCCCTTGGAACATTTTAGTGAACAAACATTTGCAAAAAAAAAAAAAGAATGTTTTGGACTACATTGATACTAAAGGAAGAAAAGAAAGGGGTTTTTCCCTTACTTTTACCAATGGCTGTTTTACCGCCCATATCTTTAAGTTTAGACCTTCTACAACTCAACTTGTCTAAGCTGTCTAATCAATATGAATGACCTTCAGAAATTAAATCAGAAAGTAATCTCTTTTTCAGTGGTCAAGACTTCTCCAGTTTTGGAAAGGAAACCGATTTCATAGGAAAAAAGAAAGGGTGGCTGAATGGCAATCAGAAGGTAGAAAGGTCTCTGCCCACTATGAATAAGCAAATCAAAACTGCTGCCATACAGAGAATCCCAGGAAAAGGGATTTACATTCTTACATTCATACAGTCTTACATTTTGGTGACATTCAGGTAAGTACTGTGGCTGCACACAAGTAGAATTTCAGGGATGGTAATTAAAGCATACCTGGACAAAGTAATGGAGTAAGTACTGGTTCATCCCACATGGTAGAATATGTGGTAGAAGTGGTATGAGACATTCCCAAGTTGTCCCCGATGAAGAGGACAGAGAGAGATAAGAGACCAGGGTTGAGTACCTGTCCCCTACAATGCAGTACCAAAGACAGAATCCAAAAATGCTGAGGTTGTTTATCTTTGCTTTGGGCAAACCCTGCAAATGTTTTTTGCAGCTTAGCATGCCATGTTTCTCTTGTGTAAGGTATCTTGTGTAATCCCATCAGGTGTGATGGCCTCACATCTTCATTCCAAAAATGTATTTTCTGCATTTTGCAGTGAAGTTATTTTCCTATTGGTCTTTCGAAGTTAGTTACTAAAATTTCTCTTTTGTTAGAAAGATAAGGGAAGTAAGGAAGGATATGGCTCCACATCTTCATTTGCAAGGAAGATACATAGGTAGGCTGAAAAAGTTATACAAAACTGTAATCAAGACATGCACTGTGTCCTCAGTGGTACTTAAGAGGTAAATTTTTAATCAGAGCAACTAAAAATATTCTGAAATGGCAGAGTGGAGACAGTAAGGGGGAAAAATTGATTTGCTGTATTTTGACGGCTATGCTGTTAAAAGTATAAGTGGGGAATAGGTAAGAAAGGAAAGGATTTATTCTTGCCTTTAAGTCAATTTCTTGCACACTTCTGGGGTGAGATCTGCACATTTGTCACAGTCTGTTAAGTGAAGTGAGAGGAAATGTATTGGCTGCTGTGAAGGAGGAAGGTAGGTGCACTGTGGCACCATCTTTAGAGACTTTGGGAGTACTCAGACGACCTGTGTCTCTTCTTTTTCAAACAGTACAAGGAACAGATCTGACAGCAAAGAGTCAGATCCTATTGACTGTTGGGTTGTGCCAATGCATGCCCCTAGCTCCTTGTTAGTATGTAGAACATGCAATGTAAGAAACACGGCACTTTCCAGATCCCAGGTTTTGCACTTTTCCTTATCTACACGAGGATAAAGTCAAATAGCTGGTTTATTTATTAAAGCTGGCTTGGTTTTGTCTTGCTTCTGGAATAGGTGAATTAAGCAGAGTAATTCTTAAGTGCTGCTTGCTCCTAGTATTATGCAAATTAAAACAATCAATTCAGTCCCCAAACACCTTGTTGTTCTTCAGCCTGAGCACTTTACAATTTGCTGAGGGATTCTTTGAGATTACCTTTAACTGCTGAACTGGCAAAGTCCCAGCAGCTGCTTCTCTGCAGAAAAAAAACAACCCAGAAGCTGCTTTTGACAGTAGCTAGCAAAGGGTTGGTTTTCGATTAATGAGCAATGTTCTCCAGCTCAGGATTTTTCCCCTCATTTGATCACATGAATGCAAGATTATAATATTTTTGAAATAGATTAACTGTTCATAGGAGGCTCTGTCAGAGGACTCTCATTCACTTCTGGCTGATAGTAGCACTCCCAGTCCATCTTCTCTCTTTTCCCTCTCTTGTCCCATCCAGTATCAGTACCACTTGGTTTTTTCTTGAGAATAAGAACCTTTTCTGTCCTTCCTGCTGCAGTCATGCTGATGGCAAGGTTATTTACATGTGTCAGAGCAATGGCAAGCACAAATACAGGCTGGGCAGAGAATGGCTTGAGAGCAGCCATGCGGAGAAAGATTTTGGGTGTTGGTTGATGAGAAGCTCCCCATGACACAGCACTGTGAGCTTGCAGCCCGGAAAGCCAGTTGTATCCTGGGCTGCATCCAAAGCAGCATGGCCAGCAGGGAGGGAGGGAATTCTGCCCCTCTATTCTGCCCTTGTGAGACCCACCCTGGAGCACTGCATCCAGCTCTGGGTCCCAACATAAGAAAGATGTGGATCTGTTGAAGCAAGTCCAGAGCAGGGCTACAGAGATGCGCAGAGGGCTGGAGCACCTCTCCTATGAAGACAGGCTGAGAGAGCTGAGGTTGTGCAGCATGGAGAATTGAAGACTCCAGCGAGATCTTAGAGAACCTTCCAGTACCTAAAGGGGGCCTGCAACAGAGCTGGAGAGGGACTTCTTACAAGGGCATGTAGTGACAGGACAAAGGGAAATGGCTTTAAACTGAAAGAGGCTAAGTTTAGATTAGAAAGAAATTCTGTACTTTGAGGATGGTGAGGCACTGGAACAGGTTGCCCAGAGAATTTTTGGATGCCCCATTGTGAGAGACTGGACTGTTAATTGTTAATGACTCAAACAATCGACCATTTTGCCCAGGTGCAGAAAGGGGTGTGTATACCCATCACCGTAGGCTACAGCTGGATGTTGAACAAGGTAAGGGAAGAGGCTGATAAGAGGCAAATCCTTGTAAGTGGCTTTTTGTCATGCCAAAGTTCTTACACAAGTGGCTCAGCTGTGAAAATTCCCTTCTGGAGAAGTACTAGGACATTCACACATAGATTGAAGGTATTAATCCCTGCTGATGTACCATAATTGCTGTAATGTCTTGGAAGGTGTCATAAAGCATCAAACATTCCTGAAGTGTCCCCTGATCCAAAGTATTGCATCATCCAGTGTAAAACTCCCTGCTCCAGGGAAGGTACCTGGGCGTTCCCACCTGAACCTGAGTGAATATAAACCCACTGGACTCTCTGTTTTGTGGGCTTCCCCACTTTTGGTGTAGGTGACCATCACCACTGAGAAGATCAGAAGAAGAGGACCAATGGGATGCCATCAGCATCCACAGAATGGTGATATTTTTTCTGACTCTTTTACTTTTTTTTCCCCCTGCCCTTTTTCCTATTCATTTCTATCTCTCTCTCTCTCTACTTCTCATTTACTGTTAAATGAAAATATGTAATGTGGTCTTCAGCATATGGTGTTGTTTGCTCCTTAATTCAGGCAGAAGCGTCTCTCTAATAATTTTAATAACTGTATCTTAACACCCATTCCTGGAAATGTTCAAGGCCAGGTTGTATGGGGCTTTGAGCAACCTGGTCTAGTGGGAGGTGTCCCTGCCCATGGCAGGTGGGTGGGAACTAGATAATATTTGAGGTCCCTTCCAACTCAGATCATTCAATGACAGTTTTATGATTCTTTTGCCTTGTGGGCTTCAGCTTAATAGACACGTGTGTGTAATGGAGTTTGGGCACATTTCTCTCCTGGTGTGTGTGTCAGGCATTTCCCTGTGCCCCAGAACAACCCAACGAGCAGTGGTGTTTGCTTGATTCACAGTCAAAGTGGCCCCAGCTACTCTTTGGGCCTTTTCTCTTTGCTGCCTTTTTTCCTCAGAACAGCAGCTCTGTAGAAATAGCAACTCCATTCTCACAGCAGCCCCTGCTTAGAGGCAGTCAGGGACTTTCTGGCCAAATTCATTTAGAGTAAACACTGGGCTGCTCAGAAGGAGATGCTTTATGAAGACATGTGGGTTCTGTTCATGTCCCAGCAGAGCTGAGATAAGCCACTACCTAAGCTCTGAGGTGATAAGGTTTTCATTCCAACAGCCTAAAGGAAATTTAAAGGAGCCGGGAGTTGCGCTCCGTGTCAGTAACTCCAAGGTAACCCTGCCGTGCTGATTGATACATGGCTTCAGCAGGTCTTGCACTTCCCACTTTATAGCAGTCATGATGCTCTGCTGTTCCCCACCAGGACTGAGACTGTTGGAGTTTAGCTTTCCCAGATGTCCTGCACAGCGACAAGGACATTCATGGAGCCCAGCGTAGCCATCTGCTAGGGTTTGTTGTTTTGGGGGTTTTTTTTTGAGGAAACTGAACTGAAAAGCTTTTAATTCCTTCTTTTCCTGCCCAGCAAAAACATTCCTGATTGAAATGAATATAGAGAATTAATTGAGTAAGTATGCACATATATTTGTTTAAAAAAAATTCAGATATTTTAGACATTCTGAATTTCAAACACCCTGTTCCAGCTTTTTTGTAGTACAAAATAGGGTGAAGTCAGAGACAGCAAAAATGAGCATGCACTTCTACAGCACAAGCCAGAAGGTATTGTTTGATATGGAAGCAGACCTTTTCAGTGCTATATTTGTTATCTGTATATGTGTAGACTTGGAATCTGTCTACATACTTTTGTTAACCACCCTTTGTCAAAGGTTTTTGACTGCTAGGCCTAAAGCTTTTGAATTCCCATGTGGATTCAAATACTTAATTCCTTTGGGTTGCTTTGAGAGTCCCCCAAATAGCAGTTCCCTGTCCAAATCCAAGTGTCATGAAGAACTATGAGAGGAGTGAGAAGAGGAACAGAGAAGTCTCTCCTGTAGAAAAAGCAAGCACTTGGACTGTTTTACAAAAAAAAAAGAAAAAGTAATTTCTTGCTTTATACAAAAATCAAGTGAGTTCCGTGACTTACGTCTTTTTACACAGCTTGTGACTGCCAGTTCAGATCTCTGACGCCAGTGTTTATTTGAAGACCATCTAACTGGAAAAAAAATCAAAAAGGAATAATCAGCTGTCCCTGAAAGACAGATTCTACTTTCTTTGCTGTCCTCAGTGTTCAGACAGGCACCGTGCAAATAGCTGTTCTTAATGGGTTCCTATTGAAGTCTGAGGTTTCCTTCAAACCACTGTATTCAAATCAGTTGTGGGGCAGACAGTGTTCTGCTGTACCATCCGTGTTTCTCCAGAGTCTTCACTGAGAGAATTGTTTTTACTAACTGAAAATAATTTGCTATTAATGAGCTTCAGTAGGAGTCCCATTTTTCTTTGGTGGAAGGGTGGTGGCTAACACACAGGCTTGTGGGAGGATTGGTATTCAAGAAAGGAAAAGGATGAAGTAACCGCAGGTTCCCATTAGAGGGTGGGGGGAAACACAGCCCTGAAGTGTGATGTGTCACTGGTGATATTCCATAGGAAATGTAATCACCCTTCACAGGTAATGACAAGAGAGGAAAACTTAAGTATGTGAGCCACGCAGAAGACAAG
This sequence comes from Corvus hawaiiensis, assembly GCF_020740725.1. NCBI lineage: Eukaryota > Metazoa > Chordata > Aves > Passeriformes > Corvidae > Corvus > Corvus hawaiiensis. Next base: position 68,603,844 of record NC_063213.1, on the reverse strand, counting down.
CACCAAGTCCCTTATATGTTCAGGCAGATGCAGAGGATAGACTTGCTGTATGGAAGAGGGATAGCTGGAGTCACAATGAATCATTTCTAAGAGGCTGCTCAGCTGAAGAGCTTAACCTTTCTTCATCATGTCAACCTGAAGTCAGCTATTCACCACCAGTCCTCAGATGCAGCCCAGAAATCTTTGCCACAATTCCCAGAGCACTTCACAGGAGGTGTCACAGGAATTAGCGCAGTGATTTATTGACGAGCAGTGGGACGGTGAAAAATGGCTGAAGGAGTCAGCTGCCACAGGATGCTAGAGGGATAGCAAGAGGCTCATGAGTGCTTCTGAGTTCAGAGAAATCCTAGTGAATTGCTGACCTTGTAGAAAAGAGGTGGAGGCTACTTCTGTGCAGAACTGTTTTTCCTAGTATGCAACTGTGAGCCTACTAGAGTTTGAGAAGCATTGCAATGGGTGTGAGTATGTCAGTGAGAGAAAGCTTTTGTAATCACATTTGTTAGATGGTGAATATTGTCCCTCTCTACTCTCTGAAATGGATTTCTCTGCCTGCTCGTGCTCTGACTCTGTCTGCTGCTGCCTGGGATGCTCATGGCTCTGCTCTGCTGTATGTCTGAGGGTTGGATTTGATACTCTTCCCCTCTTGTCTTGATCTCTATCCCTGCCCCGTTCATTCTCCCACAATAACACTGCAGTCTAGGAAGTCAAGATGGACCAGTCCTGTCAAGGCCACCAATGACGGATGCCAGCACTGCAGGCTGAGAATCCCTGCAAAGGAGGGACAGAAATGTGTTCTGGCTGGGTGTCAGGTCTGTACCTGAAAGTAGTTGTTCTTTAATACAATAGATGTATCCTTCATGTAACTTTTGTCCCTCTCCTCCTAAATCAGCTTTTAAATGAATGTTAGTGCACAAGTATGGTATGGTTGTTTTCTGCAGTGTCCTAGCAGTGTGGAGAAGCAACACATCTGTAGCAGATCCTGAGCTCTCTCAGGTTCTCTTGAATTCTTGACTAGAGATCTGCACGGGAAGGTAGAGGAGGCTCTGTTTGCTCATGGCTTACAGCTGTCTTTTTAGCCACAGAAAGCAGCCACAGCATTGAGGCAGCTAACAGCATGCTTTCCTTGGGATGAGGAAGGACATCGCTGTCCTCTGTGTGTTGGGAATTGCATGTGTGTGATGCCTGCACGTATTTGCACTCACCACAAGGCCTTCTCAGAACTGTAGTGAGTGGGATAACAAGGTGGCCTGGCCCCTAATTCTGAGACTAGATTTGGCTAAACATACATTCTATAAAGCTGCCAGGATAGGAGATAGGAGGAAAAAGTCCTTATATTCTTCCTAGTACTGCATGGAAGAGTGATGGATATAGCACTAAATAATTAATCCTAGTCTTTATATCTTATGGATTCAGAACACATTTTTGTAGGGATAAAAAAGCCCTATAGCTAGGAAGTATTTCTTAAGCTGAATCAAAGCATTATGTAGCTCAAAGGTTACTTATCTCCATACTGGGAAATGTCAACATTTAGGCTGAGGAAACAAGGTTTTCTTTAATTTCTTTAATTGTCAAGATTCCTGAAGCAGATAACAGTATCTTGCCATTGTCTTTGTGCTCAATGGATATTTTATTTTAACCTACCAGTTAATTTTAAATAATTCATTTTTAAAAATTGCGGCCTGCATCCTTGTCTCTGGGTAAATTGAAAGGAAATTCATGGACCTGCACACACATTGCAATGCTTCTCAAACTCTAGTAGGCTCACAGTTGCATACTAGGAAAAACAGTTCGGCACAGAAGTAGCCTCCACCTCTTTTCTACAAGGTCAGCAATTCACTAGGATTTCTCTGAACTCAGAAGCACTCATGAGCCTCTTGCTATCCCTCTAGCATCCTGTGGCAGCTGACTCCTTCAGCCATTTTTCTTAGATCTGTAGATGATGGACCTGAGATTGATAGAGATGGTCCTGAAAAACATACATCTGGATGGTGACTGCTGCCATACGAAATTCTTCCAGAATTCAGGTTTCTGCCCCACTTCTCTCAAGTGCTGTCTGATAACATTAATATTAAAACGAACACCATGCAACTGATCTATTATTTATCAGGCATCACACAGAAATGCAAGGGAAGGGTGCCTTTTAAAAATCATTCTGAGGATGAAGAGAAGATTTATGTTTAGTAGTTTCATGCCTATTAGTACACATGTGGGACAGATGAATAGTAAGGAAATGAATTACTCCTCATCTTTTGTGAATGAACACCAGATAAGAGATAGATGAAGACTGATTTAATGTAGTTCTTGTGGGTTTTTTTATTACCTTGATATACGAAGGACTTATGTTTCTCAGCTGAGATATTGCCACCCTCATCCTGTGGCCAGCGACACATAGACTGAAGTATTAAGTGACACATTTGACAAGCCACAATGGAATTTTAACAGCTGAGGTCAGAACATTGCTTTTGGTTGTGTTGGGGAGATGGGATGTGCACTGGGCAAGTGAAACTCAGCTAGGATGGTGCAGCAGATACAAGTTTCTCTTGAAGTCAGTGGCTAGGCTCAATTACACAAAGCCAAGTGTTTAATTGTGTCACATAGGCAGACATTTTTCTTAGTGTCTGGTAATGCAGATATTCCTGGGTTTGGCTTTATAAAATGAGTCCTTATTTTCAGGGCTTCTAAATGTTAGCAACTCCCACTGAAATCACTGGGTACTGTGGGAACTCCTTTTCATTATAATTATGAATAAAAAGAAGCATCCACAGGGAAATAATACATATGCACATATTCTGTGATAACCAAGTAGCCAAAGGTGCTGCAAGTTTGATGGGCAAGGGCTAAGATCTATGACTGGTCAGACTATCACATGGAGGAAATGCCGTGCTCAGTCCTGAGGAACACTTCTCTGTTGACCCCAGCTGTGTTTCCATAGTGTACAGCCAACAGAGAGCAGCAGCACCTTAGAGAGATGCTGCAATTATGGCTATTAGTTTTAATTGAAGAATTGTGTCCTTAGCTCAAAGCTTACAAGTAATTTATTAAGGTCATTAAAGAAGGCGTACAATGAAGTAATGTCTTGCAAAGCACAACAGTAGAAAGAAAAATACCATACAGAGGGAAAATGTTACGTATTTTAAGCTGTATATTATAGATTGTAAATGAAAAAGCCCCATGCAACCTGTCATCTGTGGTAAATTACTGTTCCAGTGTATTAGTTTGTTCTGACACACTCCACCAGTTCCACATGAACAGACCATTTTGGTGCTGGAAAACACGATTATTAAAAAAAGTAGACTTAAAATAAAATGTGCTGTCAGCAAGCCACCTGTAAGTGATATTGGGAAAGTTTATAATATATTTGGATCACTTAACTCCACTTCCTTCACAATCAGGGTTGGCACAAGATGAGCCTCCTGAGTGTTATCCCAAAGAATTCTTTTTTTTGAAAATGCGATCTGAAATTCTCAACAATTTATTATTCTTTTTCCTGCTTATAATGGGGAATTTTCCATAATGGGAAAAGGGATAATATTAGTTCTTGAAGAATCTTTCTTCTTTGAGTGACATGGAAACTCCCTGTGGCTTTCAGTGAATCTGACAGGGCAACAAATGCAAAATCAGGACATCAGATCTCCATCCAAAGCCCGCTGAAGTCAGTAGAAGCCATCCCATTGACTTTTGTGGGGCTAGGATCAGGCCCTTTGTGGTTTCCTTGCTCATTAAAACCCAGTCTGTCTGCAGAGAGCACAGAGTAATTTTTCTTCCGGGAACCTGGACTTTATTGCCAGTGAATTTGGTTCCCCATTAAGAAATACGATGACTGTTGTTAGAAATGCTCTTGTTATTCAGGAGGGAGATGTTGATATTTGCTCAGTAAAGTGGTAGTTAATAATGAGATTTGCATTACAGTTGCATTCAGAAGCCCTTCCAGCTTTCTGGTATTTTGGAAATACAGAAGGCCCCTGGATGTTGTTGGAATACATTTACACTGTGCTTAGCCACATTTTTATGCATTGTGAAAACTGCTGACCTCTGACTGAAACATCAATCATCCCCAGCTTTATTAAGGACAAATGAAAATATAGATTTATTATGAAATATTCTCATACTGCAGCACCAGGCCAATCAAGCATAAAACAGGAAAGAGCAGCTGAGGGTGTAACTAAGAATGTGAGGGTTTTCCTTACGTATGCCAATGTCAACGATTGCAAGCATGGGGCTAGGAAGGAAGAAAGGGAAGGAGGAGGTAACCAGCCGTTGCTGACCTTGTCTTGACCTTGTTGGACTTTCATTTTGTATTGCAATTACACCTGATTTGTCTGGCTAAGAAATATTCCTTCATCATGTTTGGTTTGCTGTTTGCCATGGACAGGCATTTGGGGTGCTGGGAGGACAATTAGCATTTCCATTACTGAAGGATACAGAATGCCCTCATCACAGAGAATCTTATTACATTGTGGGGAGCCTGTCTTAAAAAGAAATATATTTGCTTTGGAAGAGGATCTGTGAGTTTCCTTGAGTAGTGTCACAAAGATGCAATCAAGGTGTTCTTGGATTTGCTCTTACCTGTAGCTTGTTCCTGTGTCTCAAAAAAAAAAAATTCCAAGATTAATAACTTTTACATTAAATTAAAAGATGTAATGACAGAATGGAAAATAAACTCTCAGATGACTAAAAAGACTAAAAAGTGAAGGCCAGTTTTCCTAAGGGCTGCAGCTGAGATTACGAAAAGTTTACCTTCACTGCAGAAGTTGGACTGCTCTAATCAAGGCTGCTTGATAACAACCCAAGCATGCCTTAAAGGATACACACATGCTTTCCATGTGGAAGATCTGTGATGAAGCTCACACCTGTTGCCACCAGACAATTCTAGTAGCAGAACAGGGAGTGCTGGAGTGATCTGATGAGTGTCCCTCTAGCTGGGTGTCATGTAGCCAACCATAGCAAGACTGGGATGCTACAGAGGGTGGTGTATGAAATCCTTCCCATAACTGTTAGGAAATGATTTCTCTTATCAATGGTTCTGTTACAGAAGGTCTCCCTAATCCCCATCTGTTAGCGTTTGCTTATAATGGAACAGCAGGGATTGTTCATATATGTATCCAATTGCAGTTTAATCCTCTTGGTTCTTATAATCTCTAGTATTTTGTGCCATTGAGTCCTAAAAGTTACCCATCCGTTCTTTTTCAAGTACCAGTTTGAAATGTGATTTAGTTCTGTTTGACTTTGTAGTAGGAGGGCAAGGAAAAAGATACTTCTTAATTAACTTTCATCATACTGTGTATATTTGTTTAGTCCTGTTGTTCTTTCAGATAAACAGCCCTGATCTTGTCAGTCCTTCCTAATTCAGTCATCTTTCTTGACTAATAACTTTTGCTGTCTGACTCAAGGGCCCTTTATTATCTCCACATATTTTTTAGATGTGGAGGTCAGAGTGAGCTGCTATCCATGGCATTGACTTTTATGTTGGCTTTTATGCATTTATGTTATAATAAAGTGTTTTGGTTTTCTTGTTCCTTTGGGAAGATTCTAGCTTTTGTTTACTGTATTTCTGCTGAGCAAAATTCTTGATCTGCTGGGAGATGGTGTGACAGGCTTTCCTGCAGTGAACTCTCTTACTATGCTGCTGGATTTTATTTCTGTCTGGTTTTTGACAGTAAGTTTTGTAATCTGGTTATTTACACTTGTATTGGTTTTGCATGGCCTGTTTTTTGGTAGTGGGGGAGCCACAGAAGTGGCTTCTGTGAGAAGCTGCCAGAAGCTTCCACCACGTCCAGCAGATCCAATCCTGATGGCTCCAAAGATGAATGTGCTGCTGGCCAAGGCTGGGCCAATTAGAGATGCTGGTAACAGCTCTGTGATGACATATTAAGGAAGAAAATCCAAACAAAGTGGGGGCACAGTTTTAATTGTGGTTAGTGAAGAGCCGAGTGAGAATATGTGAGGAGAACAACATGCAGGCACCAAAGTCAGTGCAGAAGGAGGGGGAGGAGGTGCTCTGGGTGCCAGAGCCAAGATTCCCCTGCAACCCATGGTGAGTACCATGGTGAAGCAGGTTATCACCCTGCAGCCCATAGAGGATGACACAGCTGCAGAGATCCACCCACAGCCCATGGAGGAATCCACGCTGCAGCAGGTGCATGCCTAGAGGAGGCTGTGATCCTGTGAGAGACCCAATGGAGAGAGGGGGCCCCTGCTTCCAGGCTGGAGCAGCCTGTCCTTGGAGGACTGCACCCTGTGGAAGAGTGACCCACACTGCAGCAGTTTGGGGAGGGCTGTTGCCCGTGGGATGGGCTCACATTTCAGCAGTTTGCAGGGAGATGTTGCTCGTGAGGTGGAGCCACGTTGGAGAAGTTAATGGAGAACTGTCTCCTGTGGGAGGGGTCCCACAGTGCAGCAGAGGAACAGCTCCTCTCCCTGAGCAGCCGGAGAAGCCTCAGATGATGAACTGACCATAACCCCTGTGCCCTGCCTCCTTGTGCCACTGGGGTACGAGGTAGAGCTGGGAAGGAGGGAGAGGTGGGGGGAAGGTGTTTTTTAAGAGCTTATTTTACTTCTCATAATCCTGCTCTGATTTTGTTTGTAATAAATTCACTTTGTATCTCCAAGTTGAGCCTGATTTGCCCATGATGGTATTTAGTGAGCGATCTCTCCCGGGCCTTATCTCAACTCATGAACCCTTCATTAAATTTTCTCTCCTCTGTCCCGCTGCAAAGGGGAGTGAGTGAGCAGCTCTTGTGGGTGCCTGGCATGCAGCCAGTGTCAACCCACAAGAACACTGTCTTTTTTTACCAGTGCTTCTAGTCTATTCTTAGTCAAAAGCTGGACTGGATGTTGGGATGAAGAGATAGGAGTAAAGAAAAAGCCACCATTCATCTTGGGTAGTGTTGCCTCAAGTGTTTGGGATTTTTCATTTATTGTCAACAAATGTTTGTGCTATACTTTGAATGCTCAATTGTGAAGTCTTTTTTCTTTCAGACTTTGTTTTCTGTGTGTGTAGAGGTAAGCACATGGGGGTTTTTCCTCCGATCATTTCAATGGTGTGTTGGCAACAGGCTGAGAAGCACTATCTAAATCATAAATGGAACTGGTAGCAAATAATAAAATATATTAACCTGACACTTTTTAAGAGAAATTCCTGCTACTTTCTTAAGACAACCTAAGACCTTTCATGCCAGTGCTTCCTGAGCTCAGACTGGCTCCTCAGTTGCAGTAGTGCCTATTCAGGTGCCTTTTCCCATGAAATTCCATGGAATTTCTGCTGAGCTGCAATGTTTTAATGCCCCAAAATAGCAGCTACTGATAAGAGCTCAGTAAAAACAGCGCTTAGCTTACCAAAGCAGTTTTTCTTCTGGCCTGGGAGCATTAGAGTTCAGTTCTTTGTGACCACCTAAGATCATCCCGTTGTCCCAGTATGGAGTCACAGTTTCCAGCAGCTGATCCTCCCGTGCTGCTGGCCGGGCTGTGGCTGCAGATCCAATCAAGGAGCAGTCTCTAGCAAACACTTTTTTGTTAGGTTTGACTACAGTATCAATATAGCAGATGTTGTCAAAGTAAATAACCTCAGTAAATTGTCTGCGAAGCCCAACCTGTTCCACACAAGTATTACTCTTACTTTATCCATAATTCCAAAGTCTTTCTGAAATTACAGTTCTGTGGCTTTTCCCAGTGAGCGGCACAAACCCCTGAGCAGCCAAAGTTCCAAAGGTGACTTAATAGTTCCTTTTAATTTTTAAGCAATTAGCTCTGTGAGCTAAATGCTGTTCTTTTAATAAGAGTTAGAAAATATGATACTAATTTCGCTCCTGCTGTCTAGGGGTCTTCAGTTTAAACCACAGTGATGGTTGAGCTCCTACATTCTGAAAATGTGTGGCCACTTTCTGAGCATGTGAAAAGCTCATCTGAGCTGCAGCTGAATCTAAAATCTTCTACTGGCTCTCACAATTCCTAGCAGTGCTGAGACAAGCCCATTTTGGGATGCTTCTTTGCACTGTGTTTTAAAATGAGGGTGTACTCCCTCCTTGCTGAGCATGTTTTTGTGGATTTTAGAGTTTTCTTTCTCAGCATTGCCATTTGCCTGTTTGTCTGTCTATTCCCCTCCCCTTCCTCTCCCCCTAGTTTTCATTTTCAGTTATTTTTGTTTATGTTGAACTTCTGCCTGCTCAGCTGCAGCAGAGCTCAGTTTTGGCAGCCCGCCTTGTGGTGTACAATCCTACAACTTCTGCTGCTGAGCAGCATGTTGGAAATCACTTTGAAATAAATCCATGTTGGACCAAAAGCATCATCTTTGTTGTTACCCCCTCAGAATAATTTGGTGCTATAATTGGAATTCTCATTTGAAGTAAATAAACATGATGTCAGATCTATAGACAGATCTGGATGCACAGTCAGTGAGAGAGGGATGTGTGCATACAGCCCTGTCCCTGGAAGAGAGATGCATTTGGAAAGCATGCATGGCACTTCTGATGCCTTGGGGCAGGCCAGTGCTGGAGAGGGTGGGCTGGAGGGTAGCCCCAAATCCCCACTGGGCCACCTTGAGATCTGCCAAAGGAAATGTTTGCTTCAGTGCTTCTCTTGATATGAATGTGGCCATAAGCCTTGTGTTGTTTCCATTCTCATTTTGGAAAGCTAATACTCAGGCAAAAATAGGAATCTGTTGATCTGCCATGCTACTGATGCTTTACCAGTCCTTGGATGGCATGTGGGAAGGAAGATGAGGCTTTGGGCTTTCATGCTCCCTCTTGTGTGTAGGCTGATCGCTGTGCACAGTCTAGGATTTCCATTTCAACAAGGATATGGAGGAAATTCAGAAAAAAATGACAGGAATAGTCGGAGCAAGGGAATGACTGAGAAAACCAATTCTGGTAGAGACAGTTTGGTAGGTGAATAGAGAGAGATTTAGAAAATCGTGGATTGGTTAGAGAAGATGGGTAGAGAAGGATGGTTTTATGTCTTCTACTACAGAAGGTAGTGTACTTCAAGTGAAACTGCTGGGAACCAGCTCCACAGCAAGGAGGAGCCCTTTGCAGGAGGATGACAGAGATGCCAAAGGCTCATGTGGGGAGGCTGAGTGAGTTAATGCAGAGGAATATACTGAGACATGAAAGACACAGAGAAGCATCTCAGGAGTGGTTCGTGTTGAAAATGGATTGGAGCCCAGAGAGGCTCATGCTAATATGCATGCTCATTGACTCAGTTTTTAACTTCAGATATCCATTCCTCAAGACTGGGTGTGGTGTGATGGGGTGTCATGGTTTGACACTGGCCAGATGCCAGGCACCCACTAAAGCCACTCACTCATCCTCCCGTGCTACAGTTGGACAGAGGAGAGAAGATTTAACAAAGGGTTCATGAGCTAAGATAAGCACCAGGAGAAAACACTCCAAGGGCTCAAATTAGAGATATAAGGTGAATTTATTACTAACAAAATCAGAGCAGGATAATGAGAAGTAAAATATGCCCTTAAAAAAAACCCACCTTTTTTCCCCCGAACCCCTCCCTTCCTTCCCACTGACAGCACGAGGGGACAGGGGCGTGGGGGTTTTCATCAGTTTATCACCCATGATTTCTCTCACTGCTCAGGGAGAGGAGTCCTTCCTCTGCTGCACTGTGGGGTCCCTCCCACAGGAGACAGTTCTCCGTGAACTTCTCTGATGTGGCTCTATCTCACGAGCAGCAGTCCTCCCAAAACTGCTGCAATGTGAATCCATCCCATGGGAACAGTCCTCCCAAAGCTGCTGCAGCATGGGTCACTCTTCCATGGGGTGCAGTCCTCCAAGGACAGGCTGCTGATATGTTTTGTTGCAGAAAGGACAGGGCTATGTAGATTTTGGTCTGGCTTAAAAGAGCTGTTCACATCCTCTTGCGTGATGTGATTCAGTAACGTGAAATTGTTTTTTTCCAGGGCTTTGAAATCTGGGCATTTTTACTGCAGGCTACTGCCCATTTCCCCCCTGTATCCTCATATTGGGTTTTGATTTAAAAAAAAAAAAAAAAAGATCCCCTGAAACCTGGTTGCATTAAAGTCTGATGTGTAAAAGCTGTGTTTAAATCCCTTTGTGCTCCTTTAATTGAGAAATGCCTAGGACACAGAGACTTGAAATTGCTTTTTCAAGCCAAGAACATGGTTGCTGTTTGTCTGTCACACCAGCAGTGGTTCCAAGTGTTTTTGTGAATTCAATCAAATACAGTCTAGTGCAGGCCAGAAAAGCAGGGGATGAGAAGGTACTGATGAGATAATTGTGAGGTGGGGAAGACCTGCAGCACAGCTGATTTGTTGTCTGCCTGTCCTGCAATTCCAAAGGAGACAGAAAGACTTTGGTTTGAAAAGATGCTAAAGATGGCTGTAGAAAGCTGTCAGGGCTACAAAGAGACAGAGACCTGTCTGTGGTGGTGGCAGAGAAGGAGCAGGTTGTGCCCTGCAAGCTTCTGAGGAAGGCGCCATTTAGCACTGTGTGATGGGAATTTGGTAATGGCGGTGTGAGATAAGATGGAGTAAATGACAGATGAACTGCATCGCCCAAAACATACTGTATACAGCTGTCATGCCTCAGGATCAACAGCTGTCATAACAGTGAGTAGTTACCCCTACACTGTCCCCTTTTCCTCCCCAACACTTAACTCCCCATTGCACTCCAGTTGCTCAGTGATGCAGTAGCACCTGTGAAAAAAGATGAAATGGCAGAGATTGCATTTAAAACATAATTGGAAATCCTTTTGAGTTTTGCTGTGTTTTATTTGGTTGTTTTTTTAAGAATCACTTTTCATTTCAGTTTCTCTCTAGACATCCAAATGGGCTTGTTTTGGGATATCTTGAAAATAGTAACATTACTGAATCAGTGGGGTTTTTTTCCTCTTGCTTTATCTGACAAAATTCCTTCTTCTCCTTTAAAGTATTAGGAATTCATATCAAAACATTCCTGAGGAACTGGGAATATTGGTACTGGCATAGGAAAAAAATGAACTCCAGGAAGAGACTTACTGGCTTCTTCAAACATTGAATAAACCCATAGCATTCAGAATTTATAAGATGAACTTTTTAGAATTGGGTCACTTTCCATATTGCCTCTTTTTGGTCTGAAAGAGGGGGATTTTGGGGACCTTGTTGAGTTGTTTGTCCTAGAATGGTGCCCCAGGATTTTTGCCAGGCTGTTTTTCCCTGCAGCAGTCTGCAGAATTCAATGACTGCAAGTACAGTAGGGATGGAGACAGAGGCAGTTTCTTTGCTTGTGATTTCTGGACCTCTCTTCCCAGTTGGACCTGTATTCCCCTGACTGTTGTCCATGTGGTCATTCAGCTCCTTATTCATTTTGTTTTCTCAAAAGCTGCTGGCTTCCTGGTAACTTTTCTTATACAGGATCCAAAGATCTGCAACCCCTCCATCCCAGTAGAATCAACCCAAAGGGAGGCCCATGCTCTATGGCTTGACTTCACTTTGTGCTTCACTTTGGGCAGTACCCTCTGTTTTAACCCCCACTTCACGGGTGAGTGTTCCACTGCTTGATGCTCTCAATCGGAAAGAAAGCTGTTTCTGACATCACCTTAGCTGCAGTCCAGGTATGAGGATGCTTTTTTGTAACTTCCCATGCAGCACTATTGCATAGAAAACTAAAAAGCCACCTCTGATGCCTGGAAACTTGGGGGGGTATGTTTTTGAAATAGAGACTTTGTGTGAGTGAAGGTCATGGAACTGGGAGAAAACAAGGCTGAAGGAGTTTATTCTGTAACATTCCCATAAAACTGTCTAGACAAAATAATCTTTTCAGGTAGAACTTACACAGCAAGAAAACCCCCCAGATTTATACACCATGAATTTAAATTTTACAGTAAACTTCTGTATTACATTTTTTATTAAATTGTGGACTCTTTAAAATGATTATCTTTGAACATTGATACTTTTCTGTAACTTGATTATTTTTGTACCTAATAAAATTCTAAAGAATTTGATATTATTTCTTAGTGCTTAGAGTTGTATTGCCTAGTATTGCCATTAAAGTAAGTTGTTTAAACTATTCAAACTGTTTATGCAAGTTTCTTCTCTTCACAGTCCTTCAAACCTAGATAAAATCCGTGTTTTCAAAAAACCTATTGCTGCAGAAGGCACATACTTCTGCCCCTGCCTGACTCATTTGCCAGCCTTTCCCTTGCCCTGAGGCTACAGACCTGTTCCTCATTATGGTTCTGTTGTCCAACCTTCTCCTAAAAGCAGAATTGACACTGATTTCAGGCTTGGTCTCTCAGGGTTTTATCCACTCTGCTCTTGGAAACCTCTGACCATTGAGATCATACAGCCTCTCTGGGCAACCTGCTCCACTGCTTGCCTGTCCTCATGGTGAAAAAGTCTTTCCGGATATCTGATCTGAACATCAGTTAATCTCATCCAGCCTCCATATTCCTTGCATTCTCCATCACTACCCTGTTTGTTTCTATATTAATTTATTTGCCTTTCATGCTGATCTCTATGTCCAGTTACCTGTGGAATTTTCTCTACAGTCAATATTTTTAATCAATCAGATCAGTTCATCATTACAATGCAGCACCTTAAACCTAGAAAGAGCTGAATGGGAATTGAAATGACTGTTAGTTTAATGAGATGTAAATAAAATACTTGACCAGAGTGTCCTTTCTTTGGAAGAGTTTGTTTTGTTTGGGCATGGGATCACTTTGTCGTGGTTTCACTGTAGGTGGAAAAGGTGATGGTGATGAAAATGAAACAGGAGCCCAACTGGTATAAAAACAAGGGCTATGAGAGCCAAAGGCACAAGTGTTTAATTTCTCCATATGGCTGAAGTTTTATTCAAGGACTAGAAGGATGCAGGTGGATTGGGAAATCCATAATACAAATTCTCTACCATCCTGAACAGGGTGACAATAAACACGGTGACAATTCCAGTTTAGTTCTTTGGATAGAATAGCTTAGAATTTAAAATAATTTAATTGTCTTTAATTGTGCAATCAAAGTGTATCAATCAAGTGTGAAAAAGGGCTCAATAAATTTAATCACAAAACACTAAATTATGGGTGGATGGTAGGTTTAATTTTGTCTTCTATTTCTTTTGACAACACAGAGAAATCTATTGGTTATGATGCTCAGGTAATTACCTATCAAAGTGATAGTTTTAATGGCACATGATTTCTTGTGTTTCCTACTTGAAAAATATGTTACATGTGAGGGAAAAAAATAACTTTTGCTATTTTGTAGATTTTCATTAGCAATTTGTTTTTAAATGGAATCAAGAGACAGTCTTGTAAAGAGAGAGAGACCTCTTATATAAGAGAGATCTCTTATATTATACAGGGTCACATTTCTTGGTCATTTTAACCACAGTTGGGAATGTACCAGCAACACCATTGTCTCTACTGGCATTTTATTTCAGCTTTTTGGAGTATCTCTGCATAGAAGTGTTTTAATGGGAGAACTTGCTTGTGATGTTTTGTCTTCAGATTTTTCTTCCTCAAGGGTAGCCTGTTAGTCTTTTAAAATGACATTGCTCAATAACCAGCTTGGGAGTTGGAAGAAATCTGTGAGGAATGCTGGAAGGTAAAGAGACCTTTTGAGTAACAATTTACTTGCTGTTTGTGGAATGCTGAGTTAATATAAAACTGTATTACTATTCTACCAGTGCTAATAATGCATAACATTATTCTTCTGTATTGCATTTTTAAAATAATCTGTGTGAACATATCAGTCTTCACAACATCCTGTGAGAGAGATAACTATCAACATTATTCTAATCCTCATAGTGTATTAAATGAGAATAACAACTGTTTCAAATGGAGAGCTCAACAAGAGGTAAAACCAGCGTGTTTCCTACTAAAAGTCCTGTAGCAGGTTGTGTTGATCATCCCATACATCTTTCTCAAGCCACTTGTTACACTTTACCTTTGCAAAAACATCTCTTAGCATTCTAATTTGCAAATTTCCTATTTTGCTGAATATTACAGAGCGGCCCAGGTTGGGTACAACCTTTTGTGGAAAAGGGAGCCTAGATGAGGTTATCTAACACACTGCCCAATCACATCTTGGAAACCTACAGTGATGAGGCCTTTACCATGCCTCTGGGGAAGTTATTCCAGTAAATGGTTGTTCTCAATGTAAAAAAAATTCTTTCTCCTATCAAAATGAATGATCTTGATAGAAGATCAAAATGGACTTCAGAATGGTCCATAAATGGTTACACAGTAGATTGCTACATAAAAGAAATGTATGTGTATCAGTCCATCTGTCTTCCCATGTGAGAAAGGGAGACAGAAACCACTGTGCACTTGCTCTGGTACAGAAGTCCACAGGTTGTCTGGGTTGCAGCTTGGATTTTGGTTGAGTTCTTTCCTTTCAGGCTTCTGACCATACCCAGCCCTATTCCTGAACTTGAATCTCAAACTTAGGAAAAGCTATTGAATTTTTGTCAAGTTCTCGATTTTATTTAGCACCTGTCCACATGATCAAATGGAGGTTTGGTTATGTAGGTAGTGGGGTTTGGTTATTTAGGCACTTTAGTTAGCAGAGATGAAAATATACTTACTGCTCTACTAAGAAGAATGACTATTGAGTTAGTACTGTTATAGGTAAACCTTATTGACAAAGGTCTTGATCTTGCAAGAAATTCAGCTGGACCACTGCAGAAGCACTGTGCAAAATCCTTTGTGGCATGGGAAAGGAAGAAGCTTACAGTATCTTTAAAGTGATGAAATGTTAATTGGTGACTCACTCACAATGCTGAGGTTTCTCTGGTGGTTTTTTGTATTCTGCATCTGTCTAGGCATATGTTTGTTTCTGTGAACCATGTAAACTCTGTTATTTCATGCATAAAAGCCTTTATTGAAAGGGCTCAAATAATTAATGGCTATATTGCCTATGCAACAGCCTATCAAACTATTGAAATATACTCTTTTCCATTATATGTTACCCTATATTAATCAATTTCTAGCAAGCACACCTAACTTGTATAGGGTGAATAAGATTCTCTTCAAAATTCTTTATGCATTTTTCTCTCTGTCTTGCTGACCCAGCATGCCCCTACTCCACTACCAGCTCACCCTTTTCTTTCTCCTGTTAGCTCCCCCTTCATAACTGCAACAGTGGGTTTGTTTACTCAGGCTCTTCAGCTATCAAAAATTCTCTCTTATAGCTTCTTCCCCCTCACAGCCTTTGAATAACACTTCATCTCCAGATCTTACTTTAAAACTCTCATTCTTTTCGGTTATAGTGGTGCTTTTAACTGTAAATGGTGGTATTTAATAAAGATTACTGCTAAATGAAAAAAATAATGATTTTATTTATTAATTCAGGGGCAAATTAGACTCCCAGATGTGATTCTGTGATTACTGTTATTACTTTGAGTGGGTCTTTGGTTCTGTGTTTAATTTTTTTTAAGAAACCTGCTTCTCTTCTCACTTAGATTCCTTTAATATTTGATTAAAGATGCAATGAGTCGTTTTAATGTTAATCCATTGCACCTCTGTCCAAATCAGATCACAAATTTGGAAACTGTTTTACTGCAGGACATGCACTGCTGGGGATAGTCTGTACTGCAGACTTCCAGGGATGGGATTGCTAATCCTGTGTTCTACCTGCAAAGCCTCCCTTTTCTGGGGAGCTGGCCAAGGCAGCTGTAGATTTATTCCCCATGTTTCCTATGCAGTGAATCTCCCTGTTAGAGGAGAAAAGAAAAAAAAGGTTTATAAACTTCATAGTCTTCTGCCATGGTTTGTGCCACTAGGACTTTTTTCAATACTGTGGATGGCATCAGTGTCTCTTTCTTGAATCTTTTTTTGGACATGTATTTCCCAGTCCATGGCCTAAGACAGATCATAGTTACTCAGGCAGAAAGACTCAGTCCTGACAAGCTGTTTAAATCCATAGTACTGTATGGTTTTCAAAACTGTTTTGCTCTGCCTCAGTTGCAAATTTCATGTATAGTTAAGTAAAAAAAACATATAGGAAGAAGGCAGAAGTCTTGGTGCTCCTTCGCCTTTTACTTACCTTGCTGTTCTTTTCACTTGTACATATATGTCCTAAAATAAGATTGTGTTCCCTGCTGCACATCCATGAGGTGCTGGTGAGATTCTGACTTTGAAATTTCACTTTCCTTTGTTCTGTAGACAGTGGTAGGCATTAGACTAAATCAAGGCATGTTCAAAGAAGGTTGTGTCTTTACTCTGAAAGTTTAATCTCCATTTTCAGAGGAGATTTCCTATGTGGCATGATTTGCCAGCCAGTTTTATCAACAGATTTTTTTTCCCCAGAACTCTTTTACCACAGCCCTCCAAACTTAGCATGTGTTTTTTGAGTCTTGACAACTTTAAAATTCCAAGTGTGAAAGTACAGATTCAATTTTCTAGAATCTTGGCTTGCTGTTTGTCTGACTTGTGTTCCTTAAAAATAACTGAATATGAAGGTTCTTAGTTCAGCCTTTTTTTTCCCTTG
Organism: Corvus hawaiiensis; assembly: GCF_020740725.1. Classification (NCBI taxonomy): domain Eukaryota; kingdom Metazoa; phylum Chordata; class Aves; order Passeriformes; family Corvidae; genus Corvus; species Corvus hawaiiensis. Next base: position 68,587,418 of record NC_063213.1, on the reverse strand, counting down.
AGGTGTTAGACTGCAAGTATTTTCTTCAGGATTTAGAGAGGATCTTTGATGATAAAGTCATAATCAAAATTTTATTAATACTGCCACATGCTTCCCAATTCTGCAAAAAGAGAGATTATTATGCTACAGGTACTTAACTTCCTTCAGCAAGCGTTAAATGCACTCCTTTCTTTGTTATTTCAAACTTCACCCCTCTTTCATTATGGCAAATTTAAACTTCCATTTAGAAATGATACCAATTACTTTAGTGAGTTTCTTAATAAAAATTGCAGTAGACAATCCAGTAAGAATTATGTGCGCCTTCATTTGACAAACTATACAGTATGCTTTCCATTTTATATCCTCTTCTAACTTCAAAATGCCTCATCGGATAATTTCAATTTGTTTTCTCCACCAAATCACCAATTAAAAATTTTAGATAACATAGGATTTGAGGGAGAAAACCGCAAACCACGACATGCGACAGTATCATCGTCTGTTATGTTTCCGTCTTACCGGAACTTGACTCTCTTACTCCCGAGCTAGCTGAGATTTATATACACAGCCCTTACTTGGCAGTGAGTCTCTGAAGGACTCTGAGGGGAGCTCCAGTGAAGCCTTTGCCGGGGACTGCAGAGCCTCCTTCCCAGCTGCCAAGTCTGAATCCCAGGGGGGTGAGGAGCGATGCCTGAATGAAGCGGAGCTTTGCTAGTATCAAACTTGGTACACACAGTACAAATCCATGCAGTACCTCCAATCTGCAGACCTCTGCACGTGTTACCTTTAGTGGCACGGGTAGTCCTTGGGGGTACTCACAGGCATTCTGTTAAGCTGGTCTAATGGTGATGCACAGTTATCACCTTTGTGTCGACTCCTGCAAAAATTGTGTGTGCAGGCTGCATTCATGAGTAGTTTCACAGAGTTCAACATTCTTAAGTTTCTCTAATTTCAGGAATCTATAAATAAGGCAGCTCAAGGGTAGGTAGCTGGTAATACTGGGCTGCCTGCATAGGCCTGTGTGGCAGAACAACCTGTGTGTTGTAAGCCTTATTACCGTTAGATGATTTACTGCCTAATTTTACAGGAAACATTTTAGGACATACAGACATATTCTAGCTGGATTTTCACTTCTGATTATGATCTTATTTTAAGATTTAATCTGATTTAGTCTGCACATGTAGTCTTCAGTAACAACTGTTTGAGAAAACGTTACTAACCCAAAGATCCCTTTTAAAATTACGTATTCCAGCTGGCTTGCAGGGAATACACCAATCAGTTGGTGAACTTGCACAAAAACATGCATTTTGAGATAATCAGTTCAGATCCAGTGCTGGCCGAGAGCTCTGTGGGGAAGAGGAGGTGCAATTTTCTTTATCCATTAGAAATCAGTCAGATTTTGAAACCATTTACCTTTTTTAAAGGTGCATCATTAAAAATTGGTACTCAAAGTGGAAATCCTTGTTGCTTCTTCACATGGACCTTGTAATGAAAATATGTGGTAGACAGTTGAAGTAATAGGGGCAACTGAAGGTCAGACACTGATGCCTTAACTTCCCCTACTGAATGGATGCACTAGACCTCTGATGGGAAAAGAAATGTTCCACATGAGGAAGAGCATCAGAATGCATCTCTATAATGGCTCGGCTTTGAGAAGATGGTCCTGAAATATTGCTAAAAAGGGTAATCTAAGAAAAGTTTGCAGTGCTTTGAAAATCTGAAACACAGGTTTCAAGGAGAAGAGAGTTCCAAATACACAACCTTGATCAGAAAGATCACATGATATAAAGAGAATGATAGTTGTCCAATTAAAGTGAGTCAAGAAATAATGTCTGTAAAATGGCATTGTAAGTTTTCTCTCAATTACTTGCATACCAAATTTCCTCACTTTATAGGGAGAGACAATTTCTAACACCCTGTGCTGTACCACCTGTGGTCTAAAATCAGCATATGTGCTTTCTTCCCCTTTTTGACCATCACTATCAGCAAATATATTTAACTCAGAACTTTGAAAGCAGTTTTTTGACTGATGCATAAAAGTGGATGAAAAGACAACTATGATGCTGCATGGCTGATCAGTGCTGCATTTCTAGCAGAAGTAACTTAGCTTTCTTGACCCAGTAAATAGATTTGATCAGCAGTTTTATATTACACAGCAAGGTAGTCTTTGTGCTGAGCAAAACTATACTTTTCTGGCTATAAAGAAATTATAAACAAGAGAGATTGGAAGCTTAAAGTGTTTAGTATTTTACGTGTGCCTCTAGGAATATACAAGAATCAAATAAAAAATGTTACAGCATTGTCAGCTCCTAGGAGGTTGCTCCATTGAATTACCTGTATGCAACTTCCCTGATAGCTGAGATCCTCTGTCATCATGTCTGGGATGCCTTCCTCTTTCTGTGGCCTATGTTAATAGCATGACTAAGGGGAGAGAGAGCATAGCATAGGTTTCCCTAGTTCTGCTGATTCCTGCCCGCTGGTGCAAGTCAGAGCAGTATCCATGGCACTCCAACATGTGTTGGGAGACTGCATCCAGGCACAGTCAGGCCATTGCTGGATGGGTGCCCAGGTGGCCAAGGGCCAGCATTGGTCCCTCACCCCTCAACAGAGTGACTCTGAGTCGCTTTTCAGCAATTACAGCAGAGGACCTATATCTGTGGTACTGGAATCAAGGTGATTGTGTCAATACTTCCTTGAATCTGAGTGTGCAGAGATCTCAGCTGGATACTGATGTATTTAATGAGGCTTTGCTCCAAGTAGCTAGATCCTGAAATACTTCACCTCTTTTAATTGCTGAAAAGGAAGGTAGAGCTGAGGATTGTGAAAATCTAGAAAAGAGAAGGAAGGCTCCCAGTGGAGAGAGAGGCTTCTGCATGCTTGTCTTGGTGTATTAATTGGCTGTTTGTACATACACAAATACCAGTGAAGTGATGCATGCTTAAACATTGTCATGTCAGCCACAGTTTTATGAGAAGTAATGCCTTTGTTATGAGTGAGGTGAATTTTGAGGCTAGCAATACAACATGGATGTGAAGTCCAATGCATTACTATGGAAGTACCAGTATGGCATTTGTAAACCCGCTTTCAAGATAATCGAAAGACATTATTTTCTTCGACCCACCCCTTTTTACTCTAATCTTGTAATAGCAGGATAATTTATCATTTGGCTTTTATGTTGTGAGCAACAGAAGAATGATTGCTTCTAAAGTGTTGCTGTTTAGTGAGATATTAATGGAGAGATAATCCATTTACATTTTTACAGCAGAAGTTTTGGAATGCTTTTGGGATTCATTTAATCTTTGCATTTGTGAAATAGCCTCTACTGAAATACAGCTGAAGTAAGTTGCTGTGGAGAAACAGTTTGTCAAAAAGAAAAAAAAATTGCGGTTCCATACGAAATCCTGCTGTTGAAATAATAATTTGGTTTTTACATACTTCTAAAATATTTTTTCACAAGCATCTTGTAACGTGGACCAGAATTGTAAATTCCACATGCTGTATTTTCTGTAAGGATTGTGAATGCCTTTTAACTATATGGGTTATTTTATATACCATATTTTAACTATATGGTATATTTTGTTGATCTGCAGCAGATAGTGAGATGAATAAATATGGGTGACATGTTAGTTTATATTCATCTTCTCAACAGCAGTTGTTTTGTTGTTCTGCCCTATCCTGTTGAAATTCTCTTCTAGGTGATCAGTGTTTTGATCTGCTTGTGTCATGCAGTCCAGTTGGGAAAAGCACCAAGACTGCCATTATTCTCTGCTATAAGGGCTGTATAATTGCAGTATAGAGCAATTTTCATTTACTAATGAGTATTATGTTATGCTACTGTCTTGGCATTGCAGGAACTAGACGGTGATTATTTTGAACTGCAGACAGTGCCCTGCTTATATGTTTTCTGCTGCTTAGGTAACCTTTGCAGAAGAATTGGAGCAGGGAACGGGGGAATAAAGATGGACTGACAATGCACATCTGGTTAGGCAGATTATTGGTAGTTGGCGATGTGGTACATTTGAAAAAAACCCCACATGCAACCAAAAAATAGAATACAGCTGACCAAGTGCTTGGATGCTTCAGCACTAATAAGGAAAGAATATGGAGCAGGAAAAAAAAAGCCTTCTGTGTGAGGGAACTTACCCTGTTAATAAAGCCTACATTCTGTTTCTTTCAGATCCTTTTGAAGATGGAAACACTTTAAATTACAATAACTTGACTCACATGGCCAGCTCTGCACTTAACATTGCTATATGTTATATTTACTTAATTGGCTGCTGGCTTGTGTACCTGTTTGCGTGTACATAGATGTCTGTGTAAATTGCAAACAAAAGCAGATTATTCCTTGACTTCCTTTTTAGTATTCTGCTCCAGTACCTATAAGAATTGGACAAATGACATGATGTTCTCTGGCCTTATGCATAGTGTAGCTGTGTGTGAACACTCAGCCCCGCAGCTCAGGGAGCTCTCTTGGCCTCTTGTTATGTGATCAGTTAGTGAACAGAGGACACATGCTAGAATTACCCTTTGCACACGTGGCTGTACAACTTGGGATTCTGGATGGCTCCTGGAACAGCACATACTTCTGAAAATGTAGCAGAGGTGGAAAAAAACCCCACTACGCAAGTTTGCTTCTGTTTCTTGTACAGAATCCATGAAGAACTGGCCTAGAACACCTCCCTGTAAGAAAAGAGTACTCAAAGACAAAGGAGGCCTACAGGTTTCCTTCCTTTTTTAATAAAAACAGATCTTGTATGGCCCATTTTTCTTAAAAGGTGTTACAGGCAGTGGGAAATCACTGAATTTCCTGCATCCTATATCAAGCCACTGGGCAAGGAAAAAGGAAAAGGGCTCCTATGTATTTTTTAAAAAGCTTAGTGGAGGGAAAATATCTGTTACCCAAATTTGAATATTATCTGAAAGATGTTCTGGTATAACCCATTAGGTCAGTTGTTTCAAAACAAGTCCCCTCCGCTGGGTGAAATTTTGTTGTCTGTGCTGTGGATGGAGATCAGACAAGGATCACAGAATGGTGGGTTTGGACATAGGGCTTATGAAATACACCCTTCTGAGCAACTATGTGCAAGATGGATAGTGCTCTTCAGCCTCCTGACCCAATCAAGAAGAGCTTTTCTAATGAGGAAGCATAGCTGGCAATGTATGAATGAACTCCTTGGTTTGCTTGTGCATGTGGCTTTTGCTGTACCTATTAAAATGTCTTTATCTCAGCCTGTGAGTTTTTTCACTTTTACCCTTCTGATTCCTTTCCCCCTTCCATCAGGGGAGTGAGGGAGTGGCTGTGTGGAGCTTAGTTGCTGGCTGGGATTAAACCACAACAATTTACAACCTTCAAATATAGAAAGTCCCTGGCTAATTTCAGGGTGAATTCTAGAGGGGAGATGATATGTCCCTGAAATGCATCATTCATTTTCACATTTAATACTTGTTCAGAAATGGAGCTAAAACTATTATCCCAAATGCTTAAACAAATCTTGTGAATTGCAAGAAGATTCCTACACAAATGGGTTATAGAAAAACTATACTGTCTTAGAGATTAGTCTTCAGAAGTTACCTAGTTTTCTGTGGGGAAATTTACTGGCTATTTACACTTTTATGAGTGACTTTTTAAAATAGAAGTTTTCTTAATTTGAAGATCAGATTTCAAGACGAGGTCATTTTATTAAAAAGTGACTTTCAGATGGAAAAATAGTATATTATAGAAAAAAACTAGAGAGTGATGCATAAAAAGAATGAGGCTTAGTTAAGGTTGCTCTTGCAATTAACTATAGATTCCACAATTCAAGACTGTCCTTTTCAGAAAAGCAATTACCCTATCATTAAGACAACCTCTTCTGCATCCAAAACTTTGCTCTTTTCATCCTGAATTTCTCTGTCAAGCTCCTGTTCAAAGAGAACCTTCAAATTCAAGCTGTATTTAAGCAAGTGTAACCAGTAAAGTGAGTTAACCTGAAATGACTCCAGGGGGAATGGTAAAAGCAATTGTAGCAGTCTCTATATGAAATAAACCAGAAAGAAGAAAAAGAAATAACTTTCTACAGGGGAGATCAATAATGAGTAGGACTCATGTTTTCTAAAGACCTTGGGAACCAGCCCATAACTTAACTTGTTAAATGCTGCTGACACTGAAAAGACTGATTTCTTTTTTCCCCGGCAGGCTGAAGAGCAGCAGACCTCTGACCATTAAGACCTTTAAAAAAATGTCAGTTTTGACATCCAAACATCCAAACCAAAGACATGCAGGGAAACTGTTAGCTAGTCTTGAAAGTCCTGTGATGAAATCCTTCCCTTCTGGGCCTGGATGCTAGAAACATATCCGTCTATGTCTTCGGTCATCTGAAGAGGATAGATTTCTCCTTCTCTGGGTCTAGTATTTAAACTTACTTTGAGCACATGTGATTTATTTTTTCTGTGCTCTGTGGGTGCCCTGTTCAATATTGTTCCTTGGGAACCTGTGAGGAAGTAAAGACTGTGAAGATGTGACATCCTGAAAATAAGAATTGTGGTCAATTCCTCATCTTTAGCAGACATTTACTGTGCAGCAACAAAAATAAAATGTTTGGTAGAGTGTTTTCATTGGAGACAGTTCTTTCAGTTTGCTGGATCAATCTGTGATGGCAGAAACTAGTGAGTGGAGGAAAACTGTAGTGTTACAGCCAGGATTTTCTTCCATCTTTACTCTACATACCCCTGGAAGACTCTGAAACAGTTTGACTATATTTGATGTCAAGACATCTTTTGAAAGAAGGGATGTACAAACCATTGAAGAAAACTTGGGTTTGCTGCTGATCATTAGAGATGTTTACTGGCCTTAAAACTGTACGAGCTTATAGGGAATTGTGGTGTGTTCTGATGAGTGTATTTTATTAACAAGATGCTTCATATTTTAATGGGCTGTTTCTCTCAGGCATTTGAGGTGCTATTATGCTAGTTACTCAATTTTATCAAGTTAAACAGTAAACATTAAAAGTAAGATCTCAGGAAAATTGCCAGAGTGTAAACTAGATCTGTCCCTTGGTAGTTTTAACTTACTTTCATTTTCAAAATGTTTGTCTTTTAGTATACTAACATATATTCCAGTATTTTGAGCAAGGAAAGACAGGCTTTCATCTGGGTCTCTAGGTCTGAAGACACAGAAAGGAGTGATATATTTTCTCCAGAGGATGGCAAGCTTTGTTTTCGGCTAACCCAAGCATTTCCAATATGTCAGTGCTTCTGCACTTGAAATCTTTGTGATTAAATGATAGTGAAGTTGAACTTGGAATCCAGGTCAGTAAGAAACCTGGAATGGTTAAATTAAAACAAATAGATAATCGGTGTATGTTTACCTTTAATGTTTTCTACATTACAGTACTGGCACCTTTTTGTGTTTATGAAAAATAAAGTTGCTTAGCTTTCACATGCATGAATCTGAGAGATTTAGTGTTTTGTTTGGGCAGACATGTGAAAGTAAATACATAACCCAAGGGGCAGATAATGCCCATTCATTCCTTTTATTTTCACCTGGTCTGCAAACATGTAATTAAGTTTCATGTGTTACCATCAGAAAACCCTAAGCTGCCTGATTAATGTGAGTCTGCCAAAGGTGTAGGAAGGTGTCATTATTTCTCAGGAAGGAACAAGACCTCCCTTCTCCAAGGTGCATTATAAATCATGTGGGCAATGAGAGAAGGCAGGCTCCATGTTACGATAAACCCAAAATTTCTAGTCGGGAATCTCTCCTGCTCTACAGAACCATTACTTACTACTCAAGTTATTAGCCCCAGGCACAAAAGGCTCAGTTTCATGGCACAGATGGCTTTTCATCTGCCCAGACAGCTGGGCTGATTTCACCCTTGGACCTGTTCTACAGGAGGCCTTTGAAAAGCATTAAGAGCAGTAGGGTTTGGGCTCTGCTGTTGAGTAAGTGCACTCCTCCCAGTTGCTAGTTTGCTAAAGACACAGTGCAAGTGTGTTTATTACCCTGGTGCTTTCAAAGCAAAGAGCCAAATGTGTGTGCTTCTCAAAGTTATATTGCTATGAGTACTTTTAATTTTAAAATGGTGTTTTAAAAATATTGAATGAACCTTGAAGAAAGGATTTTTAGAGGAATAGTAACTTGCCCTGTGGTCAGCAACATTTCTGCTCCCCAGTCATGCTGTTTAAGAGTGAGAGCAATGCAATGAACTGAGTATACAACCACCTCTCTGTGATATGTGGCTGTGGAGAAGAAGCACCCTGAACAGTGGACAATTTCTGATCACCCTGTGGGTGACTGGGGCTGATGCCAACACTTGCCAGGGACTGCTGTGCAAAGCTCAGGTCTCCAAGGGCTTGTTAACACCCAGCACCACCTGGGACAGACGAGCTGGCCCTGGAAGCGGGGAAGTTGCATTCAGCAGTGTTGTTTCTGAGAGAATAAATCCATCTGGGTCTGAAAAGCTGACGTGGGGCCAGCTCTGATGTCTCTCCATCTGTGGCACAGTTTCTTACGGCCCCACTTCTTCTTGGGATCCCTTGATTTTGACTGTACCATCTGCCTCCTCAGCTCTTGGACTGACCAAATTGATAATGGCTGTGTCTGCTTCTGTAGCCCAGTTTTGGACATTTCTGCAGCCCTGATTAGTTGAGCTCATGGTTCATGATCTTTTTTAACGCACAAATGTCCTGTAATTGTTTGTTCCTTTTTGTTCTGACTTATTTGGCACATTTAGTGGAGCTGTATTTTATTTTCTGTGGGAGAATAGTAGCATGCCTCTATCTCTAGGCCCTCAACCCTCAAGCCAATATTTGTTAAGTAGGGTAAGGATGAGGAGAAAGATCCTGACTGAGTGGAAGGGTGAAACCCAGCATCAGAAACTGGAAAGTGGTAGGGACAATTCCTCTGATCTATAGTTGAGATGATCATGAGGAAAAACTACAAGCCGGCATTTCAGAACAGTTTGAAGCAGTAATGGGAGAAGCTGAATTAGAGTTAAATCCTTCAGTACATTTGCTGTAGAGTTTTTCATTGTCGAATGAAAAAAGATGCAATAGAATGAGTTCTGAGTAAAGCAATCTTAGCTGTGACCAAAAAAACCCCAAAACAAATACAGTCATGCCTAAAATAAGAGAAGGTAGTGGAGCCTATGAACGCTTCCCAATTCTTTGGACTGATTCTTTGGTTGGTGGTTTTTTCCTTCTCTTGTTTTCCTTACTCCCCTGCATCCGGCAGTCCTTGAGATCATCACCCTGTTGTCACATTTGCTTCTGGAAACAAATCTGTCACAGCAGTTTCCTGTCAATACCCTGACTTGAGTTAGCAGCATGTGTCTAGCTCCAGCACTGTAGGACGATGTAACTTTTGCTGATAAAAACCCACTCTTTTCATTATCTATTGAAGAATGAACCACACGCTGGCATTACCCAGATTTGGAAACCAAGTGTGCTGTCAGAGACAGAATATGTAGCAATTCTTTGAAGTCACAGTTTCAGTCTATGTATAGAGTTATAACTTCAGATTTCTGTGGAGCATAAAATTATTCACATTCAGAATGAATTCTCTGATGTTCTGTGGTTTTTCAACCCCATTTTTTATTTTTAGCATTTATATATAAAACAGCTTATATGGCATTAATATTTCCAATGTAGTGCTGTACCTATATGTACAAGGATCCCCACAGAGAGCTGTCAGTATTTTTACTTTTCTCTCACCTGTTTCTTCATTCTCTTTAGGAGTTTACATTGCCTGATGTATTAGTGATGGTGTCAGAGAGGCCAGTGGTTTGAGGAGACTGATTATGTAAGAACTCTTTAGTGGCTATCGGTACCAGTTTTCAGAAATGTATTCCTGTAACAGGAATTTAAAATAGAGTTGAAGCCATCTACAAGGTGAGATGGTAGCATTGTTTGTAAGGTAATGTGTCCTAAGAATACATACTTAAATAGCCATAACAAGCACTAACCAAATGAACATGTTTGTCTAATCAGTTAATGAAAATCACTGCACAGCTATAGTGTGAAAATGGTGAATGTTACCTTGGGAATAGCTTCACTAAGAGTTGTATCAGAGGTTAAAAATTATAGCTCTGCTTTCACCAAGATATGGAAAGCAGAGATTCAGTAAATCCCAGAGTAAATAGGGCATGTGAGAGGACAGAAGCCAAAGAAGATAATGTGCATTTGTCTACATATGTGGATCCACATAAATCTTTCTGATTGTTTTTATGACACCAAGTTGGACAGGAGCGTTGATCTGCTGAAGGGTAAGAAGGCTCTGCAGAGCGACCTGGACAGGTAGGATTGATGGGCCAAGGCCAACAGTATGAAGTTCAAGAAGGCCAAGTGCTGGGTCCTGCACTTCTGTCACCATCACCCCATGCAAGCCCAGAGGCTTGGGGCAGAGTGGCTGAAAGGCTGCCCAGTGGACCTAGGGGTATTCATCAACAGCGGCTGAACAGGAGCCAGCGTGTGCCCAGGTGGCCGAGAAGGCCAACGGCAGCTGACCCGTATCAGCAATAGTGTGGCCAGCAGGAGCAGGGCAGTGACCGTCCCCCTGTACTCAGCACTGCTGAGGCCACACCTCGACTCCTGAGTTCACTTCTGGGCCCCTCACTACAACAAAGACACTGAGGTGCCGGAGCGTGTCCAGAGGAGGGCAGCAGAGCTGGGGAAGGGTCTGGAGCACAAGTCCTGCAAGGAGCAGCTGAAGGAGCTGGGGTTATTTAGTCTGGAGAAAAGGAGCATGAGGGGAGACTTTACTGCTTTCTGCAATTAGCTGAAAGGAGTAGTGAGTTGGGTGTCAGGTCCTTCTCCCAGGTAATAAATGATAGGATGACAGAAGTGGCCTCAAGTTGCACCAGGGTAGGTTTAGATTGGATATTAGGAAAAATTCTTTACAGAAAGGTTTGTAAAGCATTGGAACAGACTGCCCAGGAATGTGGTGGAGTCACCATCCCTGGAAGTGTTCAAAAGACATCTAGATGTGGCACTTAGGCATATGGTTTAGTGGTGGACTTGGCAGAGTTAGGTTAGGGGTTGGACTAAATGATCTTAGAGATCTTTTCCAACCTGAACAATTATATTCTTTCCTGTATGTTACAGTGGGTATTCTGTAACACGCGTATCAAACAAGGAGGCCCATGGGAAAGAAATATCTATGGACCGATTCTTGATAGATGATTCAGAGAGATGTTTATTTCTCCAGCCACATGGCCGGGATCTGCCCAGGAACTGCAGCAATCACGGGACCCGAGGGTCCTTGCCCGTGCAGGGGAACACAAACCAACCAAGGGGGAACGAGGCTGAGCAGGGGCAGGGAAACCCCGTGTCTGTCCCCCAGGGCCCCTCTCCCAGGACCACATGGCAGGGGGGAGGGGACCCTGACACCTATGATTCTGTATTGGAATTAATATGGTTGCTTTTTTTTAATAATCACTGTCTACATTGAACCATTCAGTTCAGTTTTGTATCATGTGAAAAATTCCTCCTGAAATAAAATGACCACCTGCAATTTAGCTGGAAATTTAGGCTTTTTAACGTAAAAGATCAATAATAACATTTTTATTTGTATTACTTTTTAAAAGAGCTGTCTTTTTAGGCCAACAAATGGGCTGAACAGAGAAGAAGTAGACTGTGCACATCAGTAGGTCTGAATCAATAGGCTCAAAGATTTGATGGACCACATCAAAACAGACAGGTAGCAATAGCTATGAAGGAGGCTCTGTGACACACTGAAGATCAGCGTGGGCCAGTGTAGTGAAATGTGAAGGATTCCTTGGGAATCATTCTCTCTCAAGCAAGACAGTTCAGGAGGCAGTCAAAATGCCGCACTAAGCACAGCCAGGGCCAATTTCCCCCTTCCTCAGAAGCTCCATCCAGGACTCAGTTTGGAAGCAGTTCTGCTGGCCTGAGGGACTGTGAACAACTGAGCTGGTTCAGCACCCTTGCTCAAGACATACTGGGTCAGTACATGGATAAACCAAAAAAACTCATAGTCCCACTGTCAAGCTATTGACTGTCTTACCTTTTCCTATTTCTTTAGTATGACCAATGCTTCAAAGAATCTGAGCAGTTGCCTGGAACACCAGCTAACAGTCATTAACTTAAAGCAACAAATAGGATTCTGTCCTCCATGATGAACAGGCCTACCAAACTGGCTGGGCAGTTCTTCCCAGCAGACAGGCAGACAGTGACTGAACACTGCTTTTCCAAGGAGACTCATTCCAGGATGCTCCTGTTTGTTTCAGGAAATGCATGGTTGTACAAGCAATACCCAGAGAAGGTGCAATCCAGGAACATCTTGGCCAATGCCCTAGCTGAAATAAGACCATCTTTAGCTTTTAGCATCCTTTAGTTTATACCTTTCTTTGTGTTCTTAGCACTTACAAATCCATTTGTAAGTATTATGTTACCAGTATGCCCATTGAAGAGTGACTGACTACACATAATACAATGATGCCTGAAGAGCAACCAAGAGCAGGGCCCCAATTTTGATAGTAGTTGCTGAAAAATGAAAGTGTGCTTGAAAACACTGTCTAAAGACCAATCAGCTGAGAAGTAGACAAATACTAAAACGACTTGAAACACTCTGAGGCAGAATGAAGCTGAGGTGAAGTGAGCAGAGTGAAGAGCCAGGAGCCAGCAAGTTCAAGGAAAGATGGTCCAGCCAGAACTGTAGGAAATTTGATGAATTCCCCAAGGGCCCTGGTTTAGCAACTTCTGCAGCAGTTTCTCTTGGATCCAGTCCTTGGCTTCATTCTCCTTTCCCTGCAGAGAATCTGGATATATCATATCAGTCTTAGCTTTCTGCAGAATTTACTGCTATAGAATTTTATGCTGTCTCTTACAGTGCAGTATGCACTCTCTCAGCTACTTTTGCAACCCTGGCCCAGCTTGATACTGAGCTGTCTGAAAACGGCAGCACTTTCCTCACCAGTGGATTGGCCCAGACTTACAATCATAATAAAATAGAATATTCTGAGTTGAAAGGGACACATCAGGATTGAGTCCAACTCCTTGCCCTGTGCAGGACACCCCAACAGTCACAACATGTGCCCAAGGGTATTGTCCAAACACTTCTTGAACTCTGTTAGGCTTGATGCTGTGACCACTTCTCTAGGAAGCCCATTCCAGTGATCAGCCACCCTCTGGGTGGAAAACCTTTTCCTGATACCCAGCCTAAACCTCCCCTGACACAGCTTCAGGCCATTCCCTCGGGTCCTGTCACTGGGCGTTACAGAGAAGAGATGAGTGCCTGCCCCTCCCCTTCCCTCATGAGGAAGTTGTAGACTGTGATGAGCTCCGCCCTTAATCTCCTCTTCTCGAGGCTGAACAAGTAAAGTGTCCTCTGCTCCTCATACGGCTTTCCCTCAAGGCCCTTCACCATCTTTGTTGCCCTTCTTTGGATGGTCCCTGAGAGCTTAATATCTTACACTGTGACACCCAAAACTGCCCCCAGCACTGAAGGTGAGGCTGCCCCAGTGCAGAGCAGAGTGGGACAATCCCCTCCCTTGCCTGGCTGGTGATGCTGTGCCTGATGCCCCCCAGGACACGGCTGCCCCTCCTGGCTGCCAGTTGCAGTGAATTTAGTTTGAATGTGGTGAGCGCCACAGAGGTGGCACAGCTGTGGGAAGATGAGCTGTAGTCTTTGTTGTGCAGTCAGCAGTACCATCTTCTAGTAGCAGGATTGTTGGGAAAGATACCTGCAAAGATAATACAAATGTTGAAGAGGCTCCAGAAGGAGACTGGCATTTAGCAAAATGTCTTTCTTTGAAGACTGACAAATTAATAAATGATGGAATCAGACCTGGAATCCTGCAGTGTAACTTTAGAGTTGGTAGCAGGAGCAGAGCAGCAGTCTAACACTTTGCCTGAAGTGAGTGGAAAAAACCCCATTGTGAGTTAAAATGAGAAATGTTCAGGCCATAATTGCCTGGAGCAAATTTCTTATTTCCAGTAAACTGTAAACAGCCTTCAGACATAAGCAGCCCAGTGTTCAAGACTGCTGAGTACCAAAAGTTGTGTGGGTCAATTTGTGTTGAGAACATAATATGAAGCAAAGTAGCAGGAGAGATGTCATGAGAATGAATGTACAAAAGGAACACTGTCCTCACTCTTTGAAAACCCACTCAGAAATATTTAGAGCTGCTTTTGAAGCAAAATATCAAAAAATTTTATTACATGCAAAATGAGAGCATTTGGTTTTTGAAGCCTTTAAGACCTAGCCAGAAGGGCCCAGGATGCCATTTGAGGCACTGAAGTAGTCCTGAGTTTTAATGTCAGCCTGTCTTGTCTCGATATGATATTACTGCCCTATCTTGTGAGGATTAATTACTAAGTTTGCACTGCCAGTTTGAAGACATAAAGCACATCTCATGTCACATAAGGTCTGCATTAGATGATTCAAGAAAGCTCTAAGCTCTGGTTTGAGTTTTTCTTTTTAAGTCATCTGGCAGCATCTTTAAAATCTACCAATGTCTAACAGGATAAGTTTATTTCAGGCTGAAAGGAAGAGCAGCCCATTTTGAGACGTTTTCAGTTCACTCAAGCCATTTTAGTTTCCTATAGCTTTAAGTCATAAATTGACTTAGAATATGTTAAGAATTGGTGAAGTTTGTAAACAGACATTTGAAATGCTCTTTGAGTGACTGTGTCCTTTATGCCATAAGCTCCTCAGGAAAAGATTATCTTAACATGTAAACTTCAAACCTTTATATTTTTTTTGCATTTCATCATTTGGTAGAAAAACCAAACTGTTCCTCCCAGCATTTTGAGGGGCAGTCATGCCCCTCAGCTGATTATCTGGGAGCTGCTATTGGCTTCCAGGGACAGAGAAGAATCAACGCAAATAACTAAACAGGGCCCCTGAATGTTATGGGGGCTATAGGATCTGTCCTAAAGATTAACATGAACCAAACTCTGAAAAAAAAAAAAAAAAAAGGAGAAATAGGAGTGCTGATTCCAAAGTTTGCAGAAGGGTAAAAGAATAACTGGACTGGCCTGACACTTAATGGCCAGCGCCTGCTCCTCTGAATTGACCCAATCTCTTTGAGAAATTACGAAAACCCACACTAGATAAGCAAAGCATCTCCATAAACCTCACTGACAGTAACTTATGTAGCTGAATACCAGCACTACACTGAGAGACTGCCTTTGTTTCTTTATTGAGATGATTGACCTAAGGTCAATGGATAAGTTCTTTCCAGCAGTCAGTCATGTGAGTGGTGGTCTGGTCTCCTAGGTTTGAGTGGAGCATTTTTTTTCCAGATCAGAGTGCTTCCAATAAATGAGATATTTTGAGGTAAGCTCTTTCCCATGGGGGTAGTTGATCCAGTCTGTTCTTTTTTCTATCTCTTGGCTAGTCCCAGCTGTTTATACTTGTTCATTTTGGGCTCTGATGAAGTAAATTCACTCTGCAGTTACCTTTGCTTCAAGTGTGCAGGAAATGGCCCAGTCTGATCATCTTCCCCTCTATGCATGAGACAACTTTTCAGTTGTCTTTTTCATATTGAAGATACTAGAAGGGAATTTCTTAATACGTATAGCATACAAAGATTTCAGACTACACCTAAGCTCCTAGTTTAGATTTTAAGATGCTCAGAAAGTGACTGTGGTGTCTGCTCTAGGCTAATGTATGTTTGTCTGGGTGTATGTATGAAGTGTATCAACAGTTGTAACATTCCACTGGCATATCTGTAATGTTTTTCTCCATTTAGAATCATTCCAGTGAGAGTCCATGACCAAATGGGTGGTCCTTGTCAAATAGATACTATTCTGTATCAATGTCAGTAGCCGAATCTAAAGAGAGGGGAGATCAGGTAGAAGTAAGCTTAAATTTCATTTACAGTGGTATTTTATCCTTGTTGCTTGTGCAAAAACTCTATTCCTCTGTCTACAAGTTCTTTCAACTCTCCAGTAAATCACCTTCTCCACCTAAAGCAGAGGTATTTCAAATTGAAAGAGGATTTTGGATCTACTTTATACTATTTTTTCCCTTGGGGCATAGGTAAAGCCCCAATCTGATACTACTGCCATTAAAATGTCACAAAACCAGGTGACCAGGGACACGACTAGAGGGAAATCTGGGCAAAACAAATGTTTCAGTGTTCTTGTGCTCTTAGAAGTCACCTTTGATGCTCTAGTGTACAACACATATTTTCCCTGTCTCCAATACAACAGTTGGAAGAAGTGTTGTTATAACAGAAAACAATAAATTTTAGGAGGGTGGAAATTGAAAGAAAAGCAAAATTAAGGACCATATTGTTATTTCTTCTTTGCTCTTCTGAATGATGGTACTGTGGTTACTTGACTACCCACCTTTGGTACAGCCAGCAGGCAAGACCATTTTGTGAAGTGCCAATATTTAGGTTGTATTTGTCTATGTCGTGCTTGTTCACAAACCCTATTCTTTGCAGGTTTTTTACTTCTGCTTTCTGAGTGACACTTCTGTCACATTTTTGGACTAGTATAATAGTGGTTGACATTTTTATATCC
Organism: Corvus hawaiiensis; assembly: GCF_020740725.1. Taxonomy (NCBI): domain Eukaryota; kingdom Metazoa; phylum Chordata; class Aves; order Passeriformes; family Corvidae; genus Corvus; species Corvus hawaiiensis. Next base: position 68,570,972 of record NC_063213.1, on the reverse strand, counting down.
CGAAGGCCTGCAGAGAATTTTAGTACCTGTAGGAAAAGTTGCAAATCTGGAAATGTATATTTAGGTGGGAGTAAGTCATTCTACGTCACCACTGATTTAAGTGTTTTGAATGCCTGTTAGAAAGACCACCTTTTTCCCTTTGGACGTAGCTTCCTCTTGGCAGCTGTTCTAGCATAATAGAAAATACCATTGCTAAGAGGAATCCTCTCTTCTCCTTTCCACTGAACTGATGTGACATGATATTCAGTCAAAATAAATGCCAATGGCAAAATAAGTCTTTCAGGAAAAACTGAAACACCTTCATGAATCCGGAAAGCGGTGGCTCCACAGTGGTTGGGTGGAAGACTGGCAGAGCAGCTTTTCATTGTTTCAAACAGGCTTTTTGGTGGGAGAGCCAAGCAGTGAGAGAGGAATGTGTGTAAGTGCCTCCAGTGAAGCTGGGCATGGCCCACAGTGATGTCTGATGGGAGGAAGGTATGAAGGAGATGAGTTGCTTCTTCCTTGGGAATTATTCCTTTTTACTTGTCTTTGTGACTGCCCATATTTCTACTGGCTGGAGGAGGTCAGGAGACCTCTTCCTCTGTCTGAGTTAATTTTGCAGACTAAGCTAGAGGGCTACAGGGTCTGGCATGTGTTTGTGCAGCAGAAACCAGGTCCCTCAGTCAGACTCTGTGTGTGTTTATTAATAATAAAAGGTTTGAGGGAGCATGGAAATACTAACAGACAGATGCACAGATCTCTAAATTTTACACTGTGGTAGCAATGAGGGAGTCCTGCATAATAATTAGCCAGAAGGAATGGCAGGGTCTCTGTAGCCCCGAACTGGCTGCTAATTGCTACTCTTTCCCCTCAACTCTCTGTGCTACTTTGGGTGACCTCACTTCTGCCAAGCTTCAGTTAACTCATCTGTAAAGTAAGGATGATCAGATTTGCCTACCTTATGGAGACTAATTTATTAAGTTTGTATTGCAAAGTGGTGTGAAGGCATAAAATGTTATGGAAATGTTGAGTGGTAGCCATGTTATATTAATTTTGTTTATTGAGTCCATCACACATAATGTCAATGCGCTTCTGCAAATTATGGCAGCACAAGCTAATCAAAATGTAGGCTGTTCTAATGCTGGTTTTATTTTGCAATACTCGTGCTAGTTTTCCAAATCAATATGAGTTGAGTAAATAAATAAATGGCCTGTCTTTTGTTTAGCAGCACAGGCCATTTCAAAGTATGCTCTGGAATATGGCTGGAAGCTTTCCTCTTTTCTGCTTCCTGTGTTCTGATCATCTCACAATTTAAACCCCTCTGTCTTATTTTTCCTGTGCTTTTAAAAAAGTGATTCTGCTGCACTTAAATCTCTTTGACCCTTTATTTTGAATTGGTGGGTCTAAAGCTATCACTTCCATTGGTTTTGATTTGAATTTCACTACATCTTACCATCCTGATAGGTGTGAGCTCAGTACTAAATGCTTACGTGTGTAAAACCTATGGGGAAAAAAAGAAGCCCTTCTAGTTCATCTACCAGGGGATAGAGTGATTGAGTGTACAGGACTGAAAGTTTTGCTCTGCCTTTTCCTGTTGTGAACAAATGGGTTTTCTCAAAACCACAGCTAGGAAAGGAGGCAATACTTGGCAAAGAAGCTTCCATTAAAAGCACTTGCTGGAAACGTCTGCACAGCGTTCCTGAAAAATACTCTTCAATACTCTACACTCTTCAATTTGCATTCTTTAAAATGTACAAAGAACTTTGTCAGGGGACCTATGTGTTTTGTTCTGGAAGCTGTTGTAAGATAAAGAAGTCCATCACAGCCTGAGCCACTCCAAAGGCAAAGCAACCCCCCAGGGGATCCTTGAATCCTAGAGGCAGGTTGTTCAAGAGAGAAAGTCATTAGCAGTGACACAGAGGGCATGAAGTCTACTAGACAGAGAGCTCGTCTTGTTCTTCACTGTAGTGGCAGAGTGAAATTAGGTGTTCCCATAATCAGACCATTTTCAAGCAGAACTGTCTTGACGTGCACAAAAAAGTAGAGGTTGAAGAAGTAAGTACAGTGCCTAGATGTAAATGATGCATTCTCCCTGAGAACAGTAACTGGACAGACGCGCCATGTAAGTGTAGGTGTTTTCATTCTATTCCTACAGAAAAGCTGTCTTTGAAGGCGTGGGCTTGACTTCTGTGTACATCTGCCATTGCCTACATACCAAGCAGCGTGCCAGGGACCAGACAGTACATGATGCACTTGGCATCATCAGTTTTTCAGCCCCAAAATGTTTGGTGTCTCCCAGGGCTGACATGCAGCAGTAACTGCAAGGGCTTGGCTGAGCAGGAAGTTGTTCCCAAATCCGAGAAGTTGATCTGGCTCCTGAGCTGCTTAGCATTATTAAGGGCCAGACTTTGATGTTAGTAAGCTCAGTTTAAACCTAGAAGAACTTTTCTGAAGTAATCCATGGATTACTTCAGGGGGTGTTGCTCAAAGTCTGGCACTTTCCCCTCAAGGCAGAGTGGATTCTTGCAGTAGTGGTATCTCAGGCTTCCTGTAGTAGAAACTTCCCAGTGGCCCATAAACACGTTCTTCTAATCCAGGGAGGTCCTGCAACATAGCCCTTAGTGTATTTTCCATATAAAGAAGCAATTTCAAATTCATTTTAATAGGCTTCAATGGTTTTCTCTTGGGACTTGTGTAGTTAAATTCTTAATAACTCATTTGTTGAGCTATTCATTCTCAGGGAGTTGAATGTTCTCCCCGTGTTCCTGTGGGAAAATGCCAAACTCAGTCTCTGTGTATCAACCCCACGTGGACTAAGACTTGATATGGCACCATCCACTGTCACATATTGATTCTGAATAGCTTTTACTGAGCATTTGCTCTTCTGTAGGGAAGGCTTTGATCAGTCCTAGGATGGCAGCTCAGTTGAAGGGTGATCCCTCCCTCCATCCAGAACTCCATGGAGAGAGATTTTGGTTCTCTTGTCCAGGCCATGTATATAAGCAGTGTTGTATAACTTCCACAGATGGTGTCCGAGAGCAGGTCTTCATTGGGAGATAAATTGTACAAATAAATGGACAGAGATCACATGGACAAAAAGGGATAGAGAAGACAAAAGATGGGGAAATTCTAGCTTTAGGTAATAATATATGGAAGGTAAACAGACCAGACTTGATGCAGTCAGAGAACGACAAAATCACAGAATGGTTAAGGTTGGAAGGGACCCAGTTTTGTATCGGCAGTGAACTTGCTGAGGAGGCACTCTATTCCTTTGTCCAAGTCATTGATTAATAGGTTAAACAATACTGGGCCCAGTATTGATCCTTGGAGGGACACCACTAGTTACAGGCCTCCAGCTAGCTCTGTGGCACTGAACACAACTCTCTAAGACCTGCCATTCAGCCAGTTCTCAAGCCACCTCACCATCCACTCATCCAGCCCACACTCCCTGCGTTTGCCTATGAGGACACTGTGGTAGACAGTGTCAAAAGCCTTGCTGAAAGGTAGACAGCATCCTCTGCTCTCTCCTTGTCTATCCAGCCATCTGTCCCATCATAGAAGGCAATCAGGTTGGTTAAGCATGATTTCCCTTTTGCAAATCGATGCTGACTACTCTTGCTCACCTTCTTGTCTTTCACATACTTAGAGATGGCCTCCAGAATAAGCTGTACCATCAGCAGTCCTATCAGTGAGAGAAAAATATGAGGCTGGATAATTGCAGACCCATGGACTACTAAGGGCCTGGCTACCAGGGGCTCAGCATAATTAATGATCTTTGTTTCTTTCGCATTTGCAACATATGGTATCAGAAGCCTTGAAAATGCCAGATTTCCCAGCCTGGAAACTGCAGTTAGTGTTTTCAATGCACACAGCTTTGGTCTTGCTCATTTTTTTTTCTCACATGTTAATTAAAATGCTCCTGTCAATGAGCAAATGAGCAAAAGTTGAGCCAAAGAGGTGCACTTGAAGTAACTGAGGGTAAGATTTTATTTGGCAAGCCTGTTACCACCTGTACAAGTGTCTGCCACGGCAGCTTCCTGATGCAGAAATCAGCTGTGCAGCTGTAGGCAGCTAGTTCAGATAAAAACTGAGGTGTAAAGTCTACAGTATGAGAAACAGGAACCTAATAACGAGGAGGTCATGGATGTACTCACAAGGACAAAGCCAGACCAGCTTGATGCATCTCTGAGAAAATGAACAGACAGCAGATGTTAAAATTAATAAACAAAATTAACCGCATACAAGGCAGGAGTGGTTTGGTTTTCTACAACATACAGAGGTGCTGCTTTATCTTACTACAGGAGCTGCTGTGTCAGAATATCAGCCTCTCTATTTTCAACATCGTCTTTCAAAATGTCCTTCTCATAGATGCTGGCTGAATTGTGATCCTTCAGGCCATACAGAGGAAAAGCCACTGTGTTTGACTGTGTTTCTCTCCTGAATGCCTATAGCTTTCCACTGAATGCTTTCTTTCATATGCTTGTATGAGAAACTACCTCCAACCAATAAGTCTTTACACATACCTGTAAAATGAAAATGAAGCATGTTGGTATGGTAGCTAGTGCAAATTAAACTCACAGACTGAACTGGCAACAATGAAGAGGAAAACTCATTGACTATGAGGGAAACTCAAAGAAAATAAAATAACGCGTTTTAAAGACAGAATGTTAAGTGTCATCAGTTAGGGAAAAGTGATATGATTTCATAAAATCCTTGTAGTATTGTAAATATGTCTGCTAGGCAAAAAATTAATATTACCAGTATTTATTACACTGAATAAAATATGGTGGTTTTGGATCATGGAGAGTCAGGTAAAGCTTATTCCCATTCGCATGGGTCCACATCTCTTGGGTCTTGTGCAAAGAAAAAGAAACCTAAAAAAGCTTAGAGAAAATTCAACTGAAACTTCAGCATTAGGGTTTTATTTATTTGTCTATTTATTTATGATCCCTAAATATTATTTGTTGATTTAAATGTAATTTATTTATAAGTCAAGGCTTTATTTATGTGTTGGTTTTTATGATTCCCATATGATTATAATACCATGTTTTCTCATAAAGTTATTTAAATTTATGGAAAAGTTTCCAAAACTTTTTTTTTTCACTGCAGAGTACATGGAGCTGTTGCATTAGTAATAGCATCTAAGCAAAGGGATTTTTCTGTTTGATGTATTGGTTCTGAACAACTTCGGTGTGGGTAGTTGAATTGTGTACGTTGTTTGCTTGGAAGCAAGTGATGTTGTGGAGGAATAATTATGTTTGAGATAGTGAGTAAAAGTTTCCAAAGTGACTTTACCATCAGATTATGTCAGGAATGGTATTCCTGCTTCTGAAGTCAGCTGGATGTATGCATTTGGGTATTCTTGTGCGTCTGGACCTCAGGCTCTTTGGAAGCAGAACCAATGTTCCTCTGCTCTGAAAGGGCCTTCTGAAAATGTACACATTTTCAGGAAGTCCAGAGTCAAGCCCCCCCATATATATTTCCCATCAAACTTGTCATGTTCCGTGTTGTATATAATGAGACTTGGATGCCTTGCAGAACAGGCAATGCCGGAAGGATCAGAGAGGTTGCAGCTCTCTGTGTTCACTGGTCTCTCCCCTGCACTGTTAGTTTTGAAGTGTGGGCACTCAAGCTAAAATGTCTGACTGTGGAAGAAAGACTGACTTGTTGAAAACTATTGTTGCTGTTGGCAAAAGAATTTGAGGCTATTGCATAAAGGAAATACAAAGTGTGAATGAACCTCTCATTGTGGTAAGTGGCATGAAGTAGGTCAGTGTGTGTGCAGCAGACTGTAACCACTGCTAACTTTTGCTTGAATTACGAAGAAAGCCAGATCACAAATGTAGTGTATTTTTATAGAAGACACCTTTTCTGAAAGAAACCAAAGTTTAGTGCTTAGACAAGATGGGAAAAATCACAGTTCCACCTATTTTTATTTCAATAACATTAGAGAGCAATGGAGGGGAAAGAAATCTACTTCTGTGCTGTGAGAGTAGCTTTGGCTGATGACTAAGTGCCAGCCTGGGGAATTACAGTACCTGTGTGTGGGGCATGCTGTAGTTTTTCTGGATTTTGAAGGAACTGCAGAGTTTGACCTGTAAGTGCCAGCTTGGTCTATTTTTAGAGTTTACCTGAAAAGGACACTTAAGAAGAAGCAGCACATGCTGTCTTCAAAAGCACCGTCTGTCTTGCTCTTACAGAGTAGGCTGAACCAAGCTGGCTACCACAAATAGCAATAAAGATTTCCTGGATAAAATTACTGCGGGGCCAATGGAAACCAGGGTGTCTGCATTAATGAGCATCAGCCTCATGACTCTCTCCTGAATGTTATGGATGCTGAGGATGCTGGGCAAGGGTCTGTAGAGCTAGCTTGTTCCTCTAAGGCAACCCAGCTGCAGCTGCAGCCATGCTGCTGAGGGCATGGGGCTGCAGAAGCATCACTGTTTGTGCCCAGTTTCACCTCTGGTATCAGCCTGTCACAAGGGGTTGGAGGTCTCTTGGATGCCTTTATTTTCAAACCTGCTTCAACCTCGTGCCTTCTTTTCCCCCTATTAGTCTCTGGGGAGAGAGCTGTGAGAGCTGGTACAATCATGAGTCTGAACATGATTCTGACATGAACATTTCCTGATCTTATGGGATGAAATGTGGGCCCCAGAGAAGTCAGCAGCATTTCACTCCTGACTTCGCCAAGACTGACGTTTCACCTGTGATGTCTGCTGTCAGCAGAGAGAGCGTGGGCCTTTGAAGAGGGAGCATCTGAATATGTACATGCAGTGTTAGTGAGACTGATGAAAATACAAAATGCCACTGAAATTTTGTAAGGCATCAAAGCTGGGAGACATTAAGGATACCTTGGATATTTCGGAATACCTAACTGATTTGCTCATGGGAGATCTGTTTCAATTGGCTTCTGAGTCCCTAGAACACCTCAGCCAGTTTTGTTACCCTGTCACTGGCCACTGAAGACTGCACATGTGTAGGTTCATCTACCTGTGAAGTATTGTGAATTGCCCTGTGCCAGGCACTGTCCTGTTGCAGCTGGATTACTTCTGCTCCAAACCTAGGTCTGATATTGCTATCTTAGACACCTCTGCACTATTCTGCTGTCTGTAGTGTGGATGTGCCATCTATCAAAAGATACCTACAAACAGCAGCTCTGGGAGGGGTAATAAAGCTTGGAGATGTATTGGAGAAGGAAGGAGGTTGGAGCAATACAAACCTGTAAATTGCAGCAAGATGCCAAGATTTTTGAAGGAATCTTAGATTGAATAAAGTGACTGTGCTGATAACAAAAATATATAATCCCTTGTGAAATTCAGCGCCTGTGCAACCTACAAGCCCTTAAACCTTATTTTAGAACGAGCTAAACTCATTGCGGGAAAGAAGAGCAATGACAGCAATAAAATCTATTTGGGAACATGGCTTAAGAGGGATAAATGCCTGGTGGAAAAGGAATATTTTGTAGATGTCAATGAATTTTAAATATACTTTAGGAACAAATTGTTGTTGATGGCCTAGGAGGTAGGATTGCTGTAATTTATGACTTTGACATGAAGAAGGATGGTACATAACACAGTAAGTGCTTGTATGTGTAGGTAGTTCTGCTGGTGTAGGAGTTGTCTTTTCAACTCACTGTCAGTCCTTAAGGAGAACTATTTCTCTGCTGAAGATGAAGTCACATGTCCTGCACTTTGATTTAATTTCCAATCTGTTTGGTTGTTTCTTCATGGTTACACGTGCCTGTAACTATTATGGTTCTATTTTATAAATTGTGGTCGTATCCCCCTTATGAGAAGCTGTGTTCATAGCTGGTCCTCGCATCTTGGTGAACATCAGGAAAAAATATCCAGGCAGCAGCTGTTGTCAGAGATGTGAAAATGCATGAGACATGAGGATGAACGAAATGTTTTAGAACTGCTTGGGTAGGGGAGGAAACAGATAACAGGTGACATGATAACAGAGTGTAAAAATAATGAATAGTGCAGAGAAGGCTGGTTGCATTCTTGTACTTACTGATTTCCACATATAACGCATCCAATGCAATTAGAAGGCACCACATTCAAAACAGTTGAAAGGAAATCTTTTATAATAGAAGTGCATAAATAATCACTGACAAAAGAATCTCTTGAGCAAAAGAGTTCCAGTGGGTTTGTAAGAAGTTTAGACTGATGTATGAATGAAATCTTTTTGCTTTGGTACATAAACCCAGTCATTAATGAATAGGAAAAATCTTCCACCATTGGCTTGCTATCAGGGAAATATTCTTTATTGGGCTTGGAACAACTTTCTCAATGAAACAATATTTGATGCTTGAAAGGACCAGAGGGCTCTTGAACCATTTTACAACACTAATCCCTCTCTTGCTATAAGTTGTTTAAAGCTCAGTCCTCATATTTCACCTCCTGCTCTTTGAGGGTTATTTTCTGTGTTCTAGCAAACACTGATTTTTAAACTCACCTGCAGATGACTACTTCTAGATTAAATAAATGCACAGTTCTTTTTTGAAATTCAACTCAGAGAGCTAGATTAATCTTTGAGTAACTTTTCAGTAATCAATACCATTACTAGAGTAACTAACTAGGTTGAGGATGCTCAGGAAGAAGCTATTTTTGTAATGAATTAAAATCTGTTGGTTGAATGGTAGTTGCTGAAGTAGCAAATTAAAGTCTTGGCATTTTGTTGCGTAGTTAAGGTGATATGGAACCAAAGATGATTGTGATAATACTAGACAGTGCAAGGATACAAACTGAAGGAAACATGGTCACAGTTTCCACATTATTCTGAATTTAGAGCCAGAGCCTATAGGCACCTCCCTGCAGCAGAAGAGAGTGGAATCCCTCAGAAAGGGCAAATAGGCCTTTCAAATACAGGAACATCTGCTGTATGGAAACGAACAGTTTGGTGTTTCTTTACAGCTCAAAAATACCGTTTAGTAGAAAGGTAGACTCAGTCAAATACTTTGATTTTTAACAGTACAAGGAGGACATTAACAAAGCAAGTCCCACAAAAGGCTGCTGAGATGGTCAGGGGTCTCAAGCAAACCACTTGTCATCTGGGGTGGTTCAGACAGAGGAAGAGAGCTGACATAAACCAGAACAACCTTGAGTGTTTTAAATGGGGAGTTCTCAACATCGCTGCTGCAGCTGTCTCTTCCCCAGTGTCACCTCCTCTCATCTGGCATTGCTGTGGGGTTAGAGAGGCCAACAGAGACAGCTGCACCGAGAAATGCTGTTTGCTCCTGCCATCGCTGGGCTCTGTGAAGGCCATTAATACAGCAGAGATTGCCTTTTAACCCCTGGCATGTTCTGTCCTAGAGTTCTAAAAAATATCTTGACTGCAGGGTGCTTCCCACAGAAAGGATTCTCCCACAATTAAGTCCATTTATGAAAGCATGTGTCCAGGTATTATGTCTAAAAGAGAAAATCTGGATCGGTATTTTTAGACTTTAGCACAGAAAATCCTGTGCTGTCCCTTCCCTCAGATAACAGTATGCCATCAGGGACATGATAGAATGAGCTTTCCTTTTTTCACTGAACAGACTGCCGGTGAAGTTGGAGCACGTGATCCCCAGTGCAGCAGGGAAAGAGAAGTTTTGAAACATCTTCTACAACTTTTTATCCTCACTGCAGGAGCACAGAGGCATTAAGAGATCACTGAATAGTTTTCCACATCTGATTGCAAAGATAAAGTTTCTAGGTGACTTTTTTGTCTCTTTTTGTTCTTCTTTAAAGATTAAAAGAGAGTCTCCTGTTGGGGAGTTCCCTTGGCCTAATAGGGAAAGGGATTGGACATTTTTTGTGGTTTTGGTGGCAAAGAGAGACTGATGAAAATAGCTTTGGCATTTTGAAGGCTCTTTCTTTAATTTCTTTATTTTCTTTCATTTATTTGTTTATTTGTTTTTCTTTTTTTTTTTAATTTTTAAATTATCTTTCTTTCCTTTGTGCATTAACATTTTTTTACAGTGTCATAGCAGTGTTGAAAAGACTCTTACCCCAGAGAGTAGATGTTACCAATGCAGTTTAGCTTTGACTAGCATTTAAATGTGACTACAGAGTTTTCATAAATGCTGACCTTATTGAAAGGACATTCTTAATATCAATAACTACAGCAGCCGAGTATTTAAAATGCAGCCTGCATCCTGATCTATTTTCCTTCCTTAACCCTTTGCTCCTTGTTGGGTTCATAGAATAGCAAACTGGCTAATCAGAGGTAGTCATCTGTAATTGAATTCAACAGATCCACTTGGATTGGTACTAGTGCATCTTTGCAAACAAAATTCTCCCCTGGGTGAGTGGTATTTTTGTGTCTTGGTTTGAAAGACAGGTGTCTGCTAAGGAAGGCAGGAGCCCCCCTTGGAATGGCAGATGCAACCCCCCTTCCCTCCGAGTTATTATAATTTTGAAATCAAGGGGCTTTTAGGCAAAGATGTGGGAAATAGGAATAACAGTTTTTTACTATTATATACCTATATGTGTATAACAAGTCAAACAAAACAACAACAACTCTGGCAGTAACAGCAATCACAAACCCAGTGCCAGCCTTCTCGGCTGTCGGGCCCTTTCCCCTCGGGTGCAGTTCCGCTCGCAGCCGGCAGGGGCGCTGGCGGCTCCCGGTGAGCAGGGCAGGTGCGATGGTTCCCCCGCGGCTGCAGGGGGCGCTCCGGAGCGAGCTCGGGGAGCGCGCGGCACCGGTGCCCTGGGATCCCGGGAAGGGATGGGACAAAAAAAGCTTCACAAACCCCTGTGCAGCTGATCCCAGTGTCCAGCTGGACCCTCGGGAACAGCAGGTTGGAACGGCAGGCTGGAACGGCAGGGACAAGCACAAATCCCGGGTGGCAGACGCGATGTATCCACGCGGGGAACCCCTCGGAGGTCTGGGCAGGCAGGACGAGCACGGCTACAACACAGCGAAGGCTTGAAGCAACGGCGGGGCAGGGGGGCCACAGCCCAACCTCCAGCAGGGCAGGGAAGGCGGCTTTGGGATCCCGGGGTTTCTCCAGCAGAAGGAAAAGCAGCCGAAGAAAGCAGCCTCCCTCTCTGTCCAAATGCCGGAGACTGACTGTCCATACACCCAGGTGAAACAAAAGAGTAGCCAGATGCGCCCCATCCCGTGGCCAGCTCTTTTGTTTTTCTTATGTACCCAGCCATTTGTCCCCCTAGCAACATGTATGGGAAAAATTCCTTTAACAGAAAAAAACCCCAAAACAAAACAGGAGAGCTCCTAAAACCCCAACATTTTGTTTCACAAAGAAAATATTAACAATTAATTAACAGTTTTTCAAGTCCAGCTCTGGGTCTGATCCTGTGAGCTGATACATGCATCAGCTCTTAGTGAACCTAGAGGGAGGGAGAGGAAGGTGATGGCAAGTTGCAGATCAGATTCCTATGCAGAGTGTGCACAATGAAAGTAAATTCCACATCCATGCAAATTCTTCCTGAATATGAATAGGAATATGTTTATATTTCTTCACCTAAGTATTTAACAAAGACAATATTTAACAGCATGGAATATGTTAGATAAACTTTATCTAAGTGCTAACTAAAGGAATGCCTCCATTGTGCAGAAGGTAAGTCCAACACATGACATAGTAAGTGTCCTGAAAAATACATATTGCTTTATTGGGTAGGTTTTTAGTTTTATTTGTTACTCAACAAAATACATTTCAAAACCAGTAATGAATCATTTAACAACTTCATTTGTAACATGCTTAATATACTACTTTTTCTGCTTTCCCATTGAATTAGTACATTGGGTGATTTAGTGATTTTTTTCGGATCTAGCCAATGTCTGTTAGGATTTACATCAAGACAGTCATAAAATTAAAACAATAAATAAGTGGTCTGACAGATTCTTTCAATATTAGCTTAATTCTTGCTCTGGCTTATCAAGGATGATATTTATTATAAGCCTAAAGGGCATGGAATTAAAACCCATGTGAATTAGCAGAAGAATACAAACCAGCAGTGGAAGTCGATTTCATAGCCCATGTGCTTCCTTGCATAGCTAAGTAGGAAGGTTATGTCCTTAGAGCCAATAAAACAGCTTTGGGATAGATGGGAGGCAGTGAGAAAAGTGTGTTGAACATCCATGTAAAATAAATTCTTACATCTAGAGGCTGAAGTGCAGGAAGCAGCCTCCACAAGTTTGTGTCTAGACTTTTTGTCCTGATGCACACACACTAAGCTCATCCAAACAGCAGGTGATATTCCCACATTAACTGTCCATTTCCCCTCTGTCTCCACAATAAACTGTAGAAAAGTCTTCCTGGTGGTCTTCTAAAAGAAAAAATTGCAGTCTTGACAAAGAGAGCATGTTAAGTCAGCAGCCTCTTAGAGAGCTACTTGCAGGAGGGAAGCAAACACTTGTGAAAGGGCTCTTACTGCCAGCACTGTAATGGGGGTAGCTATTGCCTGAGTGAATTTCATGTGAAAAAGGCATGACTGAGAGTTGTTTTTTCTCACATTTTGAGAGTAGTGTCCTCTAGAAACTGTGTGGGTACAGGACTCTGGGATTGGCCTTCCCCAGAGGCCAGACTTTAAACCCTGGACTGGGATTTTGAGTTTCACAGGTGGAAGGAAGATGATTTATGCCTCTCTTTGGAGAGTTGACTAAGTCGCCATGCTTTTCTCCCTGTCTTTTCTCAACAGGTCTATTTGCTTTGATTTTGTGCTTTCACACCTCATTCTGTTAGAACCAAGAGTAGAGACAAAATTCACATTGCAGGAATTTTAATTCAATTTTTTTGTCTGGCTTTTGCCTTTGTAAAGGGATGTGCAGGCTCTGAAATGCCTCTCTCTCTGCCTTTCTTGCTGCCATAGTCTAAACCGTGTCCTGTGTGACATTAAAATGTGCATTCAGTGCTTGTCTTTTTCAAGCAGAGGTAGCAGCCTTTGCAGAACAGTTCTTTGTACAACCTTCTCCTCTGGAAAACCAATACAGAAAATCTCCAGGGCAGTTCATCAAAACAAATGTATGAAATCGTCAGGCTCTTTTCCCAAAAATAGGCCCTTCCTCTATGTGCACACAGACGTGTTCCTGTAAGGAAACTTCCAGAAACATATCTGACAAGCATTTCCTTCTGTGCTCCATGTCATGAAAATCTTCTGCTTCGTTGATTTGGGATCAACAGTTCTTGCTTTAAACATGAGCTTGGACTTGTATTCCACTAACAGAATATTTTCATTCTGGGTTTTGGGAAACACCTTATGCAGGCAGGAATTCTTAACAAGTCTTGCAACACCCACATTTGACAAGTGTGCCTGGAGTCATTCAGATGTTCAGAAGTGAAGTTTGCTTCTTTTGCACCTGGATATAGGATCTTAGCTTCACAAGGCTCCCACTAAAGGAAAGTACTGAAGTTAAAGATTTATTAGCTTTCTTTAAGATGTTGATCCTGTAGTAGTTTTGTGCCTTTTGAAGGAGTACATGTGTAATCCCCCCTCACAAAGGATACTGCCTGCAGCACCGTCCCTGCAAAGGAGCAGGAGGAAAACTGTATGGCCGCCCACTCTCTCAGTGTACCAGAAAGAAAGAGAGACTCGCAGAAGGACCAAAGCCTGGTGGTCTTCCAGCTTTTGAAATGCCAGTCATTCCTTCACTGGCAGCAAAGGAAGGCTTGCAGTGTCACAGAATCACAGAATATTGTGAGTTGAAAGGGACCCACGAGGATCATCATGGCCAACTCTTGAGTGAAAGGCCCATATGGGGAGTAAACACGCAGCCCCGGTGTTAATATCACCATGCTCCAACCAGCTGAGCTAATCACAATATCACCTGATTTTCCTCTGTTGGATAAAGGAGGAGCCCTGTCCAGTACTCCAAGCATATTCCTCTTGGATTTGCTCTCAGTTTTAAGACTTAAGTACATATTCATTATGGTTACCAGCTTCAGGGAGTGCTTCAAGCAACCCTTAACGCCATCACACATCTCCCTTATCAGTTTACCTACTTACACCTGCAAAGTTTGTGGTGTTACTCCTTTTCCTCTCAAGTGCAGTCAATGAGTGTGCCCTCTTCCTTACCCCTTGTCTGATTTTCCTGTGACCTTACAGTGGTTTATGTCACGGAATAGACGGATGCGACACTTAGGTCTGCTGCTTCCTCCATAATTCTGCATGTTCAGCATTAGGGTTGGGTTCTGCTCATCATGGTGGTACTGGGCATCTCATTGACTTCATCAAAACCTTGCTAGTGGTGAGGTGATACTTGTTTTGTGTTGGAGGTCAGAATTTGGCACCTAGTAACTTCCCCTCTAGGGAATGAACATACATATAGATGTATGTATATGGAGGGCTTTTTTTGCTTCCCACCTACCTTTCCTTTGCACACTCCCTTCCTCAGGGAATTTCATAAATAAATTACTGATGATCTAGGCATAGAGGAGCAGACTGAGGAGTAGGATTTAAAAATAGTTTGATGCCTGTAAAATGGATCATTTTCACAGTTAAACTATTTTTGCTCTTGTCTCAGAGGAATGTTGAAAGTGGAAGGAAAATGTTTTTGCAACAAAAATTATTGGCAATTTTCAACAAACACTAAAGTATTGGAAGTTCTTGGATTTTTTTCTTTCTGAATTCTACCAATGTGAAAGTTAACCAAGATACATAGTTGTTTCCCCCCAATTCAATTTCAATATTTATATTTGTTCTTTGGGCTCTGTTACTTATTCGGAAAATCACAATCGTCTCTTTAAATGTAAATGCAAATGGAAGATCTAAATAAAGGGCTTGCCTTGCTTTTAGAAAGCCTGTGCATGAGCTAGTTTGAGAACAGGGAGCAGCCTAACACAGCAGTACAGAACCTGGCACAGGCTGCAAACTTTCCCAGGAAGCAGCAGGGCAGATTTACTGTGTGTGGGTATCCCCACGCTCGCCTGTGATCAGTTGTTTAATCATGGCACTATTTTGTGATTGCTTGATGGCTGTTCCATTTCTGAAAGAAAACACAGATGAATCAGATTCTCTTATGCCTCCAGCCAGACAAACATCCTGAATCCCACAAACTTCTACTTGCTCTCCCATGAGTCTCTGTAACTATGAGGAACAGAAAAAGAATTGCTTACAAAATAAATCTATGGCAAGGTGAATTCAGCTCAGGGTTCTCTTGGTTCTCATACAGCTTAGAGGCTAGTGGTATCATTTACGTTGCAGTAACTCACACTGAAGTTATAGGCATGTGAAGTTGTCATAGGTTAGCAAGCATAGTCCCGGAAGGGACGTCCTTGCTAAGGGGTGCTTACAGTTTCCTCTGGGAACTGAAAGAACCTATCAGCTGGCCAGTTTGAATATGGACAATTCTCTAAGCCACTTAAAGTTGTGATCACCTCTGTGATCCACATTTAAGAATAGGCAAACTCCCCCTCCAAGCTCTCTCTCGTTTCCGGCGCTGGGACAGGTGGCTGCGGGCCCCGTGTGGGGGCCAGCGGGCCCGGCCAGGCCCTGCTTGGGCCAGGCCGGGCCGGGCCACGGCCATCCTGGAGCCATGGACCTGTTCCAGCCATGGAACCCCCCCCACTGCCTTGCCGTGGGCAGCCGGAGCGGCTCGGCTCTCCCCCCTCTCCACTGCAATAAGAAACATTCAACATTCCAGCTGCAAAGCTGCAAGGCCAAGGTGAGATTAACCCTTTTTATTGCTGTGAAGAGCTGAAAACCTGAGGGAAGAGAGAGAGGAGATGCTTAAAGCTGAAATTCTGTTGTGAAGCTATGATATATCAGAGTATCCTGTTGTAATTTCATGAAGATATGGGGGGTGGAGTGTTCAACTCGTGAGCAAAGCACCTGCGCTGAGATAGGCAGATGCTGACGCAGCTGTAATTTCATGAGAAGTTTGGACAGGGAGAGATGAACCAGATGAGGACTTTTGCTCCAAACGGGAAAGGAGAAAACCTCAGTTCCTAGAGATGCTCCCAGAGATAGTCCTAAAGATGAAGATGATGAAGACCCTTTGCTCCGAGGGAAGGAGAAGGGCCTCTGTTTTTGTTTCTGAACGGCTCAACCTTAAAATTGTACCCCAAAAAACTTCAAGAGTGGACCCTCGAAAGCAGTTGCGGGAAAAGCTGCAAGTCAGGGGAAAGGACTCACACGCAGGCAGAGAGACTCCTCTTCCTAAATGGACTGAACAATATTTGGAAGTGGGCGGCTGTCTCGTTGTGATAATGTTTTCATAGCATGAGCAAGAAGAGACTTCTCTTTCTAAATGGACTGAACAAGGTTATTATGGAAGTGGTAAACAGACTGAACATCTTAAGGGTTGTCTTTTTACATAGTCAGTGGGAGAAGGGAGGAAGGTGGGGGGAGGAGGAGAGTTCTGAAGGTGGTATAATTTTTTTTCTTCTTTTAGGTCTGTTAATAAACTTCTTTATATTCTTTCAAGTTTGGTGCCTGTTTTGCATTTCTCCTAATTCTTATCTCACAGCAGATAAACAGTAATGAGTATTTTGGACCAAACCACTACACTAAATTGGTGTTTCTGCCCGGTTACAAACCGAACCCGCGACAGAAGTTTTCAGTCAAACTTAAGAAAGATCAGGTTAAGATGTTCAAGCATTGGTCCCAGGTGGTACCCACTGCAGACACCACATCTTGTGTTGGCAGTTGCTTTGGAGAGCCCAAGGCAGGCGGGAGCTGAGCTGGCAGATCCTCTGGGCTTGGCCCTGGAACCGCGATCTTAGACAGTGATAAAAACTTGTGTTTTGATTAACTATCCCCAGTGTTCCCTCCTTCGTTCATGCCATCCCCTATGTTATGGCATCCAAATCAGGGGACTGGTCTAGCTGAGAACCTGTCCTCCAAAAAAACAGTAGGGTGGGAGGGTTGTGCTTCAGCTGAGTGGGTATCATTTGCCTGCACAACCATCTGTGAGGCCACAAAGCAGGCGTGGTGCTGCCACAGGAGTGAGCAGGTCAAGGGCTGCTGCTCTTGCAGATGTTGCTGCCTGTTATTTCCAGATTAGGAGGCTGTGGTATTTGCTGTGGGAAGAGAATAATCTGTGGCTTTGAAGGATGTCTAGCAGGAAAGTCACACAGATACCCTTTCTCTTTTCTTGGAGATTGTCCTTTTCATGCAAAAACAGTTGGCTGATGCCTTTGAGTTTTGCAGGTAGCCTTTGCAGGCATTGCTGTGTCAAAGATTGCAGTTTAGATTAATCATATCTGTATTTAGACCTAATGCTCTTAACCCTATGAGGGGAGACAGAGTTTTTTTTGCCTCTTAAGATTGAGGGTGACAGATCAACTGCTAGTCATTGCTCTCAAGTCTGATAAACCACCCATCCAGTCTGCCCTGATGTTTCACAGTAGACTGCTTTTTTTCTGTATTGAAATATCTGATGAATAGGAAATTTAAACACACAATATATTACTTCAATAAATCTATTGAAAAGTATTTATACACAAAGTTTAGCCTCTTTATTTTCTGAGGTTCACAGTAGGAGTTTTGTCTCAGCCTGTGTAGCCACACTGCCAGGTTACCTTTCAGAAGCCACATTGTCTCACGTAAGAGTTGAGCAGACCTGCAGCAGGACTGCAGGTATTGATAGAGATGGTCCTGCACATGGAATCCAGGTATGTCAAATACTTGTATTTCATTCTTCAGGGATTTCAGAGCCCTTTTTTTGGATGAGAGTTTCTATTGAATTGAACTTCTTAGGAAGGCTGAGTGAGGTGCCTGCATTCTCTTCACATGCAAAGAGATTAAATGATTCATTGAATGACATTCAGCAAGTCCTTATCATTCACTGTCCTTCTCAGCTCCGCTTCCCCTTCTGATATCCTGCCATGGTCAGAGATGTCTGATGTTTATCAGAGATGAATATGTTAGTTTAGGCAGGCAAGGCTGCTATAAATAAGGTATGAACTTCTAATTGGAACTGATCCCATTTTTGTAGCTGAATGAATTGTCACCTTTCTGCTCATCTGCATAGCCTGGAAGTTTTCACATTCTTAAATATTTTTTACAGGAGCCATTTAAGCTAATGTATTTTATTGTATTAGGGAATGGGTAGAAACATGAACATGCTTTCAGCAGTTCAGCTGATGAATGGTACCTCAATAATTCTCTGTAGCTCAAGCATCACAGTATGTGAGTACACTTAAATTTCATTTTGGCTTTGTCTGAAAAGCAAAAAAAAAAAAAAAAGCTTATCAAAGGTCCTAATAACGTGAAGCTGAAAGAGAGATGCCAAATACAAACTCTCCAATTGTGAATCCTCTCCAAGCTCCTGTGCTTCTTGGTTTGTGTGATGTTTCCAGGGGATTGCAAGTGAGGGTGACCATGAAGTTGGTACCTCTGTGCTGAAAGTAGTTCTTGGTTAGTTTTACAGCTCATTTCCTATGAATTTCCCACAAAACTTCATGTACTGGCTTCACAGCTCAATGCCAGCAAATGCCAAACCAAAATAAAAGTAGAAGGGAAAAAGAAAGTGAAAAGCCAGAAAAAGAAGACTGAGAGTAGTTGCCATTTAGGGGAAAAAACCCCAAAAACTTAACCCAACCACAAAGCCCGTAAGGACTGTAGAGTGTCCATGTGTAGTGGTCATGAATGTTGCACTGCTCAAGACAGCACTGCAGTTGGGAGTAACACTGTGGATCTTTTAGTGGTGAGTGCACACCAACATCTTCAGAAGAAACTCTCAATTTATATATAATGCTGTCACTGTGACCTTTGAGGAAAATCTCTGAAGATGCATATTTGTTAGCAAATGTTCCTTCTCCATCCAGTTTGACGGCCTTTGTCCCTCCTCACTTGCTGTAGAGCAGCTGCAGAGACCAGCTCTCCCCTTTCACAGCAGAGGGAGTGAAGAAGGTGCAGTTTCCCCTTGCTCCGTGTCCTGCTGCTCTGTGCTGCACCGCAGGCTGGTGCTCCATGGGCAGGCCCTATGCAGGGAGCCTTCATCTCCAAGAGCCCTGGCAGTGCATCCCTGAGGTCCAGAGGAGAGCAATCCTGCCCTGCTGCCTGGGAAATGCCAACTGCCGAGACACTGAATATTCAAGCTGAACCCGTGGCTTAATACAAGGGTGAGAAATCATAAAAAGGAGTGCTCTTTGCTGTATCTGCCTCTTTCTCTTGCAGTATTTTTTAAATGGCTGAGTTGTGCCAAAAGATACAAGTTGCCTTTGAAACAATTTTTAAGTGTAAATGTGACATTTCCTCCACTAATCACACTTTCTTCAGATGAAAGATAATAGATTTGTCTGACTAGCTCAGCCCTGAGTCTTTGCTGGCGTAGTTACTCCAGAATGAATTATATCCATAGTGGTAGTTTTTTAAATTCCTCCCGTTTTTTTTCCTTCTGTTAAGTTCTAAGCTCCTTTAGCATCTCAGTTTGAGTGTGAAAATATTCTAAAAGGTGGAAGATCAGTGATTTATATGTAGTACCCAGCATCTTTCTGCCCAGTCCTGATTTTACTTGGAGTTAATGTCATAAGAGATACTTCAGTGCAGAGAATATACTGTATTTTTTTCTCAGAACATAAAAAATCCATGCTAATTTCATTTCTGCTAATTCTCAGTCTCAGGACAGCTTTAATTAAAATATAAATGACACAATATTGTTTGTGTGGATGTTGTGTAATTGTGGCTAATGGTTTTTTATTACTAATTTTTTATTCTTGAAAATTCATGTGCAAGTGTGCTCATTTCTGTCTTCTCTAACCAAAAGCAAACCACTCAATGCCTTTAGCCAGATGGATTTCAGAGCATCCCAGTCTTATATGGTAATGACTCAACAACTTACTGAACCCAGTTAGCAGCTTTATAGATCATGACTCAAAGTATCTCGTAGTTAAATTTCGTAACAGTCCCACTTAGATTATCTCACATCCTCCATGTAACTGTTCATTAAAGGCAATCATGCCTTCTCTCAGCAAAGGAGTGATTCACCATTAATATTTCTAAGTCTTGATCCCCACACCCTACTTTCTTCCAACCTTGTTTTTCAGTGTCCGAAAGCCACAAATCAGCTTGGGCTGATGTCCCACAATACAGGGGAATTGTTAAAGGCAATGATTTTGAACAGCTTAGTCTTTAATGGCAGTAACTTCTTAGGCATTTTTGCTATATTTGATGAAATACTGAGAGAAAGAGCTTACGAACACAGCCCTCCCTTCTGAAAATGTTTACGATGTTTGTCAGAAGGGACAATTTCACTTGCACAGAATGGAATCTGTGCTAGAGCAGAGGCCCTGCAAAGGACCTTACACACCTAAGATCGGCTCAGACCAGTGACCTCAGGCTTATCTGATGGCAAAAGACTTTGCAGTGTTGCAAAGTTCAGCTGTCATAGCAGTTTTTGCTTACCTCTTCTCATACTGTCCTGAACACATTCATTCATTTCCTAACTAAACTGGTGTATCATCATTTTTAAGAGGATCCGACTGGCTGCTTCTGCTCATCGGTTTTAAAAACACTGCTACCCAGGGACCTGTCCCTCTTGTTTTGTAAAACGTCAGCTGAATCCTCAGTTGGCAGAAAGAGGTGTCATCCCATTGCCTTCAGTGAGAATAAGTCAGGAGCTTGGACTCAGCAACTTTTGGGGACAGCCAGACAGGGGTTTTTTTCCTCTCCCTTGTATCTGAATCTCATTTTGATGTATAGGACAGTTTTACATGAACTTGGAGGGGAAAAGGACAAGGTGCATTAGTGTTTATGTGGATTCAGTGAACTACCAACTTGTGATTTTAGCCCCTGTTTCCACATGTGTTTTTCCTGGCAGCCTAAGTCTTGCTCGGTGCTGTTCTCACCCCTGCACTGTGCTGGCTGGGGTGACCATTCAGTGACCCAGATTGGGAATTTGGTCATTTTTCAACCCCATCAGCTTGCTAGTGTGGTTCATCACATGTGCAGCCACTCAGGCTAATGTGCTGGTTTAGGTGCAGTAGGGCAAATCTGAGAAGCAGGGAGAAGTACCTGGAGACGGGATTGGAGAAGGATTTGTGCAAACAGCACTACTGCTCAGTTTTATTGCCTCACCCAGGTGCTACTGAAATCTTACCCAGTGTTTGTGGAAAAGAAAATAGATACAGACTCAACTTTTAAAAAAACAAAAACAACAACAACAAAACTGAAAGATTGATCCAACACAGTATGGATCTAACCATGGGCTTTGTAGGTGGATGCTGGGCCTCATCCAGATTCTTTCCATGCTTCCCTGTGGAGTTTCTGTGATGTTGTGAGATATACCGAAACAGAACTGAGATCTGTTGAGATACAGGAGAGTAAGCTTGTCTCTGCCAGTGCAGATATGCCAGTAACATAAGAAAGCTTTAGTCCAGCTTAGAAGTGCTTATAAATGTTTTGACTGTCCTGTAATTGTCCAAGCCCATGCAACCTGTGCTTTGGACTGGTGCTTCAGCTTCTGTGATGGGTTTATTGTAGTCAGGGATGAGATCCTTATAACCTTTCCCCAAGTGGATGCTAAAGTAAAATTACAATACCATCAAGTGCCATGATATGCTGTGGATGAAAAGTGTGTGGGATTCAGAAAGGAGTTCTGCAGATGTCTCTCTTTCTCTACTTCATGCTGGTCAGCAATCTGATCTTTCTGGGTTGTCCAAACTGTCTCTGTGTCTTCACCTTTTGGTATAGTGCAAAATGTCACAGGGTTATTCTATTCCATCTTCTCAATAAGGACTACAGCGTAACTTCTGACGTTTCTTCCATTTTAGGGAAGTATATTCTCTCACTGAATCCACACAGCATCTGTGTTGGTTCAGCCATCTCTGCAGAGAGATGGCGCCACTGGCTGGAGAGAGAGTTTGTCCATGTGAGTGCAGTGGAGAAACATGGTGGATGCAGAAGGGAGCATGAATTGCACTGGAACCCTGTCAGCACTGAGTGTCCAATAATTTTCATATTCTTTGGTACTGAGTATGTTTTGAAACGTAATGTTAGAACACCAGCCATCTTGGCTAGGTGTGCCAAATTAGTCAAAGTAGAGAACAAACTCTGCTGATCTTAATGGAATGAAGCTTCTGGGGGCACTTGGCAAGGCAACTGTTCAGATGTAGCTCTCTATAATCTCAGAAGGAACATCTCCTTCCTTGTATGTTACTGTAGTTTAAATGAAGAAAGTCTACAAGCAGAGATGATGGTGTTTAAGGTCATGCCACATTGTTGCATCTAATGGATAATACCAGCCATGTTTTCTATAACTCTAAATCAGTAATGTAAGAATAATTTGAGTTCATTTCAGTTAGTGATCTGCGTTAATGGTTGCTCTGTGTGACCTACACTGAATTACCTATAAGTAAGGCAGGTTTGTGGGACTGTGATGCAGGAACCTGTGGCATGTCTTTCTGCTGTGATTCAGACAGTTGTGTCAAGAATGTGATCTCTTTTTGAGGAGAAAGGAGAGTATACATCTTAAACTTGGCTCAGAGAGTCTCCAGTTCAGGGAACAACAGACTGCAGTACTTTCAAAGTAGTACGTGCCCCCATTAAGCCATTCTTTGTTACTGTACAGGATAACTCATAAATAGTTTATTTGATCCTTGGCAACTTCATATTTCATGTAAGGACAGAAGAACACATATGCAATGGCACTTTTATGAGATCAACATTTAATCCCTTAAAATGATTTAGTAAACATCAAGGTCTCCCAAAAACTAGCAGTCTTATCAGTCCAAGCAAACTTGTGAAGGTTAATTAAAAACCTAGCCTTTGCAGCAATGGCTATCACAGAATATTCTGAGCCGGATATACACACGTACATAGACGTATTCTTATACAAGTAGACGGGGTTATTACGGTGACTTCTCATTCTGTGCTACGGAAGGCAGTGTAGGTAGGTAAAATGGAAGGTGGCTCCTTCCTCACAGGTGTTGTCTGCATAAAGAACAGGCTCAGTAAGTGAATACAGAACAGTAAGTGAGTGAGAATGGGGAGGCCAGGATAACATGTAGGAATATGAGGGAAACATGGCTGATTTTTCAGAGCACTGTGTTGGGGCTCCACAATGTGTTTCTGTTATGAGATTAGCTGATCTGCAGGATGTCCTAGGACATACCATTTCCTCTGTATTTTTTCAGTCTCTCTACCTGAAACAGGGCATAAAGTCCATCAGCTTCTATGTCAGAAGGCTGTAGTCCCCTAAGTGGGGCCAACCAGGCAATCTTGATTTAAGGATTGGTGTCTCAGATGTCTCCTAGTCCCTGGACTTCCCAAAATTGCTTTGGGGTGAAGAATTTCAACAGGCTTGCTTGCAGCATTGTTTTGTCAGAAGAAAGACTTTGTCCTTGTTTTAAGATTGTCTGTGGTTTAGTGTGAACTTGGAAAGCTGAAAGCAAAGGGTTAACCACTTGATATAAACTCAGAAAAGTTTAAAAGAAAGAATGCAGTTCAGCCTATCAAAGATACGCAGCATCTTCTGTGGCTTAGAGCTTTCCTAAGGCATCTCTCATCCCTGAAGCAAATGGTACAAGCAGTTGAGTGACATTCTCCCTTTGGGATGCTGTCTTACAGAGTGGACTTTTCTGGGTTGTTTGCTTGTTTGTTTGTTTGTTCTGTTGACTTAGGCAGTGAAAGGTAACTGAGCAGACTTTGCTTTCCTGTGTGCTCTATTTCAACATTGGCCTATGAGGCTAATGACAGGGTTGCTGGTCTAAAGAGGTTACATCACTTTCAGGGGATAAACAAACACAGGATGTGTGTTAAGTTGGAGCTACAGGGAGCTATCTTTGCTAGTCATGTAACTTCATGCATTTTAAAGACTGTTACATTATGTTATGCTAAAGAGTTGAAGAGTACTGCCACCTAGTTCATCCTCCTACTCCAAAACAGGATCAGCTCTACTTATAGCATTCCTGACAGACACTTGTATAACCAGTCCTTTAAGACTTCCAGCAAAGGGGACTCCAACCGCCTTTCCAAGTGAATTTTCAAGCTGAACATTTCTGCAATATGAGCTCATTACTTTTGTCTCCAGCTGCTTGTGAATGTTGATGAAAGATTATTACCTAACTCTGTGCAGCAGCATTTTAGGTATTTAAAGCAGATCTTCATGTTTCTGTTCTTTAGGCTGAGCCACCTATATTCTCTCTGTCTTGCCTTATAACTTGATGTTGTCTAGCAACATCACAGGTTCACCTTCAGCTCATGGTTCTGTGTGGTCCTTAGATGCTTTGTGCAGTGCTGCTGTATGCCCAGCTTTCACGTGTTCTGGTTGAATTGTATCCTTCAGCTTTTTCAGTTTGTCAGGATTATTCTAACCTTGTCTTCAGTTATACTTAGTATTTTACCTGGTGTAATGTAATATGCCAGTTAACAAACACTTCTGCTGGGTCACTTCTTCCATTAGTGAAAGTGCTTCATCATCCAGGAGCCAGGTTGAAGAACCCTAAAAGAATGATCCTTCACATTTGGCTGAACTGGAGATAACTGCTCCCAGAAAACAACAAATTATTGACAACTACTACAGCCACTTGCAAGATCACTATTTTGTAGTAATCATCAGTATTGATCACCAGTTTTCTCATCCACCTATATGCAGTTCCCTCTATGGTGAAACATTTGGGAAGACAGATTTTTAGTACCTAATTTTACTAACTGGATTTACTATTTCTCTTGGTTTTTTCACTTTTCATTATAATGCTTGAAATTTTTTCCTAAAATTTTTCAGCTTTGCCTGAAACTCCTTGCAGCTGCCAGTGGAACCATGCTTTGTGACATGTTGATCTTAGACCATTTTTTTTACCTGGTTTAGCTCACTGTGAAGATGCACACACCTACACATGCAGCTACCCTCCATACTACTTCCTGAAATTCATTGTTTCACTTATTGATTATTGATTTATTAACCTGTTATCCCTTTAGAGATGGAGATTAGGTTGTTTTGACTAAATTTAATCAACACATCCATGTTTTCTATTTTTGACTTTTATTTTCCTTTGTGTGCTTACAAATCATTTCACACATTCACAGAATAATCTGAGTTAGAAGGGACCCACAAGGATCATTGAGCCCAGCTCTTAAGTGAATGGCCCGTACAGGGATCAAACCCACAACTTTGGCATTATTAACACCATGCTCCAATCAACTGAGCTAATTAGCTGCACCAGAGTTTTTCTGGGAAATTAAAGTAAAAGCAAATAGTTTATCATTTCTATGGCTTCCTAGCTTTGGGGCTTTTTTTCCATTTCCAAAAATAAGCACTCCAACCTTTTTGAAACATTTGGTACCTTACTTGTCCTCCATAAGCTCTCAAAGGCAACTGACAACAGCCTTGAGATTTCTTCTGCTCCTTCCTAAAGTGCTTTAGGGCAAAGTTCATGTATTGAACAATTTGAGAACATTTGGTTTACTCTGATGCTCCCTGTGAATTCCCTATTCTGGGCTGAAATCTTATTCCTTCTTTGTTGATATTAATTCCTGCTAGTGGGAGGATTGTTTGGCCTTTTTCAGTAAAGTCATAGCAAAAAATGGTATTTCAATCTTCCTAGTGTAATGCCTCAATGGCTTGCTTTCCTTTTTTGAGTGGCAGACCAATAATTTTGTTTTACTCACAGAATGATGCATCTCATTTTGTGCCCTGACCTTTTAATCTTCATGCCCACGTGGTATTTTATTGTACAATGCTCATACTATCTCACTGTAGGAGATGTGCACTATGCATACTTCCTGTCATATACACATTTTTATTTTCATAAAGAGCAACCGTAATATTAAGAGGGCAACATGCCAAACATGGCAGCTAGAGTTTTGACAGCTGTGAAAGTTCTGGCCAGTGCACCTCATTGGCATATGTTATCATCTTTTGGCTAGTTTCAATAGTGATGCAACATTTTCCCCATTGTTCCATTCAAAATAACCAGGAAAGCCTCACCTCCAAGATCCAGACTCTGTCTATCATCATGGTCTGAATGTATTACCTGCACAAGTGGGATCTGGTAAGAGAAAAGTTTAACAGCCAGACAGTTTTCCTGTGTGTTAACAGTAGTTTAATCTGCTGGCCAGTAGTTCTCCTTACTCCGAGGACTTTCTCTGAGTTGTCTTCCCGAGGCAGCAGCTGTCAGAAAAACAATGAGAACATGTTTCTTGTGGCTGTCTGTGTGGAACCACTCTATCCTCAGGGAGGGAAAGGGGTGAATTTCTGCATCTCCAAAACAAATCCAGTTAGCCAGATTAAGGCTCATAAAACCTGACAATTCTGAGAGGAAAAATAACTTATGAACTGGAAGGACATAGCAAGCAACACAAGTGGCTGCAGGGTTTTCACCAGCTGTGACAGATACTGTAAGCAGCCCCATTGAGAAACCCCCTCTATTTGCACACACACAGCTACAAATGTTTTTAAGTTGCCTTCTGGTGCTGCAGACTGAAAAGTGGGGCAGGTGCTTTTAATGTATTGCTTTTCCTCAAAAAAAAGGGGCAAGTAATTTCTTTTAACCTCTGTTTTCTATTTTAAAGTCCCTTTTGTCTTCTAGTCTCAGGTTAACTCAGCTCTTCCTGCTGACTTCTTGTCACCGTCCTTTTTTCTCCAGGTTTGGGCTTACTTTATCAGTTAACAAACAGCATATTTGGTTATCCTGATGTTGTCTCTCCACTCTTCCTGGCCTGTCCGTTCTGTATGGGATGAGTTGCTGTTCCCTGCCATAGCCAGTTTTGGTTTCCAGGACTGCTGTACAACTTGCAGAAAAGAAGGGTGACTGGAAGTGTAGGTTCATGGGAAGGGTAACTTGAAAGAAGGATAACTCAAAGGGTCTGTGACTGCACTTATACAAGCCCCCTCTCTCTCATCAATTTTCTGTGTGATCTTGGAGAAGTCATTTAGGTTCTTACCTGAGCACAGAGCCATGTTCATTTTTACTTCAACTCACAACAAGTGTAAAAGGAATTTAAACACCTACCTCCTGGGTCTGGTGAGGACAGAACCACTAATCTCAGTGATGAAATCTATACAGGTGTCTAAACTAGCATTCAGGCCTTCCCATGCACTTGTCTGTCATCTAGACCCTGATTTCTGCTAGTGCTTAGTGGAGATACATCCAAACCAGCTGTCACTGCCATCCATCTTCATTTCGTAGGAGAATGAATTCTTTTAAATTCTCATGTAAATTCCCTTTCTACTTGATTATTAAATACATTTTAATTTGACAGCAGTGTTATTTTTAGTAATACTTTCTGTAGCCTATAGTATTAACATCTAGTTGGTGGAAAAAACTGCTAAATACTTATACTTCTTGTCTTTGATCTTTCACTCAGAACTGAAAAGGTATCACACTTAACATTTTTACTATAAATATTTTAGAAAGCATTTTAAATTCACCTCTCATGTTGGATTTGTTTGGATTATTGGAATGGGTTGTCAGTCTTAAGTACAGGTATCATTTCAGTCACCAGTGGTTAGAAAGTTTAGGGTGATCCTGTTGTGGCTAAGGACCAGGAATGGAATCATTAACATCACTGATAGGAGGAGGACCAACGCTTCTTCCATCCTCTTACTTGCACGCTATGTCTTGGAGATGAATGCAATGTGTTTGCACAAGAAGCACAACTCTACAAGCAGTGTGTCTTTCAGAGCTACTCTTTGCAAAGAGATTGTGTCCTCCATCCTCTTCAGAACAGCCAGTTGCTCTGGAAGGGCACAAGAGGGCTGTGAATGAGACACCCAAGTCACAAAGTTCTGTCAGAACCGCAGAGCCTGTTGCTGCCAGAGATACGTTCTTCTACCACTGAATTACCAGGGATTTAGGAGGTCAAGAAAAATGGGGAGAAAGCAGGAGAGCCAGCAATGGCAGAAAATATGTTGATTTCTTATGGATTTACTCACTGAAAATGTGGATTTTTCTGTAAGAATTTTCTGGTTGGTAGCCAAAATGCTTCAGCTGCCAGCACTACCATGACTTCCAGGTAATGTGTGCTTCTGTTCTCATCAGTATGTCAGTATCAGCTATGCCAGCCAAGTTTCTTTTCCAGAGAGCGGGGGTGATCCATCATAGGAACTTTTTGCCTTGTCCTCTCATGGGAAAAGCAGTCCTGCCACGGTTTCTGAACTAAACAGGGAAGGAGAAAGTCAAGAAGCTTAGATGGCAATTCCCCTGAGACACAATATCCAAATTGAGTTATTTTGTTCTTTTGTTTGCTCTGTTAGAGAATGTTTAAGTCTCCAGCAGTCAATTTTTAAACAACAAATAATGAAAAGTATTACTCCTTGCATTTTGTTTTGGTGGAAACAAGATTAGATTTTGAAAAGCCTTTGACATGAAGCTTTTTCAGGCAAACCTAGGGAAAATGAAACAAAATAAAATCCTGTGCTGTTCACAGAACAGGTATTCTGTCCTGTCTCATGCTGAGACTATCATTTTTTCTCTCTTACTTTCAGCATCCAATTATTTTTCTATGTTTAGTACATAAAATTATGTCTCAAGTACTTTACTAGTCAACCTTCTCTTATTTGCCACCACAATGGGTAGAAGTTATTTCACTGGATTTTGTATGTGTGTATCAGAAAGTTGTCTTTTTTCCCATCTTTATTCCACCTGTGCAGTGCTTGTATCCTGTCATAGTGATAACCCTGAAGGAAAAATAGGGGTTTGTACCCTATTCTGAGTCTCACAGGTTTGTTCTGATCTTTGTATGCATGGCTTGCTTTCATTGCTGAAAGGCTCAGCCTTGGGAAGTAGAGAGACTCATTCCATGCATAGTGTTGAATTTATCTGGCATGGTGAGTGCTCTGGGGTTACACTGCTGACAGCAAGGCAAGTCTTGAAGATATTCAGCCTCTAGCCTAGTCTTGAATCTTCCTGGATTTAGAGCAGGATTTTGAACTGAATCACTCGATGGCCTGGTGAGCCCCTAAAAATGGAGGAGGCCCAGTGTGAAGTGAATGCACAAAGTTCACCTTCCAAGAGGGACAATTCTCAGTCACATCCAGCTTTAAATCCACATGAAATGGATTCCTCAGTTGGCATTGATCAAATATGATGGGAATTCTGTCATCTGTGTTTGATAGATGATTTTCCCAAAGAGACAGAGATTGGAGGACAAGCAGTCATCACCAATGCTGGAATCCATCGCCTTGAGAAATGGTTTCATACCTGCTTTACAACCATTGATCATTGCCTTCTTCAAGGAATCAATGACTCACTGTCTTTAAAACAAAAAGAAAAAACACAATCCCAAATCCCAAGGCTTTGTAGGTTTTCTCTGCCCTTCAGTGGCAGCAAAAGTCTGTGTTACAATTAGCTTATGATCCTGTGGGTACTCTAGATTTTTTTTTTTTTAGTATAATGGAGAATGGTACTTTTCTTCTTCACCCTAATGATATTTCACTGCTGCCTGCATGTAATGGATTCCATTACTTCTGATGCTGTGAGACTTAAGAGCTTTTTAATAGGAAGTGCTTGGATTTGAGATGGGTTGTCTGTATCCTTGGCTGGTTACTGAGAGGACTGTTACAGTGCACAAGGGAAATACTCTCTCCGTTTCTTGTATAACTCAGTCTGTTTGTAAGAGTTCCCTCTGCTTGGGAGCTAGCAGAAGAGAGCCCTGCACTGCTCATGGTAGTTCTTTTGTTGGCCTCTGTCAACAAACTGTGGCGATCTGTTGAAATAAGAAAAGGTGTTTATGGGCCAAAGTGCTCAGCCAAAGCAAAACTAACTGCTTGAACTGTTCCATTAAACATTTAATGAGTACCTTTAACAGCCAGGAAACTTTCAAGTGGTGCCTGTGAAAGATTTCTTTCACTATTTATCTATTTGTATCTGTTCCTGCATGCAAGAAATTAGTCGATAGACTTAGGCAGAAAAGGAAAAAAATTATCAAAGCTTTTGAATTAATCCAATATTTTTGAATACTGGACAATGACTTAGATTGTACTTATGGCTATCTAACAGTGTCCAGTGACTGAGAAGCTGAAAAGTTTCCAAGTGCTTTCATTTTTCATCCACTTTTCACTATCTTAACTAGAAGGTGTTATGTCCTTTGCTGTTGTATCCCATGCTATGCTCTTTATCTCTCTCAATAATCTGGCTACTAACAGAATTTTGACTTTTTTTTCTACATGAAGAGAGAAGCTAAAAATGGAATTAATACTAAAGAAAGAATGAAAAGGTCAAGCAGGTTTAAGGTTTGGTGTTTAGATACAGATTTCACCAAGTCCAATTAGAAAAGAGCAAAAAGTCCATTACTGTCTCATTTTTGTGAAATAGAAGAATAATATTTCAGTCCAATCATCAGTCAGTGAACATACATCTCTTTTAAAGTGACCACCAAAAAAATCCACAGTGGTCAAATTAAGTTGACAGTCTCAACATGCATATCTTGACCTGGACTATTTTTTAAGCTGAACCACCCTTCTGCCAGGTGTCAGCTGGAGAAGGTATGCAAGAGAAATGACCATTTCCTACTTTCTGTGGGTTTAAAATAATTGTTTCTTCTGGAGATGAACTAATACTAATGCCTTTCACTGGCATCAAAATCACCTTAAACAAAAACATGTCCCTTTTTAAGAATAGGCTGTGTGTACAATATGCTCTTCCAGAGAGATGAAGTATTAGCATTTGAAAGGACTGATGAGAATGCATATTTGGGAAAGACCTTTGTTCAGAGAATTACTGCTACATTCTATCACCATGGTAATTGAAGTATTTGCCACTGATGGTAAGGTATACAGCACAAGTCTTTTGCCATTTTCCATGATGTGGTTTCTAGCAAAGAGTGCTATTTGTCAATTTAAAATTTATAGTAGGATATTTAGCAGTTGTGCCTACTATCATAGAGATGGATATGGTTTGAAAGCATGAAACAAAAAGAAACAGGTAATTACATCATCTTCTTGCAGTTTAATATTCTTCCCCATTTCCACTTAAAATGTGAACCATTCTCGAACTGCTGGAGCCACAAAGCAAAACCAAAGCTCTGCAGCCTGCATGATTTTGTCAATTAGGATGCTGGTAATATGAAATAGTTTATTCATTTCTTCCCATCATCACTGCTTTCAGGACATTGTTGCAAACAAAACAAGCTTTTCTCTTCCCTGAGGTCATTCCATGCATGTGATCTCTGTGAAGGGTGTTGCAGCCACTGAGTACTCTGTGAAGGTTTATGTAAGGGAATTACTTGATGAATCTTTTGAGGGCATATAGGATACACATTTCCATGGCAGGGACACCCTCGAAGAACCTCATTAACATGAGTCACTTAACAGAGAGAAAATAATCTCAAATGCTTGCACTACTGTGTTGTCTTGGTTTTGAAAGACAGGTGTCTGCTAAGGAAGGCAGAAGCCTCCCTTGAAGTGGCAGATGTAACCCCTTTCCCTTCGAGTTATTATAATTTTGAAATCAAGGGGCTTTTAGGCAAAGATGTGGGAAATAGGAATAACAGTTCTTTGCTATTATATATCTATATGTGTATAACCAGTCAAACAAAACAACAACAACTCTGGCAGTAACAGCAAACAATCACAAACCCAGTGCCAGCCTTCTCGGCTGTCGGGCCCTTTCCCCTCGGGTGCAGTTCCGCTCGCAGCCGGCAGGGGCGCTGGCGGCTCCCGGTGAGCAGGGCAGGTGCGATGGTTCCCCCGCGGCTGCAGGGGGCGCTCCGGAGCGAGCTCGGGGAGCACGCGGCACCGGTGCCCTGGGATCCCGGGAAGGATGGAACAAAGGCTTCACAAACCCCAGACGGCTGGCCCCGGTGTCTGGCTGGAGCTTCGGGAACAGCAGGCTGGAATGGCAGGCTGGAGCAGCAGGCTGGAGCGGCAGGGACAAGCACAAATCCCGGGTGGCAGACACGATGTATCCAAGCGGGGAACCCCCCGGAGGTCTGGGCAGGCAGGGCGAGCACGGCTACAGCGCAGCGAAGGCTCCAATCAGCGGCGGGGCAGGGAAGGTGGGCCGGGGGTCCTGGGATCTTTCTCCGCAGAAAGAAAAAAAAAATGGCCGAACAGAATCAGGCTCCTCTCCCCGAGAACGCCGAGTGCGAACTGACCCCACACCCAGGTGAAACAAAAGAGTAGCCAGGCCCACCCCACCCCCAATGGGCAGCTCTTTTTGTCTTTCCTAAGTACAGCCATTTGTCCCCTAGCAACATGCATATGGGAAAAAATTCCTTTAACAGGAAAAAAACTAGGACTAAACTAAAACCCCAACATGTGTGTGTAGATCTTTCATTTTAAATAGTATTCTGTAGGAAAAGGTGCAGTATAGATATCATGGTGAGTAGTAGTGCTTAGCAAACTGCTCAGCATACAAAAGAGATGGTACTCTTTTTTGCTCTTTCATGCTGTGGGTGATTGTCATCTCTAGTTTTCTGTTCCTCAAAGTAAATCCAGCTCTCTAGAAAAACGTCTGGTTCTGTGTTGTCCTCACCACTTAAGAGCAAGGGTAACCTCCATACAGAACTCTCTGTGCTTCTGTGCTTTATTTAAGGCAGATGGAAAGTAGAACACAGTTAAAAAGTAGGGGGTTTCCCACTCACTGCTGCCCCTTTTATCTCCCTCTTCCAGTACAAGATGGAGAAATTTTCATTCCTGTTGTGGTATTGCATGTGGAAGAGACAAATGCCAATGCCAGGCATTTATTCTTTATGCAACATTTTGGTTACCAAATGACCCTGTGGTTAGTCTTACGTAATGCCTGAGACAAATTCCGTAGAACGTTGAACTGTTTTGCTGTTGGTAGATTCTGGGATCAGCTTTCTAGCCAAGTTGCATTTAAAGCATCCTTCAGTGGTTTTCCATGCAGGGAAAGCTAACACACATGTAATGATTTTTGTTGCCTACCACACCCTTTCATTCTAGCCCAGGTAGCAGGGTGAGGTAGCTTTCATACTGGTTTTATTAGACTAGTGGCAGACTAAGACCCCTTAATTTCTTGTTGTGCTTAGGTATCAGGCTGAAATACCCAAACACATACAGTGACCTTCAGGTGGACCCCATGCAGTGACTCTGACCTTGCAGGGAAGCAGCTTCCTAGCACATGCCGGCAGCTGTGTGCCAATTCCTGAAAATCATGAGGCAAAGCTCTTCCCTCCAAAAATTGTATGAAAGAGCATTAGGCATTGTTTCACTCCAGTGTTTGTCCACAGTCTGTATCCTGTTTCCTCCTGTGGCATCAGAATAAATCCCTGTCTTCCTTCTCCCTTTGAGAAGTGCTTCACTGTATTCACTGTGTTTCATTACCTGAAAGCCGCAGGCTGCTGCAGAGGAGACTTGTGACACTAAGATCAGCTGAAGCCTAATGGGAGAGGAGTCCGCGTGACTGCAACCGCATGGGCTTGTCTGGCGGTGCACTTTAGGTAAATAAAGCCCAGTGTGCTCACTGCTAAGCTTCCAAATTTTTTCCTTTTTTTTTCCTTCTTTTTTTACCCCATGAAGCTGCTGTTGCAGGTTTTGGCCTTAAAATTTTATTTCTCAGGATAGAGAGCCACTGCTTCTGTATCACAAGCCTGCAGCACGACATGCAGCAGAGACTTCATTAGGCATTAGCAGAGCCGTCTTTAAAGTAGGCAAACACTCTTTGGCTCTGCAGAACAAAAGGGAAGCAAGAAACTGAATGAGCAAAGGTATTATTTGCTGACAATAATTGTTTCCAGTTGCAGCTGATGGCAGGGATTAATCGCAGTGTCTTAGTACTTTATTTGGGAGCAGGGGAAGTATTAGGGGAGGGAAGAGCCAATAAATGTTCTTCCCCATCTCCCTTGAAAAGTTAGTAATGGCACTCTGGAAACAATGCTTAAGGCTTGAAACTTGCAGTGTGTCTTTTATTGAAATAGCTTTGAACCCTTATACTCCCTCTTTCCAATTAGGAACAGAGATGCAAATAAACCTGGCTAAAAGGTGGGAGAAAAATGTAGCATATGGTGTAGCATCCATGTTATGTTGGGTTATGTGTAGCCAGCCATGTTGTATTAGTAGTTACAACTTCAATTTTGCCTATAATTAAATCTAGATTAATTACATTTAATACAATTCCCATTTTAGTTCTCTCACACCAATGCTTAACTTCAGGTGCAGCTAGCAGAACTGTTCTCTACAACCTCTACCTTTTCCTGATTTAAATACCTCCTAAAGCTACTGTTTTCCACAACACCCACAAGAAACTATTTGTCCTGGTCTGCCATATTTAATTTGTTATGGAATGAACTACTCACTAGGATGGAGGGAGGGGGGATGCAGAAACACCTAAGTCGGGAGTAATCGTCACTTTCATTTAACCAAGGCCAGTGAAGAAGCAGTGCTGTAGCTACACCTACATTAAGCAAACTTTTGCTTACATCCATTTAACGATGGTAATGAATTTTCCATCATGGGTTATATTCCCAATATTTGCAAAACTTCGGGATTAACCCTGTGACTGTACACCTTCTGAACAGACTTCCAGCTGAAGCAATTTGCAAATGTTTTTGATCAGGTGTATTCCTGTAGCACCTTTAAAAACTGAAATACTACCAGCTCTAAGGATATTTGCCAGCCTTGTTTTGAAAATTGTTTCTGCTGAGCTCCGATGCATTATCTCTCTCTCTTACTCAAATTTCTTACTGGCAACACAGCATCTGACCAAATCTTTGCTATTCTATTTACTTGCTTCCCCCAGGTTTGTCCTCTTGGCTGCTTTGAAGAGGTGGAGCAGAGCAGAGCAACACCATCCCCACAGTTACACCTCCCCCTCTTTTCTTAAAGATCACTTTTCTGAAGCATTTAACCTGCACACAGGGAAAGCTTATGGCTGGCTTTTAGCAGTTAACTGCAGTCAGCTTAACATTTTATGAAATGCAGTTTGCCCTTTCAGGTTCCAGCCAGATTTAACTTGCTTTATCTTCAGAGCACACAAAAAAGGAGGAATGCTTTAATTAGAAGAAGCCTTTTTTTTGTAAACTGCCAGTGGGAGCAGGGCAAACTTCCCACCTTTATTAGGTGGGACAAAATTGGTGTCAAACAGCTATTCTGAGGTAAAAATTACCTGTCCCTGTTTCTAGTAGGATTTAAGGCTGAAATTAGTATCTTGAGAGTTATGTTTGTGGATGAACACATCTAACCTTAGATTTAATCAAGCAGTGATAAACATAAACGTGGTTCTAACATGAAACAATTTTCAGGGGAGAGATGACCCAAAGCTTGCTGACTGCCTTTGTGTGCCATTAAATGTAGAGTTCTGCCAGTCTGGGAGCTTCTTCTGCCTGGTACTCTCTGGTTTCCCATTATTTTTCCCCTCAGATTTTCTCTCTATTACAGAAGTGGGTGTTCACCTTTGAAAGAAGAAGCTGTGTGGGCTCCATTCAAAACTAGAAAGGATGCCACAACTGCCATTTAAATTCAGTAACACAGGCACTGCAATTACAGAGATGCCCTTGCAAGAACTAGGTGCTCCTGCCTGCTTTCAATGGAGAGCGAGAAGATTTTTTTCACTTTTACTCAATGGTTTGTCCTGATTTTTCATTAACTTGTCTTTGCCTAGCCAGCAATTCTTAAATACTTTTTCCCCCCCATCATTCCCTGTTCTTCTTTGTCTCTTACTTTCCATAGCACAGGGTAAGAAGCCCTCCTCCTGGGGTTGTTTGCTCTGGTAAGAAGCTACCACACCACAATACCATTTGAGGTACAAGGTGGACTTCAGCAAAGTCCTCTGCCAGAATTAAAATTCAGCTCAGTCCCGCCTCTCCGAACTGTATATTTTAGCATTAAGGTGATTTTCAAGCAGCAGGAGCAAAATTAGACCGCAAATAAAAATGATCCAGAGAGTAAGTGTTTGGCCTCATGTATTTGCATTTGTAGGCACATGTATTTATGAGTCCTCTTTTGGTTTGTGTTTTGTAGGACGAAGAAGGTCAGCCACTGCTACCGGATCATTTACCGGCACCCGGAGAGGACGCTAACGCAGGATGAGGTGCATCGCATCCACCAAGCTATTGAGGAGTCAGCAGTTCGGGAGCTTGGGGTGGAGGGCAGGTTTTAGAACGCTGCTCTGGAGCCCCAAGGACAGTTGCTTTCTTCTTTCTTTTTTTTCTCTTTTTTTTATTTCTTTTTTTTTCTTCTATTTTTGGGGATGGTTTTAGGTCACAAGTAGAGAGAGGGGTTTTGTGACTGAACATAGAAAGCGACTGATAAATGGGCAATGGTAAAACTGGCAGGTAATAAACATTACTACTGAGAAATCATTGACGAAGCGCTGGTGCTTTATTTTAAGAAATGGGGGAACAGCAGTAATGTAAGATTTCCCTCCTGTTACGATAAGAAATACACTGCCTGGTGGTTTTCTGTGTTGTTAATTGGTCCCTGGGTTCCATTAAACTGTAAATACTTGGCATTATTTCTGTGTTGACAGGATCTTCTGTCCGTGTAACAAGTGAAGCAAATCAGAGACATGGGTTAGCTCAGGGAAGAAAAACCCATCCTGCCCCCCACCCAGCTTTCTTTTTATAAATAAGAAATATCAGATTTTGCTTCAAGAAACCTTCCAAGAAGTACATCTTGTGAAGTTTGGCTCTCTTACCTTCAGAGCCCATGGGTGTTGTGTTCATCAGAAAAGGAGCCAGTGTGGCTTGGGCCAGGCTTGGCTGTCTTCAAATGCTGGGTCATTGGCAAGTTTTTCCTGTTAGATCCCCTTGCTCCCACAGAGCTGAGCAGAGCTTAGTGAGGTGCTCCAAGCTGTGCTGCCTTCACCAGGGGAGAAGCTCCCTTGTCTGACTTCTCTTTGCATAGACACCAGTGCAAGTCTCCTCCCCTGTCACCATCAAAGTATTGATATCACCTAGGGCAGGATGGCAGTAAATAGAAACTCTTCCCTACAATGCCCTGAAAAGCAGCTGCCTTGATCTCTCACAGTATCTTGCCTTCTGGCAGCAGTGTCTGCTCAGAAATTTGACCTTTAAGGCAAGAAAGCAAACTAAAATGGGATCTTCTGCTGTTTGAAGTGCCAGTTGCTTTACAGGATGCTTGCCTTTTTCATTGCAGGTTATAATAAATAAATTCTGGCAGTGGTATGATGCTAGGGCCTGTAGAAGTGTTCAAATGATCTGATAAACACTTGATTGAGCCATTGCAGATGCTGATACGGAATATGGGACCGGTTTTGGCTTGTGATGGTATTTCATACAGTCTTGCAGGTCACATCTGGTTGCTGTGCAGGCAACATTCCCTCCTTCAGGGAAGAAGGCGGTAAAAATGCTGCAACAAACAGCATCTAACACTGATTTATACCTTATCAAGAAACATCTGTGCAGCAGGCTTGTACTCAACCGTAAGAAGACAGTTACTATTGCAGATGTGACAGAAGCAGAGTGCTCATTTTAATTTCATTACTCAACATATTTAGCTGTGTAAACAACTCCTAATCTAAATCACTGTTGTGTTATCCAAATAACTTGATTATGAAAACAATATGCTAGACTTTCTACAAGGTAAAAAGAATGGGTGCCATTTAGGCACCAAAAAAACCTACTTGGTTATTTTTAAACCATCGTCTACTAAGATCCATAAATACAGCCTAGCCCACTTGATGTTTCTCAGTCCCCTTCGTCCTTCACCTTTTCAGAATTCTCAGTGAGGACCTGAGGAGGAGGAGGACTTTCCTGAACTTCACTGAGCAGTAATTGTTCCAAGACAAGGCCTGATTGATGCTGCCACATGGGGCACTAGATTATGTGGATCTTAATTGATGGAATTGCCTGTGGAGAGAGTATGTAACCTGTGTGCTGTATGAAAGAACAAAGTCTCTTGGGAAAACAGGAGAATATCTGTGGTGAAGTAAGTCACAAGATTTCCCTTTTAATTTATTAATTAGCAAGGCTTCCTTTTTCTGCTCCCCAAATCCTTCAGTTCTTCTCTGATTCTGATCAGTCAGTTTTGGGGACATAGAAATCTGGGAAAAGCAAGGAGAAAATTGGACATTGAGCCTTTTTCACTGCAGCCACAGGACATCCTGTCTGGCTTTGCAAGGCCGTTTGGATGTTCTAGGCTCAGCCCATATCCAGTCACTAACATCAGCTGTGTTTGACTCAATGTTTTTAGAGCTCTTTTCCAAGCTAAACAATTCTATGATTCTCTGTCTGGACTGCACTCCAGTGAGCATGGGCTTCCTGCAACGGCCAGGTCTTGGTGGAGTAGTGTTATCCTTTGAAACAGAAAGGTTAATCTCACAGGCTAGTAGGATAAGGGGGAAATTCAAAGCTTTCCCTGAAGATGACCTGACACCAAGGGATCATCTTCTGGGGTTTGAATTTTCATAGGAGCAACTTTCAGGCAAAAACATGAACCATTAAGATTAAAAAACCAAATAGCCTCTTCAGAAGCAAGTGTGATTCAACCATATGAAGGCCTGTAAAATCATATGGGCTGGCTGTGAGCAGAATATAAATACTTGGATTTAGATTAGGTACGCCTTTCTCAAATATGTTCTAGGATTAATCTACTCCAAAGACCCATTGTCGTGGCAGAGATTCACCACAAGTAGCAAAGCAGACCTCAGATCAAAAGGCATCAGTGTTGTGCTTTTATGCTGCTGTCCTTTGGAAAATATGGTTTCCCCTTCAAAGCCTGACATTAATTTTTACTGAGGAAATTTGCTATGGACAGCAGTAGACTCTCAAGTCATATGATCCCTTGTGGGTGCCAACAGAGAGCTCGTAAGAATCCCAAGGTTGTAAAAGCCATGATTTATTTTACTGCTGGTCAGAGACACAGGATGCCAACAGGACCTCAGAGACTGGATTGATCCTGGTGGGAGTGTGACTGAGGAAGGTCCTTGGGACAGTCACTGACCAACTCTGTCAAAGGAAAGGCTACCCACTGCTGTCACTTAGCTTTTCTCAAGACATATTTAGCACACAGGTAGATGAACTGGCTTGAAGACCAAGGACAACGTCGCTGCCAAGGTAAGATCCCTTGCTGGTCTCTGCTACCCTATAGTCTGTCTCATGAATATTCCCCAACCTTGGATGAGCTACAAGTATAGTAAAGGGGGATGAGTTCACAAATATCAAAGTGATACCATGCCATGTGGAAATATTAAGGGGAGCAGCATTTGAGTAATTAATGGGTATGCTGACTGACTACTGACAGGCACAATGCACTGCTTCTTGTTTTTCTTGGCTACTTCTGTGTGTGTTTTTGTGTGCCTCTGGGTTTTATATCAACATCCTTTAATACAAGAGAAAAAACTCAATTGTAGCAAAAGAAGCTACAGGAGTACTGGCTGGAGATTTGTGTGACTGAACAGTATGTACTGTTTAAATGTTCTAAATGCTGGTTTTGTTCCTACTGTGATTCTGTGATTCTTGAAAGACTAAAGATTTAGCTTTAACACTCAGTTTGGGATCTTCCCAGTAAACTGGTAGCAGATTTACAGTGCACTTAGTCTTACCTGGTTCTGATGTTCTTGTTAAAGGTGCTACAATGAAAGGTGGTGTGATCTAGATAGGCAGGAAATGGCTCTGTGTTTTTACCCTTGAGACTGCAGTCACCTCTGCCATGGTATTGCCAGCCATGGTCAAACAGTTGCACAAATCTGAAATCAGTTTTCTACTGAGAATCCAAACTATGTTAGTAAATCACTGGTGGTCATTTCCCTTCCATTGAGAATGCTAACTGCTGTCCCTTCTGCAACTGGTGGCTGTACTGCAGCACTGAATTTGCTGTCTCCTTACTCTGCACCTGTATTGGATTTCTCAACTACTGACAAATTGGTCTCAGTCCTTGAATAATTCAGGGATTAGCTTTGTTTTGAAAAAAAAAAATGAAAACCAAAAAAAGCTGTGGGCTTTTTGTGTGTTTGGTAGTTTTTGTCTGAGTGATTGGTGCATTTCAACTGCCCCAGGGAAACTCGCAGTCAAGACAGGAATCTTTGGTGGTTCATTGAAGTAAACACAGGGAGTCTTCCCTGAAAAGCAGAATTATGTCTGTCTCATTGAGTTCATATTTGGGCAAAACTAAAGAACCTTGTCTTCACTGTGGGTTGACTGAAGGTTCACTGGAGCTCATTGGTTAAGCCAAGGTCAGAAAGCACTCTGTGTTGCCACTACCACCCCAAACACACACAGAAGCAGTTTTATGCACAAGGACATTCTGTCAGATTCAGTGTGAGCATATAAAATGATTGTGCTGGGTATTTGAGGCTTGCTAGTTGGTATTGCTGAACTATCTCCATCCAAATTGTTACCATCTGGGAGAGAAAATGGGTTTGTACTTCAGCTCTGAAATAAGTAGCCATATTTTTAAAGCTCAGAGCTCTCTTCAGCTACTGTCTGCTGTGTGTCTTTGCTCAGAGATGTCTGTTTCTGTAAAACAGATTTGCTTTCTGTGTAGAACAGGCCATATTGACTAATTACACACCTCCTGATCAAATTTTAAGATACATGAACATTGTCTCTGAAGGGCAACCAAAACTGAAGCAGTCTTGTGAGATCCTTGAACAGATTTGTAGGGGACACAAGAAACCAGTCTTTGGTATTTATTACTTGCTTTAAATGTTGGTACAATTGCATCAGACTTTTAAGCTGAGTATCTCAGAGGAGACAATTGCAGTTCAACACAGAGCATGGACATATGCTGGGTAAAGGCACTGACTTCTCCAGAATGTGTTGTATAAGGTTTGATCATCATTAACATCTGATGCACTCAAATGTTTGGCAGTTTTCGTGCTTTTGTCAGATGGCCTCTGTTATTCTATTTATGCCCACTGTTAACTGAGTAGAGTCTGGTTTAATCTGCCTTTTTTACTTGGACTTCTGACATGACCTTGCTTTCTCTTTTCAGTTTTGCTTACTTTCTCATACAGTTCTTGCTGCTGAAATTTGGTATAACTTTGGTGAAGAAACAGTGCCAGGCTGCAGGCAGGGAGATTTATTATGCCACAGCCTAAAGCCCGTGCTCCCGCACCGCGTTACTGCAGGGACTCTCTGTGCTCACCCTCTGGATGCAGGTGATTAACATGCGGTCCAGGGAACTGCGCCTCTGCCTCCTCAGTAATTTGCTGGGCAGCACTGCAGTCATCCGGAGCAGCTGCCACTTAAATGGGCAGTAGATTGTTCTCTTTTTATTTTAGTGTCTGCAGCTTCCCCGTGTGCCACAGCCAGACGCGCTGTGTTGGTGTTTGCTGCAGCAAAGCATCAATTAGCTGCATCTCACCATGTGCTGCCTGTGCAGCCATTTTTCAGCAGAATCGCTGCATGCATGTAAATGGTTACTCCCATCTCCATCCACAGATGGGAGGCACATCGAGGCCAGGGGTCAGGATTAAAAACTTACTAGACCCCAACAGGTATGATTAACTGCTTGTGGGATTTCAACAATGTCTGTGCAGGATGGAAAGTCCAAACTTGAGGCATCTGTCCAAATGTTTAGTCACTTGAAACATTTTGTAACCCGGTACTCAGTAGCCGTGGTGACACTGGTGTCATTCTCGGGAGGGGAGCAGGTTTAGGGAGCGATCACAGGGTAGCTGAGAAGCAAGGCACTCATGTCCTGGGCTCAAAGTGCTGAACTATCCTCCTCACCACCATGCTCCAGGAAGGCACGGATGTGATTTTGGCTGCCTGCCTTTGCATAGACACATAGTAAATAATTAACATGCACACCCAGGCTTTTTGGTCATCAGTTATTGCTGTAACTGATGATTAATTCAAGGAATTATTGATTCTCATGCCAAATCTTTACTCACAGGTGGTAGAGAAACTAATGATCATTCATAGGGTCATTATTGACAGATCTCAGTATAGGAAGTGAGTAAAATGTGTGGGAATGGAAGTGTAGGTCCGTAGGTTCGTTTGTGCCTCCCAGATCATGAGGGGAATGATTGACAAACTCAAGTCAAAAGTCTTAACCCGTACCCCCGCCAAGGCCCCTCTTGTTGGGTTTCACATACTTGCTGGGGCTTTCAGGAGGAACAGAGCCATCTGGGATCACCAAACAGCTCTCCAGAGATGTCTGCCCAGTGTCCACCAGGAAGCTCTTGCCTGGACACTGGAGACTCTGAGCACACGTCATGCCTTCCACAGCAACATGGTTGGAGCCTGATTGCCTTAAAACTCCTGTCCTATGCTCACAGTACACATAAGCCTACCTCCCTGGGCCCTGCCCCAAAGCACTTCCTTTCTTTGACAATCTCCTAAATTCTGGTTAATCTCCCTCCCATGACTCCTGACCTCAGCTCTTCTCCCCTTTCTACCACAGTGCCCCAGTCACTACCCCCTGCCTTGCCAGAAGCTTGCTCAGAACGTTTTCACGCTGGGGCCAAGAAAAACAGATCAATGCTCCCCGAGTATGTGTGTTAATGCTTGGGTGTCTCTTCTCAGCTGCTGTTTTTTCCAAAGCTTGCCAGAACATCATGCCTCAGAGACCCTCACTTGAAGTCCAGCATGGATGCATTTGGATTCAAAAGTCAGTGAAGGTGACTGGCAGTGGAAGCCTGAACATCCATCTCCATTGCACACAGCCTTGCT
This sequence comes from Corvus hawaiiensis, assembly GCF_020740725.1. NCBI lineage: Eukaryota > Metazoa > Chordata > Aves > Passeriformes > Corvidae > Corvus > Corvus hawaiiensis. The sequence goes on along the minus strand of NC_063213.1, from coordinate 68,528,625 downwards.
TCCTTGAGCAAGGAGACAGAAAAATAGCAGGGCTGCAAGGAAGGCATAATAAGATGTATCCTGACTGAAAGTTCAGGTGTATTAGTAAGAACATGATGCCCAGCATGGTCCCTTGCATGTACTTCCAGAAAATGATTGCAAATATATTTTTGATAAATAATAACAGCAGCCTTCTCTGTATGTTTACAAGCTGCTGTTATTGTGCTATATAGCCTGCATCACTTTTCTTTCCACTTGCTAGAAACAGAGAAATTTTAATTTGATTGAGAATTAAATTATTTCCTGATGTTTCTGGTCTTGCAGCATTACTTCTTATGTTTGAACAAGGAGGTCAGCCCAGCATTGCTAAGATTTTCAGAACCTTACCAAACTATGTTATTTGTTTGTCACGCACATATGAAATCAGAGTGGGTTATGTGAGTCTCATTTCTGTGCTGTGGATGCAAAAGCAGGGTTGTTGTTCCCTATGTTCTGTCTGATTAGAGATTTTTCTCTCTGCTGCTTTGCTCCGATACACAGAAATCACCTTTTTCCTAGAAAAGTTCAATACTTTCTGGTGCCTCCTGCTGTCAGAGAGCCAACAGTCTTCTGAGAACTCTCCCTTCAAAGATCAATCAAATTTTGGGCAGAGAACTCCCTTTCCCACTTGAGACTTTTTTTTTCAGCCTGAAGGAATTTTTTGCATCTGTTTTAGGCTCCTGTGCAACACCTGCTGCTGGTGACAATGCAGGTCTTTTTCCGCCTCCAGGGAAGAAAGGTGACTTAATAGAAAGGCCAACTTTATAAAAGAAGTTTGAATTACTTAAATGTCCTGCCATAATGACAAAAAAAAAATATCTAGCCTCTTAAAAATTATGCAGAGAAGTCAGGTTTGATCTTTACTAGACAGCAGGTTTGTGCAATGGTAGCATTTCCACATCAGTGCAGCTTGTGAGGCTCCAACAGAGGACAGCTTTTCCACTGAACGCTCTTTCATTCGTGTTTGGAAAATTGCCTGGTAGTTTTATGGCTTCCTTTCTGTTTGGTCACACATCTGGAGTCGTTGGCTGTGCCTTCTCTGCTTATTCCCTAACACCTTCTGTGCCTGGTGCTCTGGCTCTGCATAGGATGGGGCAAAGAGGGGAAAGTGGCTCTTAACCTACAGGGTCTGTTGATTGCTATCCCCTTCTCTGGGCTTTGAAGGAAGTCAGCTGGAAGAGTGCCTCTCCTAGCGCTGATGTTCCAGTGGAGACATGGTTGACAGGAAGAAAAGTAGTGACATTTCCCAGAGGGAAGTAGATGTGAAATGATCCATGTGGGACAGTTGGCCTTGCATTCAGAGAGCAACTGTTCCATGCTGGCAGGGAAAAGGTGATTTTTCCAGTGTAGATGCAGGTGGCATCATGCATGGCCATCTCCACCTGGAAACCACCTCTACAGTCCAAATGTTGAGCCAAACACTGGGATCACCATGGCCCATGGTGATCCCAGTGGCTTTCCTACCATTACCTTCCATTGAGTTATTTTGTAAGAAAAACCAGAGCATCCTGTATGGGACTCTGTCCAGAAAGCTCTCTGGAAAAGCACACCCTGTTAATGGGGTAGAACAGCTTGTTATTAAACCCTCCCACTCAGTGGCAGACCTAAAAGGGAGGGACAAATCTGACCATAAATGTGGGACTTTTTCTTAATAGTGACTGTAACCCTGAGCTTTCCTACAAGATCTTATGGATCTTGAAACATTTTTGCAATGAAGATCAAATGATACACATTTATCAGAAACATGAACTGAAGGCTGGAGAAACTGAAGGGTTTGCCTGGTCTCACAGATTTCTGATGCAGTACCTGAGCCCCATTCTGCAGGTGGCACGTGCCCTCAGGAATGAGGGGAGGACCTTGGTGCTGTACGTGATCCTTGCAGCACTGGATTAGGATTAGGCCCCATTTCTCTGCTTCTCTGCATTGCAGTGGCATTTAATGCATTACACTGGAAGCTTTCGCCACCAGAAGTGTTACAGTGACTGAGAGACAAAGGATGAAAGAAGGAAACTGTGAGGCAAGGAGGGTCACCAGGCATCTAATTTTCCCAATACTTCCACCCTCTTCTTTTCAAAGTGCACGTTGAGTGAGGCTGAGGAAGCAATTGGCAGCACATTCACAGCACCTTGGTCCTCTGTGTGTGTGCCTTCTGCGAGGATCTCTGGTGTGTGTACTGAAATTGTGTCAGGAGCTACACGGTTTCTGCCTGGGGCTTTAGCATGCCTGGTCTTCCAGAAGATTTCATTTTCCCAGTCAAGAGCTCCTGGGCACCTTGGACCTGCTCTAAGGAAGGGGATGAAATGCTTAGTGGTAAGGCTTAGCCCTGCAGGGCATTTCTCCAGACATGAGAGTGCTGAGAACAGCAGTGCCCCTGCTTCCTCTGGTCCTTCCCTGCACCAAGGCCAAGTGCGCACCCCCAGTGCTGGCATCGGGGTGCCATGAGAGCTGAGATTCACGTGGTGGTGTCTGAAATACATTTCCTCTTGTGAAAGGCTGGCAAGTGTACGTGAAAGCATTTCATCAAGTTATCAAATAACATTTTGTTCTTGTCTCAATATGATGAGCATAGCTTGGCAGTCCAGGCTCTTACATACAAGATTGTAGATGTAGGAGCTCTCAATGCATTATTTTTCTTGCATTCACTAATTCTGTTTCCCCTTGTACCCATGTGAACTTCTGTGGTAAGAAGCTGAGTTTAGCTAAGCTGTGTTGAAAAGAACGTATGCTTTGCCATCTAGTTTTGCCTGGTGTCCCATATTCCAAAATTACCGGTACAGTCAACACCAGGCCAGAGAGGTACTGACAAATCTGGGAAGTTTCTGGAGGAGAGTGACAGAGTTGATCAGGAAAGGTGGAAGCACAGGTAGATGAGTTCAAATAAAACTGCTGCAGAGCCCAGCTCAGGAATGACTAACAAGTGTGTGGTTTGTGAGACATGCAGCGCTCTGATGAGCACGAACAGCCTCCCACTCTCCCGAGCATGAGAGCGGAATTCTTGGTGTGACATGCAGGGATATAACGAGGGCTAATGGTGTGACAGTCAGACTGAATGTAAGGTAAAATTTCCTGACAGTGAGATGTATTTTGCTGTGAAACAGCCTCCCAAGGGAAAGGGAAGGAGCCCAACTGCTTTGCCCTTTTTAAAGCCAGACTGGACAAAACATTAGGGAAGGTAATCCAGGGAGCAGGTGTAAATTGGCTGGAGGATGGAGTGATGATCTAATAGATCCTTTCCATTTCTAGCTCCTAGGATATAATACTGTCTGTAATGAGTTTTGTCTGGTTTTAAATTTAGGGGGTAACAAGGAGATAAAACTGAGCAAAAAGATTAACTGTAAGAACTAAGAAAAAAACTGTAGAGTTTGTCTAATAGTCATGGAAAGGGCCAGTGGCACTATTCAAAAACAGCATTGCAAATGGAAAAGAGAAAATTGTTACATAAGTAATGATTATGGTAATGACATATTTTTAAAGAGTCTTGGTAGTCCCAAGTATCCAAGAGCACATTTCAGATTTGAGGGTGTGCATGTGTGATGCATGAAATTACTGTAGCTGACATTGAAATGCAGCAACCACTGCACTGAAACAACCTGTTTTAATGGCAGCAGTTTACGATGGGGTATAAAGTGTAACTTCTGTAACTGAAACTGTAGAAGAATTGTCTTGGTTTGGCAGAATTTCATTAACTGATGAATTATCTAGGCAGGAGTTTCTTTTGCAACTGCCTTTCCCCATGTCTTTGCTTTTAAAGCAGCAGGATCTGGGAATATTGACCAGGGTTCCCTGGTTCCTTTTGGGTGGGCAGGGAGAAGTCTGCTGAATGAGCATGAACCTGAGCTGAGACACATTGGACTGGCCTCCTTGTGTAGTGTTTATCTCCCTCTTGTGAGTCCTGACTTCAGACTCTGAATTCCTGGAGGACAAGGGCAATCCCCTTTCTTTCAGCAAAGACAACAAGGGGGTCTGATTGGAAAAATATGAAAATGCGAAATAGTATGGTCTATGTATGGAACCAGAACAGGCAGTTTGGAGAAGCAGAATATGTATTATTAACTGGTTTTATTTAATATTGTAATTTTAAACTGACATGTGTTGGTTGTCATTCACATGAAGAACAATTACTTTTTTTTTTTTTTTTTGAATAAGCAGTCACAAATCTGAAAGAAAGTGGCCAAAATACAAATGTTCTGCATTGTTTATCACTCATGAAATTAGACTTTCTCAGACAACAGCCTTGAGGAGTCATCTCAGTTGAAAGAGGACGGAAATGAGCCAGGCAAGAACTTGCATGTTGAACATGTCATCCTTCTGGAGCCACATGCTCACCATGGAACTGACTCACATGGCATTAAAAATTGTTTGTTCTCATTTACACAATCTGCAAGACTGTTTAATGTAATATTTGATAGCTCCACAATTAATTGAATGATATCCATTTGTTAATGAAGGTGGAAAACATTCCTGTACGAAGTGCCACTTACTACTGAGTAGTTGAGGTACTGTACAGTTTGGCTACCTCTAAATTTTAGACAGATTTACCAATATCCAAGATTTTTATTCAGTAGTCACTACAGATTTAGTCCTTTTAGCTGTTAGCTAGTCATGCGAAAATCAGTAAAAATTTTCCTTTGAATGTTTATATTATTCATAAGGGTTGTTTGGCACTAGAGTTCTCACTTTATCCACCAGAAATTTCAGTTTCATCAAAAAAAACCCACAAATTCAGGCCTGAGACAAAATTCTGCCACTCTCCTGCTTCCAAAATAACAGAGCCAAGAAAATATTTATTTATAAAAAACTGATGTGACAGTCTTCAGCTTTACAGTAGCTGTAAACCTTCATGATCTGGGTTTCCCAGGGCTTGCAGGTTTTTAGTGTTGGGGCAGCTGAAAAAATGGTTACACCAGCAGCTTCCACATTTGAGCTGCCAAAATTGCAACAGTCCTGTGAAGTGGTTCAATTTTTTTTTCTTTTTCTAAACCTTCTTATGTAAATTTTTTCAGTCTAAAACCTTTCAACTAGTCCCAGGTCTTAGACTGTAGATTAGTATTTGACTTTCAGTAGGGTGTTTGTTTCTAGACTTCCTTATTTTATGAAAGAATGACTTCTATTCCTTTTCCATTTAGGCACCTTAGAAATCCTACCTTTCTTAGTAGTGCCATAGAAAATCTCCCCAACTGTGGGTGGTTCAGCTGCTGTTACCTGGTGCAACCCTCAGCCTGGGTACGCTGTCTTGCTGTAGGGAAAGGACGGCTTCTGGCAAGAGGCTGTCGATCCCATCCCTCTTTTTGCTTGTTGGCTGCTGGTATGAGGAGGCTGGAAAAGGATGGAAAGGGATGTCATCTGGGATCTAGCAGAAAAACCATGGCATGAATGAATCAGAGAACATTGCTTCCTACTTAAATGCTAAGTTCCTATTAGATAAAGAAGGGATATAATTCCAAAATTCAGGCACAGAACAGAGGACAGATGTTGACTGGACAGGAAAGTGTAAGTACCATGATAAATTTTGTGATTGACTGAAAAGGGAGTTGGGAATCTCCTTTTTATTTCCTGCAGTGCCACACATCCCCGCAGTTCTCCAGCCTTTAAATGGGAATGATAATGCCAGTTTTCCTTTGCCACGTGTTTTGAGATTTCCAGAGGTAGCACTGCATAGTCCACTTCATTAGTGTGGGTGTTCAACAAGACAGTGTTTGTGCTGACATCACAGCACATCCCAGGCAGGCAGGGACCATCCACAGTACCTGATGCGGTATGATGAGAAGGGCTACTCCAAAACCATCCCTGAACTTCAGCTGGTTGCCATGGCGACAGAACCGCTTAGCGCTGCAAGGCAAAGGGAGAGTGATATATTAAGGATAACTTCAAGCATCAAGGCTGCACTTGGAAATATCACTGGTTTTCTGGATCTGGGCTTGCAGAAGACATTGCTGAGCTCTGGGATTTCGTTTTCTCCAGCTCACCTACAATGACCAATACAGGCCAAAAAGTGGAGAACCACGGAGGAGAAAGAACTGCAGGGTAGCTTTCCCTTGGCCTTTTGGTGATGGGGTGAGTGGGAAAAGAATCTGCATCTCTGAAGCCCTTCTGCCAGGACTAGGTGTTGAACACTGGTCAATACAATCTGCTGGCCTGCTTTCTACTCATTTCATGTGTGCTGCTGCCAGGTATGCCTATAGTCCCTGGGTAAGCAACATTCCCAGTGCAAGGACTTTTCCTCCAGCCAGCCCCAGAGGCACCAGTCACCCCCAGAGCCTAGAGCAGAGAGCAGGGAAGGATACCCTCATCATTCAGGCTGTGTGACTGGGATCTTGAGTGTACTGAATGGTCTGCTGGCAGTGAGAAAGCTGGTGGGAGGCAGATGCTAAAAATTGCTTCAAGGGAAATTGGAAGGTGTCAGAAAGGTCACTCTGGAAATGGGGAAAAGACCAACGGGTTAGAGGGTGACGTGTTAAGTGACATGAACTTCCTTGCTCTCTGCTGCTAATATTTTAGATTTTGGAGGGAAAACTGGTAAGAACTTTCCTGCTGATGAAGCAACATACAAATGGACATGGTTGCAGGGTAGGGATCATAGATTTTATCGAGGAAATCAAGAAAAATGCCTTGTGAGCCACAATTATTGGTAAAAATATGACTGAGTTTCTGAAGATGAGAGGAAGAAGACAGGGGCCTAGGTAATCTCTTTAAAAGCTAGGGAAAGCATAGGGAGACTTAAAAGAAAAACAAGATAAAATGGCAATTACATATAAGCCCACGCAGGCACTTACTCTCTTGCTTTCTCTGTTACACCCACGCACTCAAGCACATCTTTCTGTCCGAAATAGTAGGAAAAAGATATCATAGCCTTTATTGTCAAGAGTAATTTCTCTTCACATGTCACTAACAACAATTCTCAGAGCAAGGAGATAGATACTGCACAAAACTCATCCACCTGCTTTTTTTCCTTTCTAAGCCTGAACAAAACAAGGAAGAAAGCCCCTGTGAACTGTGGAGTTGAAGAGCTACATATTGACAGCTCTTGGATAGATGAAGGCCAAACACAACTATTTGTATGGCAGTAATGCCACAGGAGGCAGCTGGGATTGCATGGGGAACCAGGGCTCGCTTTTCTTCCCAGGAATGGCTTTGCATTTGGGGTTGTCAGGGAACATGGCTGCAGCTCCTCTGAGCTTTCACTCCCAAAATGCTTGGCAGACCAGGGGGTTTCCTACCCCTCATGTCCAGCCTGCAAGGAGCTTTGCTGAAAAATCCCCAGCTGGCTGCTCTTGCTTGGGAGTAGGATGCCCTAGAGGATGTAGCCTTTTGGTTGCACAGGCTGGGCAGAGGTTTTACGCAGCAGGATGAAGACGGGTGGCTACCAGCTGGGTTTAAACTTGTGCCACCCCTCCAGGCTGCTCAGAAGGGCTGAGCTGTGGGTGTCTCTGGGGAGACAGGGCCATCACGTGCTCAGACAAGGTCGGCATCTTCTGCCTGGGTTACAGGAGCAAAAGCTTGAGCCCCCACTAAGTATGCTCGTACTCTCCAGGGATGATCTTTAAACAGACACTTGGAGATTCACACAGAGGACTGAAAGCAATTTGGATCTTTGTCCTGTATTTAACTGACACTGCAAACTTCCCTTCGGAGTATTGGCACAGGCCCTCTTGGCTTTGACTGGTGTTTGTCTGCCTCCACAAGACTCTCTTTTCCAGCACACTTGGGTGAAAGACTCCACCAGCTCATTTAGAAATTGTTTGTTCATCAGAGTCATGTCCCATGCAGAGGGGAAAAAAATCCCTTGGCTGGTGTGGATTCCTCTATTCTGTATGTTCATTTCTGGTTGATGGCTGGGAAATTATAGTATGGGAGAGAAGATTATTATGGTTCCTGCCAAGGAATGGAATTTGTAAAACCAGATTTTATTTTTTTAATATTTTTTTAAGTTTAAAAAATTTATATTGTTTTGGTTTATTTCATTTTGCAAAAGGCTAAATAATACCCAAGAATCCCTCAATCCACTTCCAGTGTTCTCCTCTTGCTACGTGAAACAGCCAAATCTGAATTGGAAATATGTGAAAAAAAATGTAGGGCTTTTTTATGATGCTTGGAAGAAAATGGATTTGCAGAGCTTCTCTCCTTAAATGTGTCAACATAAATGACATCCTAGCAGGTCTTGCAGATTACATGGCATAGGCAAATAACTGCTATTTATTGCATGGGCTGTGCAATTTTTTACCTACCTATTTCTGCCACATGCAGAATAGATGAAACAAATTTTCCTCGCACATTTATATATACATTTATACATTTATATAGTGCCTATCAAGAGTTGCATGCCATGGTCTCCACTAATGCTCATTTGTGCTATGATTCTTTATCCAGGATTTAACCCCTCCCAGAGGAAAACTGCATCCCATCTGTGATACCTATTATAAAACAAGCCAGATTCTGTGCAGTGTTCTGTCTAACAGGTTACAAATGGCATTTTCCTTCCCTTTGGCCTCCCTAGTCTCCTCTGGAAAGGCAATCTAAGGCAAGTCTATCACAGAGTTACAGGAGGGACACCTTGCAATTGACTCTTTCAGGTCTCTCAGTCTTTCACCACCAGTTCATTTCAAAGGGATAGCAACATGAAAGAGAAAAGTATTTAAAAAGAGAAGAAAAATAAGTCAAGTGAGGCTCAACAAGGGAACTCCAGTTCCTTCTGCATGGATATCAATAGAAGCTATGTATGTAAGCACATCAATTTTTTTGATGTTTTGATACTAAGGAAAAAAATTAAACCATTTGTCTGTTACTTCCTTCTTGCTATGTGTATTACTGAGCCGTCTGCCCCACTGGCTTTGGATATTCTCTACTAGTATGTTAATTTCCAAACACATTATGCTCCAACAAGCCCTCTGGATGGGAATATCACTTCAGCTCCTCACAGCTGTCATCAGAGGGACAACACGTGTGTCAGAAAGTACCCCTGGAATCTGCTGAATCAGACTCCGAGTTTCCTGCTACAGCAACATTTTACAATTCTCCTCTCCCTTGCTGACCTAAATATCTCCCTTTTCTGAAACATACAAATTACATCTGTGATGCAAACATTGCACCTGCGTGTGTCTGTACGCAATTTACTCAGGCAGAGCTTTTACTGCTCGCTTATTTTTCAGAGTAAGAAAAATAAAGGTCTCTGTACTTAGCCTACGATGACAGTTTTGCAGCAAGAGGACACCGAACAAGAAAAATGAAGACTGCAGAAGTGGAAGGAGGAAATGAAAGTTGCTCTACCGACAGGGCGACATGAATTCAGCAATGGGTGGATTAGTCTGAGTGTTATCAGTGATGATGAAACACAGCAGACTGTGGTAATGAAATATTTATGAATGGGGAAATGATACTGCATTCTGCAGTGCAGCACGGGGGAAAGTGAAATTTCAAGAATACTGTAATAGCAAAGCCCTCCATTAATTATCGAAAGCAGGCTGTAATGCCAGTTACTATGACAACAGGGTCCCCTATGTATTTTGCACTATTGGGGGGGCAGAGGGCGGAGAGATGGGAGAAAGAGGGGGCTGCTTCTATTTACTGGAGTGCCTTGTATTTCTTTTTCTGTTGTTGTTGTTGTTAATTAGGACTATCCCAGCCTGCGACTGTGCAGTTAATTTAAATGATAAAATTATAAAGTGACTATTGGCTAAAATACAGGGAAAGTCTTTAATAAGTGGTACTGGTCTTTTTACTCTTTCCATATTAAGGGACATACTATCGTAATAATTAATATTCTTATATAATATTAATGCATGATAATGTAATAATAAAAAGTGAAATGCTACTAGAAGTATAATTATTAATAATGATTTTGACTGTGTTAGGCTTCCACTCACAAAGCATTTTAGAAGCAGTGATTAATTAAAGTGTCAATATTGGCATACTAAATCCACCACTGTGTTTCCAGATGGGGCAAGGGAATGTACAACCTCTGCCCACTTATTTTTAATTACTATTTATTTGATTTCCTAAACTCATGACTGTCTTTGAGATATCCACTTATCCTCAGCACAGCCAAGGGCTTTTTCTGCCCCTACCTCTACCTGGTGCAGTGCATGCGAGGAAAGCAAGGTATAGACCACGATGAGGAAGAAGGACATCGTCTGAAGCACATCTCAGGTCCCTGTCAATGTGTCCCGTTAAAGCAGCCCCTTTGTGAACATCTATAAATGGCTACTAAATGGAATAGGCAGAGGAGTGCCCTCCAAGCCCTCTGCTCTGATGACAGTGGATGCTGGGGATGGGTGGGGATAATGGGCCACAGATGGTGGCCAGGCTGGCTGGCTCTCACCAGGCATCATTTGCTGCTGTGGCTGTAAAATGCAGAGCATTTCTGCATGGGCCATTGCTCTGGGTCAGTCAGACATTGTTTACATTTTCATCTTCTCATTTTAGGCTTTGCAGTGCATTTCATCCATTGTTATCAAAGGGCTCTACAGATGATCTTACCGCAGCTCCTTTCCAAAGGAGCAAAGAGTGCTCCAGGCCCAAGGTGATTTAGGTCATCAGTAGCAGAGGGAAGAACATGATCCAAATCTCTTATTTGCAGCTTCAGGACCTTCTTCCGCAGCATGGAACAAACTTCTGATACTCAGCTCTTCTAGGAGGGAAAGCATTGTGAAGGCGGGAAGGGAAAATGGTTGGAAACTTGCAGCATGGGTGCTCTCTTGCAAGTAACTAGGTGCAATATTTCCTGGTGCACATTTGCTAACCTTACATGATGAAGCAAGCCAGAGGCAGGCGTCTTGCACCTGATCGGGTGCAAACGTGACTGGATGAACAGCAAGTCAAATGGGGTTTCAGCAAGAGAATTTCTGTATCACCACTTAATAGGAAGTGCTATGGAGATGTAATTTCTTATGTGTGGGTGTATGTACTTGCATGTATGTGTGCATGTGCTCATGCATCCATAAACGTTTTATAGGATGCAATGGACTGTGCACTGTGTGAAACATTGGCTCAGAGAGGAAGGATTTTGCCTGATTTTGTTCATGTTGAGCTTGTTGTATGAATATGGAGGAGAAATCCATTTATTATTTGTTTATTACTGCAAACATTCCTGTCTTCCCCTCCTTTCAGTTCAGAGCCCTCAGCTCCTCTTTGCTTGGATGCCTTATTGCCATCCTGATTTCTGATTGCAGAGATCACCTGCCTTGACATGGCTCAAGACAGGAGCTGGGAATACTCCATGCCCTTTAGTAGCATGTATTCCCTTTTTTTTAAAAAAACCCCAAACCCACAAACCAAAACACAGCACTGTGAGAATGATGTGCACACTGTGAGCCATAAACAACGGAGTAACGTAATCCAGGCGATGAACGGCTTCGGGGAGCTGGCAGGGACAGCAAGGGCTCCGTTTTCACTGTGATGAGAACTGCCCCAGAGGACCAATATGGATGTGAGCTTTCCTCTCCTTGGCTCCAAGGCTAGAGACATCCAATAAATAGCTCAGACTACAACTCACTTACTTACAAAAAATGTGGGGAAGGACAAGCCTGTTAGGTATGGGAAAGAAAAGCAGGTCGGATTGGTTTAACAGTTTCAGAAACTTGACAGATAAGAAAAGGTTCTGGTAACTGTTTGTTTAGTGTGGAAAAGGCAACAAGTAGCCGTGGGCATGGGAAATGTAATAATATTCCTCAAACACAATATCTGCCAGAGACAGGTCTGATGTATTAATCCTGCCCTGGCACGGAGGAATGGCTTGGCATTCCCTGTAGCTCTCCCCCACATTGTGAGCTCTGTGTTTAGGTGCATTGCAGAAGGAAGCCTGTTGGAAAGGGACATGGATGGGCTTCAGAGAAACCCAGCACCAGCATTCATAGCTATGTCTTTTGGGACAGAGGATGGGGAGGGCCTTGCATGCTGCAGGAAAACCATTAGTCCCAGGGCTAATTTTAGTGTCGAGTAAATCGTGCCACAATAATTCCCACTGTTACCTAGAGGGCACTACCTCCACCTCTGAGTATTTGGTGATGTCTGTGGGCCCATAGTGGAAAAATGCTGAGCTGAGATATTCCCTTTTCCTCTCCTAAATGGTTATTGGTTGTCAGTCTTGAGAGTGTGCGCAGGCATGTGTGTTTGCATGCATGTGTAGACTTCAGTTCATTAATTGTCACATGCAACTCTGGTCATCAGGTCACCAGGGTGTTGCAGGAGTAATCTGGTGGCCACATAAACTCTGCCTTCTCTGGGATGGAAGGCATCATTAGCAGATTGGTACATCTTTGTGTGGAAGAGACAAACTGTGTCCCTAAGATGCATCAGCCATCTGAGGCAAACCGTGCCTGGCCCTCTGGGTTTGCTTTATCCAACTGCTGCCAGCTACAGTATAAATTATCCCATCTACACAAGGATTAACCCATGAGCCAATCTGTGTCAAAAGCCATCCTTGTTGTCTCAAAGAGGACAGGGTTGAAAGCTACCACGCTACAAAGATTTGCCAAAACCTCGGGGTCAGTCTAAAATAAATGTCAAATGTCTGTAACACAAACATTTAGAAAGAGCACAGACCAGTGTTTATGGACATTTTATCCTGTTGAAGTGAGAGCCCTGTCACCAAGCTTGGGAAAGCAACCTCTGAATGGCGCTAGGAAAAGCAGGATACGAGCCTCAGCAAGTGAACTGTGCCATCGCCTGCCCAGTGTGTAGGAGGAGGGAGGGAAATCAGAAGGAGGATGAGTTTCTGGCTGCTTCTGCTTCTGACAGCCCCTAAGGTGCTAGGGAAAAAAAAAAATCCTTGCAGTAGACATATTTGCATCACTCCATAAATAATAAATATCAGCAGTCAGACTGGGCAGGGCTTCCCTCAGAGGCGTGAAAGCTGTAAGGGAGGAATTCTGGAGTGGGAGGCCCTAAGTTGCCTTGGTGGCCTTTCTCCCCCAAACCCAGGTCCTTGTTGCAATTCAGCACATGCAGGGGCCCAGCCCTGCCTGGGCCTGCAGCAGGCGCGTGGTTTGTACTAAACCAGCCAGAGGAGAAGCCCCCTGCATTAACTGACGGGTTTTATGTTCCGGCTTTGGCTATTTATTCTTCCTGGTGCTATTCTGCTTGGTTGCTGCAGGGACTGCTAAGAGACACAGGGGAACAGAGAGCACTTAGTCACGGGCAGAAATATTTGGATGCAGTCAACAATAAAAGGAATCCCTGAAAATTACAGACATTTTCCAGAGCAGCTATTTTCTCTGCCTGCAATGTTTCATTTGGTCCATTCTGGATTACCCTGAAGTGTAATTAAAATACTTTAATGTTTGAAATCTGGAAATCCTTGGTCCCACAGTCTTAATATCATTCCTGGCTGTGAAAGAGGAGGGGAAGAGGGAAGGATTTATTCTCACCAGGCTGCAGGGGGATTTACACTAACAGTTTACATCCACTTCACTGCAAATCCTTTCTGATCAGTCCTTCCCACCCAGTGCCTGTGGGTGAGAAGAGGGCAGAGGTGCTGGCGGTACCGGCATCTCCCCTGCTTCCAAATGAGCAGGGCAGCCGTGGCATCCTCCCTTTGCAGCCCCAAACCAACCAGGCACTCTCTGCCCTGCTTTCAGCAAACCTGGAATGTGATTTTGTATCAGCTTCTGTGGGAGGAGGTATAAAGCTAAGGCTGCAGTTCTGCCTCTGAAAGTTCACTTTTTTCCTTCTTTCAGAAGCAGGTAAGACCTGACATCTGAATGCAAAGTGAGGATGGAGCCAAGGCATGGGTTTTGTTGTGGTTCTGCAAGTGACAACCAGAGGCAATATATCAGAGAACACTGTAACCCTCTGTCAAAAAATACTGCAAAGCTACAGTGCATAAGGTGGCTTTGACCATCAAGGAAGGAAGGAAAGCCAGTTTGTTTTTCCCTTGGCTAACCCTTGGCCCTCTTGCACTTTTGCTGCTCCCTACAGCTGCCAGTGGAGTGAGTACACATGGATGCATATTACAGAGAGAGCAGCACCTGCTAAGCCGAGGGGACTCTGCATTGCTAAGCAAACATTTAGATGAGTGATATCAGACTTTTCTTAAAGAGCATGAGCTTAATTTAAGACTCAGCATCCAGGCTGAGCCAATTCACATCTGCTGGGAGAAGTCTGCTTGGATGAGTGATGGGAGCTGCTGGTACCTGGAGCGTAGCCTGCTAAGTGAGAGAGGCTACAAGTCATCATCTGGGTACTTTGGAGCAATGTCTTTTATGATCCCCTGATTCATGTAACAAGGAGCATCACATAACTCAGGGGCACTTACAAAGCCCTGTGGTGCCATCCTTCAAAGTTTCACTACAGTAACTTCAGGACTGACTCCAGGCAACTCTAGGCAACTCCCTAACTCGGGCCAGCTGAACAAGGGCTTGGCTCAGCTCTTTGCACTTACAGTTAGTTAACACACTTAACTGCTATGAGACAAAGAGGAGCTGCAGAGGAGTTTTCCCACCTAGGAAAATTCATGGCGACATGTAGGGTATCCCCAGCCCCCACCCTGGAGGGACGTCTGCTGAGATAAGGAGATTGCTCAATCTCCCAGCAGAACTCCCCTGGAAAGGCAACCACGTTTTCAGTTACGGCGAGGAGAAGACAAACCCAGAATCCTCTGGGAGACCCTGTGCAGATCCTTTGTAACCCACTGGCCTTTACCCTCTGGCACCCACCCCTTGTATCCCTATAAAGTGAGCCCCCTGCCCCTGCGAGGGCAGAGAGATGCCTGTCCCTGGCTCCCCTTCGCCGAACTAATAAAGCTACCTTTGTGTGGAACAGCTACACGGGCCTCTTGTCTCTCTCTCTGCCTGGTCTGGCCTGGAGGCTGCCCTGCAGAGCTGAGCTGAAATCACCAGCTGACCATCACTAAAGAGCTGACAGCCTCTGCAAGGGCCCTCCTGGCCAGCAGCTGAGGGAAGACACCGGGCCTCGGGAAGACGATCTCTTTTGGGACCATCTCTACGGACCGGTCACCTCTTCCTCGGTCAGAGCTACTGACCCCTCACCAGCTGTCATAGTGACACAAGTGTAATCAACACTGAGCAGCAAAGAAGAGAGGGAAGAAGAAGCAGATCCCTATGTTGGATGGCTTTTCCTCTAAAGCTGCTCACAGCTTTCTACTGTTGCTGCCAGTTTTTCCCTGGTTAGGGGTCTGCCAAAGCCTTACCTACCTGCTCCTCTTGACTGTCAGATGCAGGTGAGGTAAAATGAGTGAGGGTGGCCTACTCAGTGACCTGTAATAAGATAAGACTCCTGTGATTACTGGCAGGTCAGCTGGAAAAGCCTAGACCTTTGGGCTGTTTCATTGCAGACATGGGTGTTCCAGTGACGGTGGCTGAGGGCCATAGCCCCCCATACCACCAGCTGTGTGTACCCAGCCAAACCTTAAACCAGCAGCTCCAGTCCATTAGCAGACTATGAACACTCTTACTGTGCCAGCAATCTTGTGAGAAGTGTCTGATGGTGACTTAAAAAACCTGACAGATTTGACACAGAAGTGGGCAAGAAACGATCTTGTGATTCACCAACAGCTGAGCTGTAAGTGAGCTGCAGCACCTGGAGGGTTAAAAAATGGTGGTGACTTTTTTAAACTATTAAATACCATTAGCTCTGCACACGTTTGTGGGCATCTTATCAGGCAGGAAGTTTTGGAATTTCAATCCTTTCTCCCTTTACTATGCTGAGCTGTAAGTGAGCTGCAGCACCTGGAGGGTTAAAAAATGGTGGTGACTTTTTTAAACTATTAAAAACCATTAGCTCTGCGCACATTTGTGGGCATCTTATCAGGCAGGAAGTTTTGGAATTTCAATCCTTTCTCCCTTTACTATGCTCTAGTAGAAATTGCTCATGCTTAATGGCGTATCTTTTAGGGAAAGATTAGCCAGACCCACTGCATTGGGTGACTGCAGATTTTGGTGCTGCTAGCACATTATCCTTTCAATCCACTGCTAAAACAGTCTTTACCCAGAGTATGTGCTGAGATGTTAAGCATTTTCTTCAAAGAGCTATTTATTAAGCAGAGAGAGCCTCGAGACAGAAGCAAGTGCCTAGATTTTCTGGGAGGAAAAATAAAAATCTTTTTTGGTTAAAATTAGCTTTCAGATTGCAGGATTGAAACCACCTGAGGTTAGAGCCTTGCTGCTCTTCAATAGGCAAATGAGATGTTTCACAAGGAATTTCCTTTGCATGACTATGAAATGAGTGCATCTTCCAGCAGCAGCACCTTCTGCAGCATCAGGTGTCTCTCTCCACAAAGGAGGAACAAAGCAGGGAGCCAGGTGAGATTGCTGGGCAGACAATGGATTCCCTCTGCTCTGTACAACACTCCACAGTAGAGTGGCTATTGCCATTTATTTCAAGTGCCCTGTCATTAAGTGTTCATTATAATGTATTAAACAGAGGGATCTCAATCATGTGCCCTTCCTCAGAAGTGTGCTCCGGCTTCCCTGAAGCATTGTTTGAGCAGAGCATGACAGCACTTGTCAATGGAGCACTTGTGGTGACATGTTTGTGAGTCCTAATGCACTTTTTAATTCTCCTCCGTCAGTCTCCTGCACGTTCTTTCAAATTCAGATGCGGATTTTTTCCCCATGTCCATCCCAGAGGATGAAGGCTGTATTTGCCATGGTCTTTGTTCTGTTTTTGCCTTCAGTGTGAGCTGGTCTCTGACTGTGCACCAGTCCCTTATTAGAGTGTGTCCTAGCTCATTTTCCTCTCCATTTTCCTTCCCAGGCGACATGTCCTGGCTCCAGACACTGAGAACAAATGACAAGGATGATCAGAGATATGAACCAGCTTTCTCAATATGAGCAAATAAATAGATTGCTGGTCCTCAGCCTCTGAGGCCGGGAGGAGATGGAGGCTTGTTGGAGCCTGAGTGGAGTGGAGGGAAAAGGTGCAACCATTTCAGACAGTTCCCCACTCGTTCCTTTATGCTACAGACAGTACACATAAGCCAGCATGGGGCAGGCTTCTAGCCCACACAGAATCAGGCTGTGGGAAATCCTTGCCACAGGAGGGTAGAGGTGCTGAAAGTTTCTGTGGGATCAAGGGATCATGAAGCATGTCCAGAGAAGATAAATCCATCAAAAGTTATTGCATACAAAGGCTTTGCCTCGGGTTCAAGTAGTCCCTGAGCTGCAAGTGGACTGCAAGCCACTCCAACAGATTGATGTCACCTGTGCTGGGGATCCCAGAGCTGGATGCAGTACTCCAGATGGGGATCCCCAGAGCAGAGCAGAACAGAGGGGCAGAATCTCCTCCCTCTCCCTGCTGCCCACACTGCTTTGGATGCAGCCCAGGGCACCACTGGCTTTCTGGGCTGTGAGTGCACATGGCTGGGTCATGTCCAGCCTCTCCAGTATCCCCAAGAACTTCTTCACCAGGGCTGCTCTCCATCTGTTCATCCTCCAGCCTGTGTTGATACCAGGGGTTGTCCCAACCCAGGTGCAGCACCTTGCACCTGGTCTTGTTAAACCACAAGGTTCCCATGGTCCCGCTTCTTGAGCTTTCCCAGCTCCCTTCCAGCTGCCTCTGGATGGCATCCCATCCTTCAGGTGTGCCGACCATACCACTCAGCTTGGTGTCATCTGCAAATTTGCTGAGGGGCCACTCCACCCCTTCATCTATGTCTTTAATAAAGGTATTAAATAACACTGGTCCCAGTACGGACCCCTGAGTGACACAACTTGTCATCGATGTCCATCGGGACTCTGAGCTGTTGATCACCACCCTCTGAATGAGACCATCTAACTAATTCCTTGTCCTTCTAACAGTCCATCCATTGAATCCATCTCTCTCCAATTCAGAGAGAAGGATGTTGGGGGGGACTGTGTCACAGACTTTACAGAAGTCAAGATAAATGACATCTGTATCTCTTCCCTTGTCCACTGATGTAGTTACCCCATCATAGAAGTCCAAGAGGTTGGTCAGGCAGAACTTGCCCTTGTTGAAGCCATGCTGGCTGTCCTGAATCACCTCCCTGTCCTCCATGTGCCTTAGCAGAGCTTCCAGGGGGATCTGTTCCATGATTATATTGCTATTAAGCTTTAGTTATAACGTTTATAGAATTTCTTGTTTAAGTCTTGGTTTTCTGTGATGCTCGATGACTTTTCTGTATTGAGGTTGACTGATATCCATCAGCAAAGTTACAGCAAAGTCCAATACCTCAAAACCTCGTAGGACATGCTATCTTCCTGGGCTGGAAGGGAATGAATGAGTGAATATCCAGGTGTCAGGGATACCAAGATGAGTTACCAAGTCCTGCCCAACCCCCAGAGTGCCTTGGTCCTTCTGGGATTTCAGTGATCCCTGAAGGACTTGAAATGCAATGGGGGCAAGAGACACAGCTAATGAGGGAACATCTCTGGGGCACTGGCTTCATTGTCATGAACACTATCTCTGAAAGAGGTGATCTGTTTTCTGTGCTGGATATGATGCATGAAGCAGGGGGCTGAAAATCTATTTTAATGGCAGCGAGTGGAGTCAGGTGAATACGAGCTGACATAGGAAACCAGAAAATTAGAGCAGCTTCCCTTGACCCAATATTAGCAAAGGGTTTTCTGCAAGCTGTGATAGATGTAGATCCTCAACCATTGATTTTTTTTTTGGTACCTGTCCACTAATATTATGATAAAGTGTTTGTTTTGTAAGGTTATTTTTTTTTAAAGAGAGTTGAGTTGCTGCAGCGTTGTGAAATAATGGTGATGTAGTTATCTATGAGATACTTAAGTACCATGACACACAGGGCATTAGAATTCATCATGTTTGTTATTGTCCTTTTACAAATGACTTTATGCCAACCAGTCAAAGCTTGAGACTACTAATGCAGCTGCACAGAGGTAGCCACACACCATCTTCTGTGCAAAAGATCTGATTTGATCATAAAAGAGGTAGTGCCAGGGACCATGTAAATGAAGTTTTTTGTGAAGCAGATAGGGGATGTCGACTAAACACTGAATACAGGAGAGGATTGCAAATACAAATGTGACAGGAGATTAGGAGAAAATACTTGTCAGTGAAAGGTAATAAATGTGTGTCAAAAACACATGGAGCTAGGGAAAGCAGAGAGATGGATTTTTGTTCGAGAAGACTCCCTGATGGCTTCATGACACCCCTTCTAAGCTTGACTGAGCTTTAGGACTCATGAATTCTGTGCAAAGAGGTTCACCTGCACCTGAAGTCCTCTGTT
Organism: Corvus hawaiiensis; assembly: GCF_020740725.1. Classification (NCBI taxonomy): domain Eukaryota; kingdom Metazoa; phylum Chordata; class Aves; order Passeriformes; family Corvidae; genus Corvus; species Corvus hawaiiensis. Next base: position 68,509,442 of record NC_063213.1, on the reverse strand, counting down.
TTCCTCTGACAGCAACACCTCTTCAAAAGACTCAATTGTCTGACTTACAAATATGTTTTCCATTACTTCAGCCCTGATCATCAATTCTGTTCCCTGGGGTAAATGGCCCTGGATGTACCCTTTTCTCCTCCCATCCATCTGTTGTGTCTGCCCAGGAATTCTGTTACGTTTCAGCTTCATTTTCCTCTCTCACACATGGATGACTTAATCATTGAAACATCCAGGCATCAATACATGGTGTCCCTAGAATCATCAGGGACTCCTTTCCCAGCCAACAAAATCCCCAGAGTCAGCAAAAGGAGGGAAAAACCCCCCTAAGGTACCCCAGAAACTGAAAATGTTGTGTTTGTGGCAGCCAAGACCAAGCTATCTCATCTGAGAGGCAAGTCTTATCAGCTGAGGCTTGGGGTTGAGGCTGGTTCTGAAGGGCATTGGTAAAGGAGTCTCTGGACTGCACCTTACTGCATAAATGAGGAGGTTAAGGTGCTCAGATTTTCTTCATTGAAGTATACAGGGTGAAAGACTTTGGTTCATAGCATGAAGCTGTGTCAGGAGAGGCTTGGGTTGGATGTTAGGAGAAGTTTCTTCCCCCAGAGGCTGGGCACTGGAACAGGCTCCCCAGGGCAGTGGTCACAGCACCAAGCCTGACAGAGCTCAAGATACCTTTGGACAATGCTCTCAGGCACATGGTGTGACTCTTGGGGATGGTCTGTGCAGGGCCAGGAGTTGGACTTGATGATCTTTATGGATCACTTCCAACTCTGGATGTTCTTGGTCTTCCAACAATATAATTAGAATTTGATCATCCCTTTAAAACTAACTGCTGCAGCCATATGTGCCTACTTTCATCATGGGGAAGTTTATTTTTTATATCCATGAAGGAGTTAAAACAACTTAAAACTGCACACTCTGAGTGAAAAGGATATTATAGCTGGTGGATGGAAGATTGCTGAACAGTTTTGTTAAGTCCTTATCCCAGCAGTACTGGCCTGAGGAAGAAGAAATTTTATTGAAGAAAAAATTCTTGGTTTCTCAGGAGTGAAGTGGGCAACACCTAAACCTCTTAGTGGAATTACCTTTTTTTTTTTTAACTGCAGATAAACCAGAACGTATTTTAAGTCCTATCTTACCCCAATTGTTCTACTCTTCCCTGGTAAAAAGGACTTTTTCAACCAGCCCCACTCCGTCAGACTCCTTCCTTATGAGATGCCCCTCCAGTGTTTCACTCAAGATGTTATTCTGCTTTTCAGGGCAAAATCCTTTTCTGCTTTCTGTACAGCAGTGAGAACTGCTCTCCATGCTTGTTTCCTGATCTTCTTGTTTCCTTGCTGCTACTTTCTCATTTCATCAAGTAACCAGTGGGGAATATTAATCAAGGCCTGTAATCATTTGGGTGCAGGTGGTGAAATGTGCTGTCTTTAAGTCGTGTAAAATATGTCCATAAGCAGCAGATGCAATGAGATGTAGTTTCCCAAGGACCTGTCTAGAGATTGAGCTCTGCTGTTTAGTAAAGGCTGTATTGGCACTGCTGTTGTCCCCACAGTGAGGTGATCAATAATGCTCATTTCCATTACTCAGTGACTTTTATCTGTCATTTATACAAGAACTTTAGATTTTCTGAATCTTTCCTACTCTCACAACTGGACATCAGCCTCAAGTGTGATTGTTGAAGTGACTGGTTGTGACTGATTGATACTATCAGAAAACTTAGTAGTGAACCTAGTTTTCTTATGAAGTAAGCCTTAAAATTTGCAGTGAAAGTGTGCTTTTTGGCTTGCTCAAACAGGGTACGTAGCAGGACACACAAGGTGCTAATTATCAGTGCACTGAGTAACAGTTTATAGTCTTGTCTCATCCTGGCTTGAGAAACAAGCCTTCAGCTTTTCCTGGAGGTAAAGCTACTGAAGAAGAGCAAAGTGGAATAGGTGTTGGTTTCCTCCATCCCACCTTGGCCGGCCAATAAAAAAACTGGACAGCAAACACATTTTGCAGAATGCTTGTGAACGATATCAAACATCATTAGCAAAATATCTTAAATGACTGTGCCCAAGCAGCTGTCTGGCATGTTCCTAGGAAGTGCTGCAACCCCAAAGAGATTTTGGTGAAAAGTTGGAACCAGTTGCATTGCAGATATTTCTGGGCAAGCTTCTGTATTTCCACAGGTATCACTTTCACAGAGCAGAATTGCAAAGCAAACTCTAGAGTCCCCAGTGATGTACATAATCACATTGCTGGTAGTGTGATCTGGCGGGAGCATCAGAGCCAGCCCCAGCAACTGTACTTATCTCTCGGTGGTACAGTTTGCAAGAAGAAATGCTGTTTGGGTCCTTTTATCATGGTAAGCACCATAGACTTGGATGAGCTAAGAGTGCTTTTTGTTTTTTAATGTTCACTGAATGTATCCACATTAAGAACAAAAACTTTTGCCCTCCAGGATTAAAAGAATGGTACATGTAGTCTGATATCCCATTCCTGAGAGAGCCTACAGAGGATAATGTGAAAATAGTGGATGAACGAGGAAAATGTACAGAGGTGCAACAAAAGATTTCAGGTCAGATATTTCTTAGCTCAGATGTGTTGTCTGTGTATTTAACACTCCTCGTTGGATTTTGCTTCCAAGTAGCCATCTAGTCCTTTTTGAGCCATGTAAAAGTTAACATCCACAGCATCGTGTCAAGGAGTTCCACAGCCTCCTTAGGCACGTGGTGAAAACTATTTCCATGTGTTTGGTTTGAACCTGCAAGCTTTGCTTTACATCCCTTGCTTCTTAGGACCCTGGGAGGGACCAGTCAACCCCTACTCCCTACAAAGGCATTCGTTTGTTCCATTTTTGGTTTTCCAGGTTTTTCTGTTTTCCCACCAATCTCCTTGTATTCAGCATTGCTGATTTTAGAATTAAAGGCATCAAGTCATCACAAAATAACTTGCCTTTTGTCATGGATTCTCAAACAGCAGAGCAGGATCCTCCAAATCCAAAAGTGTGCCCAGCAATGATGCCTCAACAGCTTCTCTCATGTATCTTCTCAGCAGAAGGAGCTCTGCAAATGGGAGTTGCTCAGCACTCGGGATAAGACAACCCTTGTTAAAACATTGCTGTGGCACTTTGCAGAGGTGGTTCTAAATGCATCACTCTCTGCCTTGTGTGGTGTTTGTATGATTTCCAGGAATACGAGGGGAAGTAATTTATACTGAGACTCTTCAATCAGCAATAAAAAGCTATTATACAGCTGGAATACTTGGCTGGTGTTCCTGGTGCAGAGAAGTTATGAACATCTGTGTTGCAATATGAGAAATATAATCAGACTGTCTGGTGAGGATGGTTGAGGGGCAGTCATTTGCAGAAAGCAGGGCAGCCTCGTTAGCACAGGAGGCTGCTTGATGCTTTGCAGACCTCGGGATGCCAAGGGAAAGTCTCTGCTTCACGGAAGCGCTGAACCACGGAGCAGAATCACTAGACCCTCCAAAAGGGCACCAGACTCATGATGGTGTGACTTTGATTTAGTGAATTCCTAATTGTGTAGAAGAACAGATTTGTTTTTACACAGAAGCTTTTAAGCTGTGATACTTTCAATTGCTTGTCTGCTGCACGGAATAAAAAATAGGGAAAACCAGCAAGTGGGTGTAACAGCTGGGTACCTGGACTTTGGAAGTACTGGAAAAAACTGCCTGCTGCTTCCTTCTCCGCCTGTTGCTGCACAGATTGAATGTGAAGTCAGGATTTAAACAGTGAAATCCCTAGCTGGTGTCAAGTCTGACAGCCTGCTGCACACTGTCTTGCTCTGATACATCTGAACTCCCCTCACTACCAGCTCCAGAGGCAGAAGAACAGCCCTTGGGATGCCTCTTCTCTGTAATTCAGGGTGGGGCCGGATAGTGGGAACACTGCTTGCCCTTCTGCATTTATCAGGGTGTGGGCAGTGGAGAGGCATCCGTGGGCGGTGGAGCAGGGCTCCTGCTCGGAAGCTCCCTGTGTGGCTGTGGCACAGACTGGCAGGAGCTGAGGAATAGTTGGACACTATTTCTGTCATACCTCCTCAGAGTGAGGTTTGTATTTTAACAGCTTTTCAGCAGTCAGAGCTCACATTCAGAGCTGGAGCAGGGATGTACGAGGGACAGCAATTTTCCCCACTAACATCTTCCCATCTGTCTGGACAGAGCTGGTTTTTGACCCCAGTTCAGTCCTACTTGTCCTGTCTGGGCATTCCCTTAAGGGCAGCCACCTGGGGAGGCAGATTAACGCGACCTGGGGCTCATTAGCATGAGCCTCGGTGTGCCCTCGGGCAGAGGGGACGCAGCGTTCACCTCCACAGCGTCCTCGCTGGACGACTTTGCAGTGGGAAAAGGAGCGTGCTGGCTCCTCTTCGGAGGAGGCACATCAGGTGGCCATTGGATTTGGCTTGCGTCAGCCCAGAGGCAAAAAAGGCAAGAGGGACCTCTGGCATGGGTTCCAGCGAGCATATCACCAAGAGGGTCCAAGGACCACAATGGCCCTCAGAGAACCGTGCACAGCCTTTTATGGGGGGGGCGGAACAAGGCGGGGAAAAGGGAAGTAACCAATGGGGTACAGTCAAAGGGGAGGATACAATTTGACCAGAACCAATGGGGAAAACAGGAAGGCAGGAGTCACAACAGGGAACCAATGAACAACCAAACAGCGAAGAACTTTCTAGAACGAGGGAGGTAACTTGAACCCGGGAACCACCCAGGGGGAGGTGGCCTAGACTTCAGTGACATCCTCTGATCCGCCCTCCGACCCACTGTCTTCGGTGGGGAAATCCACCCAGTGGATGGCCCTGGTTTGATTGGCATTCCATGGCCTCAGCCCAAGAGCAGGCTGAGCCACCCCAACAACAGATTTTGTACACAAGGGCCAGATGTGTATTTCTTAGAGAACAGCTATCTGAGGTTGAGCATTTGTTGTTGTTCCCCATCTCTGGGGTGTGAACATGTGACGCAGATGTACAAAGTGCCTGTGTTACCCATCCCATAAACCTCTGCTCCCTTAGCCCTAGAGAGATGGGTATCTTTTCCATTTGTTTTGGTCAAGCTATTGTGTAAATGAAGCTACATCTTGTTGGTCATACAACTAAAAAGAAGAGATTGGAAGCTCCTCAGAGCAGAGGCTGGCTGTACCGGTGCCTATTATAGCTAACACACATCCCTGAGAGGCAATGCCTCATAATTAATCGCTAAATAATTAATAATAAGAAGAAGCAGATACTACTCAGGAAGTAATTAACCTCCTTAGGCTTACAGGGAAGTCCTATGGAATGGAAGAGTAATTAAAGGCTTTTTAAATAACTCAGAAAGATCCCCACTGACCTCAGTCAGGACAGGTTTAGGAATTGAGTCCAGTAGGATTTCCTTAGATATCAAATAAAAATAACTTTGTTCCTGTAGGTGAAATTTCCTTATCTGGTATTTTTTGTTAATCCATCTGTACCAGTGTGCAGACTGGATGAATAATTTTATTTTTATTTCATTTAATTTATGACATTATGAACTGGTTAGTTTTAAGATATGCTGGAATTTTGCTTGGAAAGCAAGCAGGTGGCTAACTCACATTGAAATAAGGGTTTTCACAATTTCAGTCAGGCAGTATCATAGAATGGACAAAAGTAGGACCTGGATGGCAAAATTAGTTTACAAGAGGTATCTTTAAGTACCAGGATCCATCCACAAGGGCACAGAGAGCATGCAGCACCTTTTTGTGTTCACAGCTGAAAGAGGCTTTTGCAGTCAATGCCGTGTTCCTTCAGATGAATTCACACAGTCCTGTAGAGATGTGCATTTTCTGGGACTTTGGAGCTGTCATGGCTGAGAGAGATGGGAGCATCAGCTGAGTATATCAGAACATGCAACTACTCGATACCACTTCATCAAGGTAAGCCTTGCAACTTCTGATTGGTAACTTCATTGGTCTCTTCCTGCAAATCAAAACTAAATAAAAGATACAACCTTGTCGAACCCTTTCAAGGTATTTTTAAACTAGGGTGAGTTAGAGCTCTGAATTTCATCATTCCCGGCAGCATTCCTAATGGACCCCCTTCGAAGATGCGTGTCTCAAGAGTGTCTTGATGCACTGATAATGAACACCTCCTGGCTTTCAGGATTCACCGATGTCCTTTACAAGTCCTTCAATTTTTCTTTATCTTCTCATTATACAGGCCATTCCTCTCTCCTGATACCAGGTAAAGGGGATTACATTATGCTGCTTTTGTCAAATGCATGACAGAGAGTATGAGAAAATGTCAGTCATTTCAGTTCTGTCTTTGGGGCTCTGAGGAAGTTCTGTCTCTCAAAAAACTTCCTGTTTTCTTAGGTCAGATGTATTTGGCAAACTTAGAGCTTGATACTCCCTAGTGCAGTGGAAAATGAAATTACCTTTTTTTCTCCCAAAGCCACATTTGAAGGGATATTGTGCATGGCATGACTTTACCAGTTCAGGTAATCCACTTTATCGGTATTCCTGTCCTGGTAGTTGGCCCCAGATAAGTTGTACTAGATGTCCCTGAGAAGGTGGGTGGCCCAGGACTTTGCTGTATTCCTGGGGCAATTGTGGGGAAGCCTATTGGTCCCTGTGCTCCCTATCCCCCTTCACCAATGCATCTTAACCAGCAGGTCAAGGCTTAGTCCTGATGGAACCCCTGGTCCCAGCCCAGTGCATTCAACCCCCAACCTGTCACAGGAAATCTCAGACAGACATTGTTTCTTCACTTCTGGGAGACCAAGAAGTCTCCCCCAGCCCTGGCTTTCCTTCTACCACAGTGCCTCCTCCTTTGAACACCAGGTGCATGAAACTTCAGCGGCTGTGAAGGTGTAGCAGAAACTCCAAGGAGAATTAGGGTCTCCTGCCTGCTGGCTTCCCTAATCTGGCCAAGTGGCTCACTGCTGTGGAAAGGACAGCTGTATCCTGCTCCTTCCCCATGGGACCACTGCTGCTTTTCTGCCAGGTCCCTTGCATTGATTGATCCATGATGCAACCACTAATGAGATGGAGTGATTGCAAACACACCCTCGTGCCCCTGACAAGATTAATTTTCCAGTGGTATTATCCCCGTGCAATTGCACAGTCTCTGGATCCAATGCAACTGAGATGGAAGAAACACAAGGGAGAGAGTGGGGCTCTAAAACAGCCCACAAAGGGCTCCTGGTCCTATTGAACACTAAATGGACGTTTGCTCTTCTGTGATTTACACACATAGGAAAGTCCTCATCTGGAGCCACCTTTCCCCAAGGTCATCTCAGATAGGAAGGAGCTTCCCAGATCAGTCTTGTTAGCTGAGCTAGGAGCTGCTCTTCGCTGTTGTGGCTGGGAGCAGGGACAGACCAGTGCAGTCCCTTTGCAGAACAGGGGGGAGCACTTAAAGCTCTAGGATCTCCCACAGAAATGCTGTTCTCTGCCTAGACATCATTCTTGTTTCCATCCCAAGGGCCACAGGCTAGTTAGTAAAGTACATCTACTGACAGTACAGTATAGCTCAGTGTGACAAGCAGGGAGCTATTGTGTACTAAATATTAATACTACATGTGCATTTGACCCATCTGGGTGGTTTAGGAGTCATTAAATTCCAAAAGAAATCACTGGAATTTCCCTTGTCACTGAATGGCATCCAAAGGGCTTGAACAAGAGGCAGAAGGAGGTAAGATAAGGAAAAAAACTGTCCAGTGGAATAGGTGAGAGCTTAGATGGCAGTGACAGGATATTTTTCCCTTAGAGAAATGCAGTTCAGAATATTTCCTTCCTGCTGGCACCTGTCCTGCAGTTCCCAGTGCCCCAGCACTTCTCTCCAGCCAGGCTGGAAACCCAGCCACCGAAATGATCTGCGTGACAAGAAAACACAAAAACCTACAAACCTCCAATGCCACAGACACCGTTGCACAGCAGCAGAGTCCTTGGAGTGCTAACAAACATCTACAGGCCACTAACAGCTGGTGCCACCACATGCCTGAATCCAGAGTCTGGGGTTAGCTCAGCTGATTGGAGCATGGTGCTGGTAATGCCAAGGTTTTGGGTTTGATCCCTGTATGGGCCACTCACTAAACAGCTGGGTTTGATGAACCTTGTGGGTCCCTTCCAACTCTATTCTGTGAGTTATCTGGTCCCAGATCCCTCAGGGCCTTCCTGCTGAGTTTGGTGAGCCATAAGCTACTCTTGTGTACAAAGCATTTGCAGGATCTAGCACCTAGTTTGAATTCAGGTGCTCGATAGAGGGCTCCACATTATACAATTTTGGCCTATAACTCTATGAAGTCTCTTCAAAATTATCTTTCACCTGCAGGACACTGATGCTTCAGTTTCTTGATGCTGAGGTCTGCCTGTATTGGGATGTCAGGGACCTGTGTTCCCCCAGGCACATGCCTGGTGACAGCAGCAGCCACTGTACCTGACAGGAGAAAAACTTGGTTTGAGCCTCCAGTTCCCACCCCTAATATATATTTTAATATTTTGTTCTGATATTATTGCATTATTGCATAAATGTTCTACCACTGCTCTAAGGGGATGTTTTAGAGTGTTTTGATTTCTTTATGTTGTTTTCTTTTCATTCTGTATGTCAAACTGAGCAGCTGAGAGCCTAATGCAGATACTAGGAAGATGGAATGGTCCCAGCATCACCATGACACAATTCTCCCTGCAGCAGCAGGTGGCTGAGAAGGTGAATTTTGTGTGGAGAGAAGCAGGAGTATTCTATGTTTTCAGTAAGCAATCTCAAGCAAGAATGCACTGACAAGGGCCTGATGCATACAGAAAATACATCGGTGGTAAATCACAATGAAAATAAACATCGGCCCCAGGCTTTACTAGGGGAATAATTTTCCAGCCTCACTCAGTAAATTTTTCCCTTTTCTCAACCCCCCCAACAATTATGCTAACCCTATTCTGGGCCTCCAAGTAACCAACTCAACTTCTCAACAATTAAAAGCTCTCTATGCCTGACTATTTTTGCCACCCTCAGGCTGCTGTGGCAGTCCTTGTCCATCCCCACACCAAAGCTAGCACTGAGCTTTTTCCGTCTCTCCCTCAGCCCTAACCATTGACTTCTCAATCCTAGCCAGTGACTTACCCTTAAGACAGCATCCCCACTGCCCAAATACTCAGTATTCCTCAGAGATGGATTCTGCTATTAGCTTTCAGTTTCCTTGGGCAGTTTCTGTCAGCCCCACTGACCCATGTCCAGTGGGCTGGAGGTTTCAGCTTTTCCTTTACATCAGCCCTCAGCCTAGTCTGAGCCCTAAAAGCATCCCAGCCCTCCCACAGACTAAGCATTCCCCAGCAGAGGGTGCTTTTTCCAACTTCCATTCTATTTTAGTGTGCTCCTCCCAGCCCCCATCTAACCATAGCTCTGGGCTTTCACTTCTCCTGTCCTTTAGGGAGCATCCCTGCTCTTGCTGCTTGGAGGCTTGGTGGGCTTGTTCTGGTCTTTTCATGTCTCTCTTGTACTGGGGAGTGCGGGACTGGACACAGCTCTGCAGGTGTGGCCTCACCAATGCTAAGCAAAGAAGGGTCATGTCCCTTGACCTGATGGAAACACTCCTAATGCAGCCTGGCCTACTGTTAGTTGAAGCTCCTGCCTTTCCTTTGGCAGACCCTTTCCAGCCCTCTTCCAGCTGTAGCTCTGAGGGGATGGGATTTATTCAGCCTTATTCAGAAAAGGCAGAAGGAGAACTTTATTGCTGTTTGCAGCTACCTGATAAAAGGGTGCAGAGAAGATTGAGCCAGATTTTTCCCAAAGACATACAGTGACAGGACAAGAGGCCACAAGATGCTAACTGGGACTTGGAAAACTCCAGATAGATCTTAAGGGAGCAAACTTCACAACAAGGTTGGTCAAACACTGGAACAGGTGCCCAGGGACCCTGCAGACTCTCCATCCTCAAAGATGTTAAAAATTCAGCTTGCTGAAGCTCTGAGTAGCCTGGCCTGACTTTAAAGTTCTCTGAGCTGTGAGCAGGGAGGTTGGGCCAAAGGACAACCAGAGATCCCTTTCTACCTGAGTTACTGTACAATTCTGCCACTATGAACCTCAATGTTTGTAAATTTGGAGCCTAATCTGATTACCTTGATGAGAAGAAGCTGTTATGTCTTTAGCAGCAGATTTAGCCTTTGCAAAGCCTACTTTTTTGAGCAACAGTTTCACAGGACCAATATCTAAATAGCTGCTGGCCCACTAACACACAGCTTCCCGGCACTTGGTGACAATAGGAAATAATTGTAGCTGACCCAAAATCTGACTCTTCAAAGTTTTCTTCACATAGATTTTCAGGATTAGATAGGTATCCAAATTTATGCCTTGCCTATCCTGTGCAGTTCAAAGGAATTTGGGAACCTAGGCCTTTTAGAAAAACTCTGGTATGGTAATGGCAAGGGGAAGGAATTTACATGCCTGAAGGTGCAAGTTGGGAAAGTCCCAAATAACTCAGATTCTGCTGCCTTCTTCCCTGCGTGAGGCAAGAGCCCTTCCTGTATTCACCTCCTCTTCTCTCATCCATAAGCAAATTAAAATCTCCTCAGCATTTGTCCCTTTTGACTGGAAGCATCGTATAGATCCTTCCTCATGTTGTTTCACTACCTGCAAGTGACCTGACATCCTCACTGACATTTTACCCCTTTCAGAAAAGTGACTCCAGAGTCCCTCAGTATTGGGAGTTTTTCCTTCTTTTCTCCCCTTTCTTTCTCTTCCTTTTCCCTGCCTAAACACCTATTGGAAAGAGAAGGAGGCATTAAAAAGAGACATCCTTGCTGTGGGAGCAGGGAGGGGCTGCTGCCCCTGACTCAGTACAGTGTTAGATTAGGGCAGACTTGCTCTGGGTTCAGCATATCGTGATGGGTTCCAACAGCTCACTCAGATATTTCCCCAGAGGGGAAAGCCTTTGCTTTCCCTCTGAATTCATCCATCACCAGGCAGAGCACACTCATCAAAAATGGGGAATCTGGCATTGCTGCAGGATCATTATAAGGGTTTGAAAGAGAACATTTCACCACCCTATTTATCTTGTCAGACAACACCTGACAGGTCAGCTGGGGAAGTGACTGCCCTTCCCAGCTGAAGCACTGGCTTGAGAAGTGTCATCTACAGGCACAGGTCAGCTCAACCCAACCCCCCTAAGCTGGGAAACCCAGAAACTCAGAGCTAGCATAACATTTACAACACCTGCCCAACTTTCTGTATTCTGTGTCTCTCTCATAACGGAGCGGTGACCCTGTTTCATGTGTTTTCATGTGACTTTGTCTAGTCCTTATCTCAACCTGCTTATCCTGCTGGCACTAAAAGGCCATGAGATTCACAGGTGAACCTTATCCCATGAAAAGAGTTATTTATGATTAATAAAAATTAAAAGATGTGTCCAGAACTGATTAAGATACTGAAATCAAGATGTTTAGTTAAGGCAAGGAAAATTCCTGTCTACTCCCATTTTGGTTTTGCAAAATCAAATAAAAAAAGTGTACAGAAATACAAATGATAGAAACTTGGGAATGTCTCCTTTTCAGCAATAAAGCCCTAGAGCATTAATGTTATCAAGGAAACTGGAAGTAAAACCAAACTCCACATTACTTATGATGCACTGTTTCTATCAATACACAGCTGACATAAATTCAGGAGTGTCTGGTTTCAGTGTAGCCTGTACTTTGTTCTGCTGTCAGTGCTTACTCAAAGTACCAGGCTGAAGCTAGAAAATCAGATTGCAGGCTGTTTGAGTCAAGTGTCTGTTGAAGCTAATTCATCACAGTAAAAAAATGGTTATGAGATATTAGCAGCTACTGAGGCTTCACTCACTTTTCCTTTCTTTCTTTTTATTGCCTGCATAAAGAAGACCAATTGCTGTTTGTCAATAGGCCAAAAAAAAGAAAAATCTTGTTTTCTATGACATTAAGCAAATTCTGTCACTATCCCAGCATATAAATGCCTCGAAGGTGAGAAAGGGTGAAAAAGAAGAAGAAAAAGAAGAAAGAAAAAAAAACTAAGAAGGAAAGCAACCCATAGGAAAGGTTTTACAGGGAAAGTGAAACCACTAACAGAGGAGTGTGAAGGATGGTGAGAAAGGCTGTTCCTGAGTCAGTGTCACAGCCCCAGGCCCAACACCCATGCACTGACCTGGACACCTGCCCACACCAAAGGTGGCACCGTGGCTTCCTTTAGCCATGTGTGGTGTCACTCTCCTTTGGCTCGAGAACAACAGAGGCCCATAGTATTGTGCTACTTTATTATTTGTTTCATTTCCAGCAACACCAAGAAAATTCATACACAGGAATGGAACGGAGCCAAAGTAGACATCAAAACTCTTCTCTCTCAAGCTTTCAGAGTAGAGGCTGGAAGCAGGTAATAGAGAAGCATCCTTTTTACTCCCCATGTCTTTAAATGTGAGAAGGAATGGTCTTGTTGAGGATTTTGATATAGGGTACATGGTAGAGAGGGGGAGAGAGGAGGACATAGGAATTTTGGAAGAAGCAGGGGAGGAATATGCAAAGATTTTAGGAGCTTCCTGTCCAAAACAGGTTTAGAGCTGCTATTCCATCACTTTGAAAATTAGCAGTATTAGGCATGAGGCATCTTCTGTGAGCAATTGTAATTGGAGTATCCTCCAGAATGCAGATAACAAGCACAATAGGTGTCTATGCATTTATATACAAGGGCCTAGAATGACGTGTTTCCACAGAGACAAATTATACCTAGTACTCATAAAATGATGAGAAGTGGTAGAAGTATAATTATCAGTTTTCCAGCATGACTGCTGTATGCAGTAAATATGGCAGAGTTGACATCTTAGTGGAGGAAAATGAGTAAAATATCTTTTTATTTCACCAGTACACTCTTTTACCTCCTACTAGTGTTTGAAATCCTGATGTTCCTAGCAGAAGTGATGGCCTGGCAAATTTTTCTTCTGCCTCATTTTTCCCCTAATTGTCTGTGGGCAATTAACTGCCACCTATTAGCATCCCAGTCCTTGTGAAAATAGGCCTTTTTATTTTTTTTTATCTGAGTTATAAAGAAAGATGGTTTCAGCATAGTGCAGTGGACTTGTCATAAACATTTAAGATGTACCAAAGTGTCATATTTTCTAGGCAGTATAATAGCATTCCATTTATTGTTTCCCAAGGACTACACTTAGAAATGAATGGCTTTATGAAGAAGCTAGTCTTATAGTGAAGTTGATTGATTCCATTCCTCCACCATCAGGCTCCTCAGCAAAATAATTTCCCTTTAATTAAGCCATATGATGTAAATTTTGTGGCAATTGATTTAATAAAAATATATGATACAAAATAACATAGGGAAAAACACCTTAAAGAAAAGCAGAAGGATTCCCTGAGCAGAGCAGGTAATGGGAAAACTACTGGAAATGAGGTTACAAAAACAATAAAAGGGAAGCTTTTATAGATTTTTTTTCATCATTTGTCTTTTAGTAACAGTTAGATGAATGCATCCCTTGCTACCTTCCTCATTTTCTACTGTAAAAGATGTTTGAGAAGCTGTCCTTTTTTTCTCCTACCCAATTATTAATCTATTTTCTAAATTAATAATACAATCAGTTCTGATGTTAATGCTTTCTGGAGTAAATACACATACTTTTTTGGCTCGCTTTTTGATCTATGTATGTTTTTGAGTGTCAAGTGAGAGATGTTTTCCGTTTCTTGTCCAAACCTTTGTACTAATATTCTTGTGCCCTGTTGCACAGGTCTTACTGCGTATGTGTATCTTCTAGAAAACCTGTGGGACAGTGTTAAGGCAAAATGTCCTCTGCCTGCACTCCCATTTCAAGTACTGTTTGTTTAAAATGTGGAGCTGGTAAGGACTATCCTGTTGTGAAGATTCATAACACAGTATGTGGTAATTTTGGAAAATTAATAATTAGGAAAATGTACCTCTCTGTAGCACATCTTTTCTCTCTGTCCCAGTCTCCTCAGGAATCATGCAAAGGCAGCTTCCTATCTGTCATTTGCCATCATCTTTCCCTTTATGGCGCAGATGATCCCTGGAAGCTATTGTTGCAGAAAGCAGGATTTTTCTATGTTGATCTCTGCCCAGAGATGTTCACAGGAGGAAAAGCTGTTCAGTAGTGCATATGGACAAGCTGGTCAGAGGAAATGGAGTCACAGGAAAATGGTGAACTCCTGGAAAGTATTGAAAGGTTGCAAGAACACCAGCAAGACTGCAAGGACAGGGGAAGGTACCCAGAGATTGCTGTGAAAAGTTTGAGTGGAGCAAACCTTGGGCAAACTTCAGCAACTCAGATCCAGAAAAATGTGTGGTTTTCACATGGGTGCTTGACTCTTCTTGAGAACATTTCTATCTGGATAAGAACCCTTTCGGTTTCAAAGACTCAGTGTGTGTTTGAGGCAGCATCAGGCAGACTGATTTTAGTGTGATTAGTTGCAGCTCTCAAGTCTGCAAAATTAGCCCAACAGCCCCATAAGAACAATTGTTTTAGAGAGAGATAGGATTTTTTCCCAAGTTTTCTTTAAGGCAAAAATCTTCGGCTGTCATTCTGTGGATATTGCTTGCTTTGACCTCAGCCAGCATCAGAAAAAAATAAGCTCAAATACAAAATCTTTTCTTTTGGTTTTAGAATTAAATTAAGTTTCTTTAGGAATCCTTTAGAAACACAAATACATCTCAACTCGGGCTGGGGCCAGAGCTTCAGATTCAGATCTTATTTCAGTTTAATTTTCTTTACTGAACCAAACCATCAGTCTTTCCTGGCAGGCAGTCTACCCCAACTAGAATATTTTCCATAGTGAGCTCCAGATAGCCAGCATACTAATGTATGCCTTTAAAGAAAGAAGAAATACCCAGAGTCCTGATGCATTCAATCAAAACAGCAAACAGTGATTTCCAACCAGCCTTTTCCACAACAGAGTAAAGCAAGGGGAGAAGCAATCATTGCTTTCTGAAATCATCCATGTCAGCCCTTGACACAAAGGAGGTTGGTGAAGAAAGGTTAGCGTGGTGTCATCGTGCCATTAGGTCTGGGCACCTCTGAGAGATCTCTAGTACAACCTGCCATTCACAGACCCCCAAGGATTTATTTTTTAAATGAAAGGTTGCAAAAATCTCATTCCCTATTCCAGCACTGCCCACACAATGTTCCCCTTCCCCCCATCCATCACAAGAAGCTAATGGGAATCAGGTCCTTAATGGAGGGCAATGACAATTCTGCACAGGTGGGAAGGCATAAAACGTTTTCCAGCCACCCAGTTTTGACTCATGGTCAATGAAATATTAATACATGACCTTCATAATTTTCTCTTTCCGTTAAAAACCTCAGGACACTGGAACTAAGGTGTTTAAAAACACTTCTGCTTCCTGGTAATCAGTGTTTAAAAGAGAAATAAAAATATATCTGTGCTCCTTGAATTTATGATCAGAAAGCTTCCTCCAGCCTGACTCCAGTCTTAGATATCACTGTTCTTTTCAAAGGATTTTGAATGCAACTGAATGTGAGACATACATAACTCTGCATATCCAACCAATATTTGCCCCTGAAGATGAAGAGATAAATGGTTCTTGCTTGAGCTACGCCATTGCTGGATTTTTACACTGAAACCTCCTGACCAACAGTATTCAGGAAAGCTGTGTACAGTCTGAGACTGGAGATACCCATAACACAAAGGTTGGTTGAATGAAAAACTTAGCAAATGTTCTGTCTTTTCCTGAATGTTTATTTATGTCGCAGGGTGGAAAGAGAGCTGGTTTAGGCAGGAATGTTGATTTGTTTTGTAGGGTGGAAAGATAGCTCTTTTACTCAGGAATGTAAGCTTTTACTCTGCTTCAACTGATGCTCACAATCAAGAATATTTGTATACACAAAGCTACCTTAGTGTTCAAACTTCTCTTCACCAGGGTCGCCAATACCACAGATGACTGAACTGAATACAATCAGAATAAATCTTACCTCATGCATTCTTTTTCCCTGTGGATGAAGACAGCTATCTAGAAGCAATAGGAAACATGGCTTGGGGGCTAGAAGCACAAAACACAAATGCCAGAGGTGCATCACCAATTGAGCCACAAGCTTCCTTCGTGAGCTTTGGTAAGTAACCTTATTTCTTTGTCTAAACAAGACCCTAAACTGCTCTGTATCTTCTGGACTCAGAATTCTCTTACATCTTGACTTTGTGTCTGTGGTTTGTGGCAAAATCCTGAAGCAGCTACAGTTAGTAGGAGATTCTGACCCATAGCTGGAATTTTACTCCAAGCCATCTTTACTTTCTCATTCATGTATGATTATTTCTAATGAGTTAAAAGACACTGCTCACCTGAGGAAAATCATACAAATGCCTGATATTAGTAGTAATGGGTCACAGAGTGTTAGAGATGAAGTGCTGTTAAGAGTTGGTGTTTGCTTCATGTGTGGTAAGCTTGCAGAAGACTTGGGGCAGAAAATTACTGCAAAAATTTATTTTTTTCAGTGCACAGAAATATTCTGAGTTGTTTTAATTTGAAATTGATTACAAATACAAAGCCACAATTTTAATCACTTTCTTTTCCTTCTTGTTGTTTTGGGATAGTAATATGGTTGCCCTCTTTTCTATTGGACCAAGTTATCCTGCTATTACACACACTGTCCCCGTGGTTTTGTGTCACTGTGTAGCAAAACCAACCATGGACCAGAAAATAAAATCTGAAGTGTGTGAAGGAAGGAAGTGTTGTGGGAAGAAAGAGATCTGTAACACCTGAATGAGCATCAAATATCATCTCAGTGGTCAATGCAGGGAGCAAGTTCTCTGGAGCTTCTTTTCCCCAAGCAGTTCAAATTCCTTTCTCACTGTTGTCTCTGCAAGGTGCACTGGACAGATGTGTCACTGCTTGGGACAACATGGCTTGTGCCTGCAGTGGTCAGGGCTGGGCCCCTGTCGTGGAGTGGCCGGGACATTCTAGGCCAAATTCTTCTCAATAGGCAAACCCAGTGACTCTGAGACATAAAGATCACTATTATGTGTGTGTGTGTGGGGGTTAATCCAAAGTGTTTTAAGTGCCAGAGACGGTTGTGTCACAGATGCCTCAGATGGTGCCTGTGTGATGGGCATGTGATTGGTCCCCCAGGACAAGGCAGGAGGCTTCAAGGCCTGCTAAGGACACTGCTTGTCTTGTCCTGGGAGAGAAGAGCTGAATATGATGACATCTGTGGCCACAAAGTCTGTCTGTGCTGCTCCCCCATCACTTGTGCTCAGATTTCCTCTGGGAAGGAGATGATTGATTTACTCCAGAAGGAATGAACTACCACACAGGCACTGCAGAAAGCAAGGGAAACAAGCTGAGGAGAGAGTAAAGATAATCCCAGCTCAAATCTTTACTTTAATTGTATCCTGGGCAGCAATCCCCACAATAAAATAGATCATTGGTCTCTACACTGACTCTGGACACACAGACAGCTCTTAAAAATATAAATTGTCTCCCCTGACCACAAGTGATCGGTCCCTGCAGAAGGAGAGAGACAAGCCTAAGGGCCCCATCCAGTCATGCCAATACCAGTGTTTATTTCCTTCATCTCTCCACAGGTGGGAACAGGCTTGTCTATTGATGCTTTAGGCCTTACACTTTTTCCTACTCTGAAAGGGTATGGATCACCACAGAAATCTGCTGTGTTCTGCTTCTGGGCTGTGGAGAATGGGGTAATATTGGGCATTGGGGGCTGATATTTGCAGACCATATCCCTACCCCCAAGTTTGATGTCAGGGCACTAATCCTTGCAGTAAAAGAGCATGTAAAGGAGGAAGAGCCCTTGCCAACCTTTGTCTTCTCTGTAGCTGTATAATTGCTGTAGCATTCAGCAGAATGCTGGGCTCATGAAGGTTTCCCAGCCCTTCAAACCCTGATTACAGTTGTAAGTCTTGGGGAACCAGTCTGTGCTGAAAAAGACCTCGAAGAGAATTCTCTCTTCTCAACAGAAATCCTCTCACTACATCTTTAGGCCTTGCATATTGCAAGAAGGGGTTATGCTTCTGGTATTTTATGTTCTCCAAACTTAAACTATAATCCCAACACAAATCCTAAGGTTATTCACATAGAGGAGGTACCCCCCCCCCCCCCCCCACTAAAGGAGCACATAATTTTACCTCTGCTAACACCAGCTGTCCTTACATTGTTGAAAGTCCTACAATGATGAATGCCTCATTAAATAAACTACAAAAGCCAAGCCCACCCCATTCTCTATACCTGCCAATAGCCTAGGTGTTATTCCCAATGGGAAAAGAGAACTTGTGGCCTTGATCACAGCACTACCAGTTCTTTTCCCAGGATTTTTTGTCCTCTGGAATAGAACTGACCCTTAGAAAATGTCACTGGCCTCACCCTAATTCCAATCCCAACTGGCAAGGGTACCACAATAAGAATGAAAATAAGGAATTGGTCCCTGATACCATCTCTCTGCCTGCTTTTAGGGGCTCTGTAGAATCCTGAAGGAAGTTGAGCATTAGAATATATCTTTATCATAAACCCAAATCCTACCACTGTCCCTCCTTGTACCTCAAGAGCTAGTGACCACAGTGAAAGAGAATTAGATACCCACAAACATCATAAAAGCATTTCCCAAAGCTGTGAGTTCTCATGTTCTCTGCAGTAAATTGGCCTCTTAAAGCTGTTCCTAGGTATGCTGTCTTTGTGGATGGCACCAGGGAGAGATCCTGGGGCAAGCAGGTAATTCCTGATCATTCAAATCTTTCAAGCTCTAGATTGACCCCAGCCTCCCTTCATAGGAGGTAGCTGCAACATTAAAAACAAAGATACTCGCACACGTGTACACTCTCATACATATACATGGTGTTTTCTCTGTTCAAAATGCATATATTAATGACAAAGCTTTTCTTCCAGCCTTCAGAGAAGTGGTTTGGGTTCTTTTTGTAAAAGAAAAAGGGATGCCAGTCCCTGTCCCTAAAAAGAAAAGTTTAGAGAGCAAAGTATGCTGAGATAGAGTTGAAGGAGCATCCCTTTTGGAAGCAGCAAGACTTCTTTCTTTCCAAATAGCCTCTCTCTGCAGACCTGGAGATGCTGTTCCCTCCAGGTGCCTGAGTTTCCTCTTGGGTGTTCACTCCCAAAGGGAGCTAACATGCATTCAGGATGTGTAATCAGTGAAGCTGGGTAAAAGGAGGAGCGACCCAATTTTCCAGAGAGACCCATTAGGCAGCTTAATTACCTGCCTTAATTACCTACTGGGTGTCTCAGGTTAGGTGATGTGACTATTTCCCAGTGATAACAATTATCATTCTGGACTGTGATTCACTTTTTGGTGGGTTTGTCAAGGCCTCTTGGATAAAATATGCATGAGCACATCTTGCCCATCCTCCACAACCAGGTTTCTACCACAGGTTAGCAGGCATCCTGGCACAGCTGGCAGCACCAGAAATGTTTTCCATCATTGCTGCAGCAACATAATGGTGGAGAGCTTACTTGCAAGAGTCCATTAGGCTTGTTCTTGGTACCATTTTCTTCATCTATTTCATCCACATTTTACTGAAAAATGGTACGAAACCAACGCAGGGCTAAAGCATAGCCTTTAAAAAAATGGAGAGATGCAGACAGACAAGATTATGAATGCTGTATTTTTCTCTTTTTTTTTTCCACTTTGTCTCATTCCTGAAGCCGCCTTCAGCAATATCTGTAAGAAAACAGTTATTAGTTTTAGTAGTATTACAGTGACCTTCAGCTAATGATTTTTAGAAAATGGTTACAGAGATACCTATTTGTCTCTGTGTGTGTATGTGAAAGAGAAATATGCCATTTATATAAAACATTCTGTCTGTAGCTGTAGCCAGTTAGTGTCAGAAGACTTTGTAAAGTCAGTTGTACTCAGTGCTAACACAGATTCCTTGGCTGAATTATTTTGCAATGAGATAAACCCACTAATTGTGCATCTAAATAAAATAGAATTTTAACAAATTGAATGACTTTTATTTTACCTTGGGTGATAATTTATTGACACAAATAGAACTACTTAATTAAATTTGGCATAGCCAGGTCTGCTGAGGACACATTAAACCCTTTTGTTGTGATTTTAATGTTTTGTTCGGGTTTTCTTTAATATATTTTAGACTGTCCTGATATTCCTAGATTAAATTGTGTTTATTAAAGCCATACAGACAGTCAATTATTATGACTATGCAGTTCTTAAGGATCTCACACAGATTTAGCATAAATCTTCCATGAAGAAGGCCTATTAATTTATAATTTCTCATTAAATACATCAGAGACTGAAATCCACTGTTGCTACTCTGGAAATAGATATCCTAATTCAGGAGTACCAAGCCTGCAATTTGTAAAAATGGAAGGAAAGCAAGGAGGACAGACTTAACATTTATCACCATCTCTCAAGAGTTCAGATCTCAGTAAATCTTGGAAAGTTTAGTAGGAAAAAAAAAAAGTGCAGCATCCCAGTGAGCATTCCCAGTGCTCTTAGGGAAGCTGAAGACTTGAGGTGTCACCTACACCTCTACAGAGAGCATCTTAGCCAGAGGAGAAGTCAAGGAGGTCCTGTCTTCCACAACAGCCAGAGCAGAATGATAATTCTTGTTCATCCCTGCAATGTCCTTCCTGGTGGAATTTCAATGGAAGCTTGAACCAGAAAGTGAAGAGAGGTCCATAAGTTTTCACATCCAAGAATGAAGTTGATACAACTGATGGTCTGCTCTGCAGGGCAAAACTCAAGAAGTCCCCACCAGCACCTCAGATCCCCAGAGTGAGGGTTGCCAACCCACCACGACACATGAAGTTCTGTCACTGTCACCAAACAAGCAGACAGAGCTAAAAACCCTTCTACTGAAAGATTAGCAGGTGTCTTCTTGCTAACTAACAGGCCTGCAAGATCAGGGATGGGGGAGAAAAAGCTTTTAAACTGACACCTTCATTCTGTATTTGGGAGAAGAGGAGAGGGTTTAAATTCTGATTTTGTTATTGTGCTTCACTCAAAATAATGACACATTTTTTAGTTGATTCCTACATCTACATTATGTTTAGGTCTTATGTTCTTGCATTATACAAGTACACATTGGTACTACACCAAGATATTTACATTCAGAATAAGCACACAGAGGGAAATTGCAACTAAGACCAGCCAAGAAACAAAGATACATGCAGTATCAGAGTAGATATATCACACTTCAGTTAAGGTTTGCCCCTTTCTAATTTTGTAAACATATTGCTAAATCATTTCCAAATAATAAGATACCTGATTTTGTCTATTTTGGGGGGGGGGGGGGGGGGGGTGGAACGGGTGATGGGAGAGGGAGGTGGAGGGCGGAGGGCAGGAAGGGGAAACAACAACAAAACTGCAACCAACCAACCAACAAACAATAAATCCCCCCAAAACCAAAGAGTGACTTTGCTGCAGCTTAGCTTAGGGAATGCCCTCTTTGGTTTGAAGAGATATTGCTCAAGCAGGCTAGAAGGTTTGAAAACCTTCTCTGGATTTAATTGGACAGTATGATTTGGGACTATACTGAAATGTACAGATTTATTCACTAGTAAATACCTTGGAGTCATTGGGGGTCACTGGATACTGTCATCTTGTGCCAGGAGCAATCTCTCTTGTTTTCACCCAGTTTATAACTTCACTTCGAAGCACTTCTTGTGCTGTTCACTGGCCTTCCTTTAGTAATACAGCAGGCAGAAACCATCAAGCAGCTCAAAACAACCTCCTTAGGTTTTCAGAATTCAGCTATTAGAGAAGGAAAAAGCACACCTTCCCTCCTTTACCCATCTGGTGCCTGCTCTGCAGGGGTGACAGCTGTTAGTGCATAGGTTGACAGGGTACTGAGAGGGTGGCCTTCTCTATGAGGGAGGAATTAATGTTTGAATAACTGCAAGAATTTTTATTCTCTTGGTTTCTACTGTATTTTGAAAAGGGCTATGTACCTGCATTTGGCAACAGAGACAAGGGAGGAGGCAGAGTGAGGAATGAAGCCATAAACAAGCCAGACCTAGACAACCCCTTGTTGTGAGCCTTCCTACTTCGACACATGCTCATATATTTTAGAGTACAGCACACTGAAGTTGATTGTTTTGGCTGCTCTTGCTCCTGGTTCTTGGCTCCTGTCCTGGCTTCTGGAGTACTGGGAAGAGTCCACCTCCTGCCAAGCTCACAGGCACAGTGCAGAGAAACTCACCAGCATAGTCTGCCTTCTGAAAATCTAGTCCTCTGCCAGGTACACGGGGGAGTTGGGTCCCATGTGAGGTGGTAGGGTCAGTGGTCAGCTCCCAGGGGGCTGGGGTTCAAGGAGGGGCATGGCACAAAATGGATTTGGAAAACAAGGCTGATACCCAATCTATTGTTTTTTAAAAAGGAACAATTTAAGTACTTAATATTAAGGGGAAGAAGTGGGGGGTAAGCCAAGCCAAACGCATTCTTTCCCAAACAGGTGTAGCATGAAGTTCTGGAAAATTTCTGAAGATCTCTATAACACCTAGAACAAAAATTTTTTAACAGTGTCCTGGCACTCGGTGGGTAGCAGCTGTTATTTGCTTGCTGGCCTTTTCTTTTCTCTCTTTCAGATCTGTCTTCTCACCTGATTCTCCCTGTGGCCTGTTAACTCCAAAACTCACTGCTGTCATTCAGGTTCAGCTGCTGTGCTGCATCCTATGTGGAACACTGCACTTGGAGCAGAGCATAGACTGACTGAAAAAGGTCCAGAAGCCCTCAACGAGATAACTCTTCTGAAGAAATATTGAACTAACTTGATATGAGTGGGGCATATGAAAATTACCTTCAAGAATGTAAAAAAGCTATTGCAAGAGAGGAAGGAAATACAGTCATAGAACCACAGAATTGGTGAGATTGGTAGGGACCTCTGGAGATCATCTAATCCAAGCAGCTGTTACGAATACAGTCAGCTAAAGCAGGTTGCTCAGGGACATGTACTGTTTTGCTTTGAATATCTCCAATGAGAAAAACACCACAAGCTCTCAGGGAAACCTGTGTGAGTCTTTAATTCCCCTTGGAAAAGTTTTGTTTGTGTATTTAAATGGAATTTCCTGTATCTCAGTTTGTTCACATTTCTTCTTGTCCTATCACTGTGCATGACAGAGAAGAGTCTGGCTCTGTCTTCCAAATTCTCTCCCATGCATAAATAACAATCAGGTGTTTATACACATGGAGAAGATCCTTCTGAGCTTTTGCTCCTCCAGGTTGAACAGTTCCATTTCACTCAGCCTGTCCTCATATGTCAGATGCTCCCATCCCTTAATCATCTCTGCGGCCCATCCCTAGACTTGCTCCAGGATGTGCACGTCTCTTTTTACTGGGAAACCCAGGTATAGATGGAGTGCTCCAGGTATGACTCACCAGGTGTGGGCAGAGGTGAAAGATCAGCTCCCTCAACCTGCTGCCGTTGCTTTTCTGCATGCAGACCAGAAGGCTTGTAGTTTTCTCTTACACAAAACGATGTTGCTGACCCAAGGTCAAACTGGTATCCACCAGAGCTCCCTGGTCCTTTTCTGCATAGCTGTTTTCTACCCAGAACTCCCTCAGCCTCTACTGAGGCATGGGATTTTTACTTCCCCGGGACAGAATTTTGCTCTTCCTTTTGCTGAACTCTGTGGGATTCGCATCAGCCCATTTCTCCAGTCTGTCAAAGTCCCTCTGGATGCCTGCACAACTCTCTGGTGCATCAGATGCTTCCTTAACTTTGTGTTACCTGCAGGTTTGCTAGGGTACTCTCTGTCCCAGCCTGGAGGTGATTAATGAAGATGTTAAATGGTACAGAACTTGGCACCAGCCCCTGGGGCTCACCCCTGCTGACTGGTCCCCAGTTACACTCTGTGCCACTGACTGCAATCCTTTCAGCCTGGCACTTCAGCCAGTTTTCAGTTCATCTCACTGTCCACTTCTCTAGCCTGTACTTTACCAGTTGTTCTTCATATAATCTGTCAGGTCTGCAGTGGACAGGACAAGAAGTCAAATTGCAACAAGATACATTAATATTAGACAAAATAAAAGACTTTTTTCAAAGTTTTCCCAAGCACTGGGATAAGTTTTGTGAGGAGATGGTAGCTGGAACAGATAACCCATTAAGATCATCTCCAGACTTTTTTTCTTTGATCCTTAATAACATTTTCAGAAACATCAACTGTGTGTATTTCTTCCTCATTGTGAGCTAAAGTGGAACTTGATTAGCTGAATGCTCCCAGGAACTCCTCAGGAAATGGGAGAGGGGTAAAGAAATGGAAGGGCAGTGTGAGTTCAGTGCAGAGGTACACCCTGACATGGGAATTGCCTCAGTCCACACTGACATCACTTGGGTGTCTGCAGCTCAGGCTTAGACCCCTTGCTCTACAGGATTTTTTTGTTGTTTTTCAGACATGAGATATTCCCATATGCTTTAAGCACCTTGACTAGCTACTAGAGCATTTCAGCATATCAACCATTGTTGTTTATTTTCTAGATTAAATATCACATAAGTTTAAAAGAGAGGAACATAGAAATAACCACTGTGCTTATCCCCCTGTGGGGGGAGTAGAGGTTGGGGCTTGGAAGCAATATCCCTTTCTTTTTTCCCTCACATGGACACAGGAGTGCCTGTGTCTCTGGTTCAGATGGAGAAGGAATTGTCAGCAGCAGGAGAAGCTGGAATGGTCAGACTGCCCTGCACTCAAGGGATGTACTGCTGGTGCCTGTAAATAGAAAACCTGTCTCTCTAGGAGCACTGCTGCAGCTGATAAGGTGGATATAAACAAACATGAAGCACAAGGGTGCAGCTGTGTGTGATGAAGGCTAACACATCTTTACTCAGGTGCAAGTCCAGTAGACTTCCATCTCCACCTTCATACCTGTCATCTGCCTCCTCCCCATGCTCACAAGACAGGGGTCCTTTCTTCTTAACACTTAATGTGTTTCCCAGACTGGGAATATGGCATGGTTTCTTGCACTGGCCTACTGGAAGATGTCTCCACACAGCCATCTCTGCTGACTTTGCTATAGTTTCCCTTGAGCTGCATGTTCCACACAACCCCTGCAGGCTCACCCTCTTATGCCTTTAAACCTTTGTCTGGGTCCAGGAATAAGATAAGCAAAGAAAGTTCAGATCTGCCTTCCCCCTCTGATTCCTGTCTGAGGTAAATGGGCATCTGGGCAGCCTCTCAGGCCAATAGGTTGTGAAAAGAGGCAGTAGGAGACACTGCCCAATTGAAAACTGTAGTTAAAGACATTGTCCAGTTTCCTTTGCAACTTCTTCTTAGAAGGGAAAACACAGATTTAGATGTGCTGATTTGATATTTGAGGTGGTGGTGCAGGAGCAGATTTCACAGGATCAGATTTTCTTGGCTCTGATTCATTGTTGGTACAAGTTGGGACTTCCATGTTCAGAGCTTTGGTTCTGCATGTGAGAGAAAGGGATGGCAGACTTCATCAAGGGAGTCTGAATCAGAAGTGATTCATAGCTTGTGAAGTACTCAGATACTTCATGTGAGTGCCATAAAATGACTTGAAAAGAAACAAATGTGAAATATGAGACTGGATGAAAGGGAAAGGGCAACATAGTGATCCACCCGCTTTTAGAGGCCAGAAGAGACCATTATGGCAGTTCAGTAAGACATTGCCCATAGCACAAACCTCAGGACTTCACTGAACTGAATTCCCACTTCTCTGCAAGAGCTGTTATTGAGCTAGAGCATGTATTTTGAGAGAAACTGACCAACTTGATCTTCGATGGAGAAGGGAATAGGAGAATCCACCACTGCCCTTGGTAAATTGTTCCTTCTCTATTAAATATACATTACTTGTTCTTATTTGTTTTATTTGTATGGCTGGTAACAGTCTGACTTATTTCATGCTGGTGTGCTGGCTAGAGGGGCACGTTCTTTTCCTAACTATGTTGCCTGGGCATGGGACTCTGAGCATCACTAAAGGCACTGCAAAGATTTTTCATTTATGAAGTTGACTCACTCTCTTGAACCCTAAAGCCATGGGTTAGCCAGGAGACCCAGGAGTACCCTCTAACACCTGAGTCTGGGTGAGTGCCTGGGCTGTGACCTGTTTTCACATTGAGGTGCACACTGCCTGCCTCTGCTACCCCCTCTCTGTGCTCTGCTTCTGCACCAGAAAAGCCCAGGTGAACTAACTGGCCAGAAAGCCTCTCCATCTGTCTCCCCAAGGAAGATGGGAAGGGGGCAAGGTCCCTGTGATGTACAGCAGGATGAGTACCCGGGGCGGGCTGGGTGGATGCACAGACTATTCCACCTTAACAAATGCTCACCAGCCTTTGAACATTTTTTCAGGCTCACCACTGAACCCTCTCTAGGATTTTTTCAGCGTTCCCCTGTGAACCCCATCTTCAAGTGCGCTGTCCCAAGGCTGGCCATGCTGGTGCTGAGCACAGCAGTAATGAAACTTTCTGAGGTGAAACGACAAGCAAATGTTCTGCAGTTTTCTCTCCAGATTTGATTTTGATTTCATTTGAATGGTTCTATTCCTAATTGCTTGCCTATAGCGATAACTTAATGTGTTGATTTTCCAAGGGCTACAGAGCAGCACTTGGAGAACAATCAGTCAGATGTTTTGTCACATCCCAGGCAGCCTTAACAGCATTTGCCTGAAATGAAATGTAACATCTCTACACTGCAGGCAATATTTTTGCTGATAATGTTTCTGCATATCTTGCTAAATAAAAATAGATCCCTCCTTTTTTTGGTTTAGACATCAGTTAAAAGCAAACCCAAACCCCCACTTGCATTAAGATGACACAGTACCTAACTGGAAGATGAAGTGGTCCTCCACATTTGACTGCGGTCACATCACGTCCCTGACTTGATCCTGAGCCATCTGCTAATTGCTGTGGTTTTGCAATCAACTATTGCAAAGCTAATTTAGTTTGGAAGAAGTTGTTGGAACATGGATTCATCCTTGGAAATCACATAGCATCTCTGCTAATGGGTACTGCAGATTGCTAAGCTGCTCCAGCCTGCTTTGCCACTGGATAAACTAGGATAGAGTCCTGTCTTTTAAAGACTTCTGACACCCTGGGGTGTTGAGCAGCTTTGCAGGATGCTGCAAGTTAAGGAAAACTCTGAGGCTGTCTGTCCTTAATACTGGACTCAAGGGCTGTAGGGATGTCGAACCTGCAGGCATGGTGCTCAAGTGCCCCAAAGTACCTGGGAATTCCACATCAGAGCACACCAGCAATTTGCTTGCCAGCGTGTGGGAACTGCTATGCCAGGCAGTTGTGGGGCACATGGTGCGGAGGATGCAGGGCAGGCCATGCTCTGTTGGCTTCTCTGTCTTGCAGCTGCCAAAGCCCAAAATGCAGCGCTGCTCCACTGGGGAGCATGCCATGCCAAACACACTAAGAAAAGGCAGAAATTAAATGTAGAGTGCATTCAAACCAAAGTGGGATGCTTGGATTACTGAAATCCTCTGTGTGTCCCTTTGAATGCAATGGCAGCAACAGCACAAAACATTCCCAGACCTGCGGTATCAGCCTCCTTGGGGGCCTTTGTCCTAGACATTGGTCTGTCATGAGTATTAAAAACATCAGACTAAAAAAAACGTGATGGAAGGACAGGCACTGATGTGTCATCATCTTCTGCTGTCATAACCATTGCTTTTATGATCTTCATTACTCTGATGTCCCGTTTGACTCAGTCTTTTAAGGTACTTGTCCTCACAACACCCCGGTGAGGGACAGGAAATGCTGCAGATGGACACAGACAATGTCTGTGCTAATAATAGCAACAAACATTCCCCGAACTGTCTGGTGCTCCCAAGCCAGAAGCACCGTGTGGGTTGAGGTAGCTTACAGGGTCGCTGTTGAATGGGACCACAATTTAGTAAACACAGGCTGTGGCATGAACAGTGTGGGGGAGGCCACATGCCTCTTGCACATCCCCCGGTCCCCTCTGCCCTGTCCCATGCTTGAGGCATCCAGGCGTGCTCAGGCTCTGAATCTGAGGTCTTCAGGCTTCACCCCCAAGTTTGGGGCTTCTGGATATGTGCATGCTGCTTCTGCTTTTGCAGCCTGTAAAAGAAGATGTCTTTGATGCTTTTGCTGTTTCCCCAGGCTCAGGGGGGAGGGGACAGCTGCCTCCTTTGGGCTGGAGCCAGCAGAAGCGCAGCTGGCTATCTCAGATTAATCCTATCCCAGTGGAAAAGAGAGATGTCACTCCTGGAGACTAGCAGTCTCTTACCCAGGTCAGCTGCAGGCAGCATGGGATCAGCAGGTAGCTTGGAGTGGGGTGGGGGGTTTAAGGCCCTTGGAAAAACTGTAGTTGTCTTTTCTAGTAAGAAAATGGCAAAAAGCAACTCCTGCTAGTGAGGAGTTTTTTAACTGGATGATGCTGAGTTCAGGGTGATTTGAGGACTAGTGTGAGAGCAAGAGGGCTGCACGAGGAGAAATTCTGCTGGAGGACAGTGCAGGAGGACATAGCAAAGTGGCACACTCTGTATCACTTCTTATGTTGCCTGGCTTATGTCACGCTCAGGCAGTTCTAAGGACTTGCTTGACTGAGTGCTACCTGGCATGAGCCGAGAGCATGATGGGTCTAATTCAACAGCAGAGGCAAACGTGCTCCAGAGCCTGGGCTCATGCCCTCATCTCGTTTAGGTTCCTTGGGCAGAGGAATACCCAGAGAAGCAATGTCTCATTTTCCAAGAGATGCTGCTCTCCCTCCCACTGATCTCAGATTCATCCAGACACTTTAGGTAACCACTCAAATTTTTTTGTAGACCTTCTCTCAAATATGTGGCCCATTATAGTCTGGGAACTCTGGCAGAAGAGGAAACTTATCCTGCGTCCCTTCGCTGCTGTACTTGGGCTGCTCACGTGGGCAAGGTGAGGTACTAGAAATAAGCAAGGTGGGACCTGTGTTCATCATGCAGCCCCCTCAGGGCAGGGATCTGTCTTTTCATTTGTCTGCAAAGCACATAGCTGTGGCCTTGTGTAAATAATGCATAACATGCACAGTCATATTTTCTACACATCCCTACCCGCACAGATGGCTTCAATGGGAAAATGTCATTGCTGATCATTAAAAGGCAACAAAGTCCTCAACTACCAAAATAAATAAGTGGTATATTGTTGGCTTTTACAGGCAGTAGGATCCTACATGAGGGGATTTTTCCCTCCATGTATGCACCTTCAGCAAATTAATTTGATAAGACCCAGTTCCAGACATCACCTTATTTCAAGTTCAGTTACCTAGGAAACTGCAGTGCACTGCTGGGACGAGCTGCCCGCTCCTGCTTCTGTTGGAGCTATTACACACATCAGCTCTTCCTTCAGGAAGAACAGAGTGCTGCCGATGCCAACTTCCAGCCTTTTTATGCAGATCTGGGCTGTGCATGTGTGCAGAGGGAGACACACAGTCACCAATGCCCGTGGGAGGGAGACACGCACACTACCCACACCTACTTCTGCGTACTGGGAGTTCTTCATTTAGCTGAGAGGAGACATGTAGATGTGGTAGCTACCTATAGCATGGGAGTGTGGAGATGCATGCACCAGCTGTATGCACATGGGAACTAGCACTGGCTGTGTGTGTGAGCACACAGTCCTACCCAGAACGGCTGCTCACACATGTAGGTGCTGCTTCTCATGAAACAAGTTATCGGGTCTTCCACAAAATGGTAATTGAACCTGAGGTCTGAAGTAGCATGGTCTGAGTCTTTTTTCCGAGGACTCATTTGTCGAAGACGAATTCACCTTCTTTGGGACAACAAAGCCTTTGCACTCTTTACTCTGCAGTTTCTGAGAAATGAGGAGCCCTTGAAGAGCAGCTCTAACACACTGCAGTGGTGCTTGCCAAAGAGCTGGGTGGTAAGGAGCCCAAGCACCACAGTTACTTTTTGAAACACTTGATTTTTACCAGATTTCCCTAATGTGCCCATAGTGGCAGCTTGTCTCTCAGGTGTGAGATATTCAGCTGCACATGATCTCAGGACACAGGAAGCTCAGGTGGTGGGCTGAAGGTGGAAAGGTGTAAGTGAACAACTGGAGTGGGGAATCACATTTCCTTCCTTGCACCAGGGCCCAGGAGCTACACCTCACCATGGGGATGCAAACACATGTGTAGTCAACTCATTTACTCTTGTTCAGCACAGGTAAGCTGACTGGAGCTAGCTCCTATTTAGTAGACAGCCCTGTCAGTGAGAAACATCCTATTCCCCACACTGTCGTTCAGCAATTTTCCAGAGACAGCGGATGGTTTTAATGTTTTCTTTTACAGGAATGTGGAGCCCAGTATGCATCCCACAGATGGGAAAATAAAATCTGCTCTGCATATCTCTCTGATTAGTTTGTTCTGTGCCGTAACTCATGTAGCCATCTGCAGGTGTCAGCAGCCCCTTTACACTGTCTTCCACCAACTACAAATATTGTGGCTGCTCTGGTAGAAAGGAAAAATATCTTGAGGAAGTGGAAATGATCAGAGAGGCTGCCCTGAGGTGCCGTGGTTGGAGATCAGTTGTCTGTCTGAGGAACTGTCTATCCTGACGGACTTTGAGGCACTACATCACTTTGCATTTTTTGCAGAAGAAGATCACCATTTTCCCTTTTGCTATCCTCTATGGGAACTCAGTGAGTAACAGGGATAACAAACTCACAAGAACAGAAGGTGCAATCTTTCTGTCCCTCCTCCCATCTCCATAACCTGCATCTCTGGGGTAAGGAGTAGCAGAATTAACTACTGTGTGGGCTAGAGCAGTGACCTGCAAACATCCACCTACAGGGAGCTGGGCTGTGTCTGGCCTTTCCTCCAAGCCTCTACCTCACCTCCTGACCTGTCTGTCTCGACACTCAGCTCACCATCAGAGATGTCAGTGTAGCAAGCATCAGAACTGTTGAACCATGCTATCTATATTGCTACACAAAATATTACCAGTGAGGTCTAACTGTCCAGAAGGAAGAACACAAACATGAGCCATGCCTTGTGGAATACTTACATTTGATACATACGTATGAGCATGCTTTCTGATCCATTGCACCATTTCTCACCAAGTGGCTACAAAACACCTGGTTTCCACCAGTAACTATCCTGATAGGCATTTGTCTGGTGCGTGCTTGCCATTTCAAAACTATTAGGGTTTGCAAGAAACTTGTTGACCTATTTAATTTGTGTATATCTAGATAGACAGCTAGATGTGCAGTCAAGTAGATACTTGAAAGTCCAGCTCAGTGACAGAGAAACCTTTATTTTCATCAACCTGTCAGCACTGTCATTACTGACATTTACTTGGCATTACCCAGTCTCGTATACAGTCCTGTAGTTCACAGAATGATGTCATAGAGTCATAGAATGGTTAGGGTTGGAAGGGACCTTAAAGATCATCCAGTTCCAAACCCCCTGCCGTGGGCAGGGACACCTTCCACTAGACCAGGTTGCTCAAAGCCTCATCCAACCTGGCTTCAAACACTTCCAGGGGTGGGGCATCCACAGCTTTCCTGGGCAACCTGTGCCAGTGCCTCATGACTCTCTTTAATTGTTGCATATAATTATTATAACAAACTTGGCCCATGTCTGTAACACACACTACGTACATTTATGTGTGTATACATACATATATACATACAAAGATCTGTACATATATATGTATACATATATACATACCCATACACATACACTCAGAAGAACCTCTGTATGTGTTTCAAGCTCATAAACAACCAATGTGTAAAGGATAGGCACAGATTTTCTTTCATCCGCTACCTCCAGGATGCAGTAGGGCATTTTTAACAACACTGAATGAAACCGAGGGAGTGAGCAAGAGCCTATCCAGACCAAAATCTCTGCAATGCATCTTTCACTTCCTGGGGCAATGATTCTTGCAGCTGGGGACCTACTTTTGTGAATAGGTGTTAAGAGAAGGGATTTGGCTGTAGCAATTCTATCTATGCCTGGGACTCTTTCCTGCAAACTTTTATATGTATCAGACATTTCAACTGAGTTTATGTGTTGTTCTGCATAACAGTGTCTCCAGGAAGGTTTGCTTTCCTGGCTGCTTATAAGTCACTGATCTTTGATCACTGTGTACCTGTATCCTGGAGGATATTATGTTTGTTTGTATGTATTTCTCATTTGAAATACCATAAATGATAGATAGAGAAGCTTTTGCAACCGCCAATTTTGTGATAAGTATCTGAGCTGTAAAAGCTTCTGGGGCCTCACAGAGATAGTGGCAGCAGATGCATCTGTGCCTGTGTTAACCTGCTTTCCCAACATCCCCAAAGCTTGACTGCCTTTTTTGACAACATTACAAAAGCAGTGTAGAAAGGGAAAGAAACACAGTTAGAGAGAATAAAGCATTTACTTACTTAGAGAACTGACTCAAGATACGGATGGTGCTAAAAAGACAGAAGGCTGACCAAAGGGCTGTAATGTCTAAGAACACTTTTTTCTCTTCAGATGATATTTTTCATGTCCTGTGCCATCTATGTCATCCTGCACATCTCCTCCATCAGGAAACCTATGCAGGTAGCAGAAAAAGGCCCAAAACTGCAGCAGCTCCCTCACCCCAGACCCATTGACTTTATTCAGAATAACCGAGACTCTAAAGTGGAGATTTCACCCCCTCCCCTTAGCTAGGGTCAGAGTTGGCTCCTTGAGCTACTGGATGTCTCTGTGAACCTACAGACAATGGCTCAGCCTCACCACAAGCCGAGTCTCAGGCTCCATCCTTGGTCTGGAACTACTGGTGTTGCTCTGAAACTGGTCCTGCCACCGCAAGGCTCCCTGAACCTTTCCATGCTAAATGTCTGTTTTAATTTCTTTATAACCTAGCCTGAGCATAATACTTTTTTTGGAAGATGACCCTATGATGGGCTTAAGTTCAGATCTGGTTTCCCCATTTTAAGAACAATGCACTTCAACTGTAGGAGGAGCAGGGCAGGGACACAGAGGGAGATGGCTGGCTGTCGTCTGAGAGAAGGCTGAATTTGTCTTGTTTAGCCTAGCAACAAAAAAGGCTGAAAAAAGGTAGAATTGCTATCTGAAAGTATCCCAGTGAGGGAAAAGGGTTGCTTTAAAAAGTCAATTTAGCATGATAGCAAATGGTTTTAAAATGTCTGGGAGTCAGTCTAGACTGGAAATGAGAAGCTCCTTCTGCTGTCAGAGTGATGGAGTCCTAGCAGAGGCTTCCACAGGATGCTGTGAACCCAAAATAACCCAATTAGCTTTGAGGTGCAGCTTGAGCAATTGATGAGAGGGACTCTACAAAGCCATTGTCTGCCAGCGCAGGACCCTGGATTGCATCATCTAGGACATCCTCTCCAGGACTGCATTTCTAAGATGGGAACTACTATTTGAACAAAATTACGTGAATACTGAAATTGTACATCGGGTGTTCATGATCACTAAATTCACAAGCAAGACTTTACTGCCTCTACCACTTTCCTCTCACAGTGCTGTGGAAATAAGTGTATCATTGCCTTATCTCTGCTCAAGTATTAAAATCAGAATGTGTTGGAAACATCCAGGAGAAAATTAAATAAGATTCCATTTGGTGTTTTGTAACATGTGCTGAACATTTCATTTCCCGTCAAAGAAATATTGAAAAATGGTGTATTTGGACAACACTTTTTTTGAAAATACGGCATGCCATCACATAAATGAAGCATAATTTTCAACATAAAGATACAGTTTCTAAGTTTCCCTCAACTTTTCAAACTTGAATGCTTGGATAGTCGATCTTATCATTCTTTTAATTTAGAGAGGTATTTGACTGTAACACTCAGGTGGCTGCAAGAATGGTCAATTGAAACAGATTTTCATGAGTGGTGCTGTATCATTAAGATAAAAGGAAGCTTGTATAGTGGTCGATAATAAAAGGTGACAATAGAAACAAAGTTTGTTTTCAAGTCAAATTATAATTGAACTGTTTTGAGCTGTGTTTTATTAAATCCACTTGCAAGAGTAGGATCAGCAACACAATTTCCTGCCTTGTAGGGAACGTCTTCTAGAGAATGTCTTCTCTAAAAGAAGCCAGCAAATTTGAGCACTGATAACTTTCTTATTCTTAAAACCAATTATTTTCAAACATGTCATCTACACTAGCTCTCAGTGAGGATTAACTACATGACAGGCTTGAACTTTTAAAAGCAAGTGAGTTTTAAATTATGAAAGAGCAGGGGGAAAAGGTGAGACTAATTTTTACTGTACAGAGACGTGTAAAGTTTTTCAGTGCATCATCATTCATAGCCTTCTTGCCATAATTATAACGAAAATTATTCCCTTTCTCTTATTTTTTTGACTCCCTAACAAGAAACGCTTTGTGATTGGATGATGTAGACTAATTTTTAATGAATCATTTATCATATGAATAGCTTATTGCAAATGAAACTCCCCCATCTAGCCCAGGAGTATTTTTTTGTTAATTGCTTTGCAAGCATTAAAGAATATTTCTGGTTCAAACTGCCTGGACCAACACTATTGAATGCTACATTTGTGTTGCCTGACTGTATGGGATCAGCACCAACAGCTGGGTTGTCTTTTCTGACTCTTCATGACAGTCAATTCAAAATCCGATTTCAGCAAATATTCATGGACATTATGTGAAAATATGCTTCACTGTACTCCTCCAGAAGTATATTTCTGTATATTTTCAGAGAATGAATCTCGTAATGCTCACACTCCCTAAACCCTCCTAGGTTAAGAGGCATGCTGCTATTGCACTGCAGAGAGGCTTTCATCCTCAGAGCTGGCACCAATTGAATACTGACACTGGACATTTGTGGGAATATTCCTATCGTTTTCTAACTACATGTGGGTTTGCACTGAGTGTGAAATGTTTTAGCCCTAAAGCAAATACTTACAGATGTGGGAAGCTGGTTACTATTCAGGATTTGATTTGCTCCAGTGAGTTCTTCCTCAGCAAAATTTCCACTGATGGTATCTGTGTTATCAGGGCATCAATTTCCCTCCACAGGCTACCAAAATGATAGACCTTCAAAGCTAAGATAATCAAGGGAGTCAATAAATGTCTTCAGCCAAGATAGATAGGAAAACATCAGGCTTTCAGTGTGACAGAGTTTCTGTTCATAACTGTTTATCACCTTTTTTTTCATTTGTTCATTTGTTTTGGTCTAAACTCCAAGTTGAGACTTCAGTAAACCCGTGGGAAGCCTGTGAAAAGACAGCAATGCCCGAACAGTGGGTTACCTGGTGGCCAAGGACAGACCACCCACATTTCTCAGTGGTGTCACATATATATTCTCCTCTGGTTGGAGGTTTTAATGAGGGAGATGCTTCCAGGATGAAAAAGAATAACTGGACTGAGAAAATTCAATCCTGGAAAATGAAAGAGGAGGACTGAAAAGAAGATGATCACAAGTCTCAGGATTTAAACTTCTGTACTTCGGATGTGATCTGTAGGAGGGGCAGTCTGTGTCATGCCTAAGGTTTTTTCCTTTTTCCACAGAGGGGTCCAATCTGGCCACTCTTGGCCAGATAATGTCGGACAATTAAACAGGCAACACACTGACTTCAGTGCAGCAGCTGAGGCTGCTTCCCCAGGGCTTGAGGGCTCAGACACAGCATCTGATGGCAGCAACATAATGCCTATTACCAGGCATAAGGTGAACAACAGGAGCTGATCCTATGCATTAATCCATAGCAACTGTGAGATAAATTACATTAGACTAAATGCCACTGAAGGAAATTTAGCTGACGTATGCAAACTCGTTAAGCTGCTTTAATTGCAGTGCTCTAGGAGAAGGTGGTGACTTCAGCAGACTGAAATAGGATGGGGAGTCCTCACTACACGAGATGAGAGAGAGAACCAAACACAGCTACTCACGCCAAGAGACAATAGGGGAAATCCTGTCTTTCAGGTGGAAAAACAAACCAGGCAGTCTTTTCCTTGCCATAGCACCTCTTCTTAGCCAAATAACAATAAACAGATTGAGGCCTGAGGGACTAGAATGGCACAGGCAAAAGGACTAGGCTGGCACACCTCATCCTCCAGCTTCATTCCTCACAGGAAAAGGTATTTTCAGGTAGATATGGCTGAAATAGCTTCAGTCAAAAAAGGAGCAGGTGGGAGATGGTTTTTCATTTATTAAGGACAATCATAAAACTTTGTTGTCTTTGTTAAAGAAAATTAGAAACTTCCCACAAAGAGACTTTTCTTTTGCTGAAATCATGCTCAGCTTTTTTGTTTGGTTGGTTTTGTAAATGAGGTAGGGTACTCTGCACTGAGAGTAATACCTTTTTTCGTAGGAAAATGTAGATGAAAAAGTTTCTCTTCCTTGCAAAACTGATTTTTAACTGGGTTCAACCATAGACATGGGTTAGTTATTAAAAATAATCTGAGATTTTGATCCTGCCAACAATCAAGTATGCTGCCAGTAAAAGCGTTTGAGCTTTATTCTGAATTTTTAGCATACCAAGAGCTCTCCTAACCTTGTAGAGATGGGTTGAATGCTGCAAGTTAAGTATGTGCTCACCATCCACTTGGTGGTGAGCCCAGGTTTTCAGACATGTAGAAGTGAACTGACAGTTCATAAAATAAATCCTTTCTTCCCTGATTTCTTTTTAATTTTTAACTGACAAGTGTACTGATGGCCAGTTTAATTTCATTTGACACAGATGGTCATTTCAGTTGGCAATCATCCACCAAAATACATGTCACCCTTGGTTAATGACCTACCCTCATCGATAATCTTGTGACATCTTTTCCACATTGTATATGACATGTGCTTGTGAGCTTCCTGCAATAACCCCTTCGTGTTTTTAAATCCCAGCCTGCCAAATGCCTGCTCCAAAATGTCATTTCTCCCTCACAAGTACACACCAGCTTCTGAGGGAGCTCCTTGTGAGGCTCCCTCCATCTTAGCCCTAGGGCCTGGTGGGAAGGGATGTGGGAAATACCATGGGAGGACACATCTGCCCTTGGCTTCCATCTGCCACACCATGCCAGGCCACAGCCTGAAGGGCTGGAGCCAGTGGCCTCTCATTCTGTCAGCCTTTCCCCAGATCTGAAATGGATGGATGTTGCATTGCAGCATTGTAGATAGGGGAATAAGACCTTTTATATTTTTTGAGGAATCTAGGTAATAATTATTAATGACCCACAATAATTCTAGATCCTCATTTTCTCTGCATCTATA
The DNA here is from genome assembly GCF_020740725.1 of Corvus hawaiiensis. Lineage (NCBI taxonomy): Eukaryota > Metazoa > Chordata > Aves > Passeriformes > Corvidae > Corvus > Corvus hawaiiensis. Next base: position 68,472,424 of record NC_063213.1, on the reverse strand, counting down.
ATAATTAGGAATCTATAATTTTGCCCTCTGAGCTGTCATTTCAGAGGAGAAACTTTAGCCTTTTGCATGCACCTGAAGCCTGATCAAGAGTCCCCTGTAATCTGTGGCTGTCCAGCCAAACTCAGGGTTATGCGACATGCAGGGTGCCACCAGCTACTACAGACGTAAGTGGTGAACAAGATGTTTACAAGATAAAGTCTTGCATCTCCATGCAACGTTTTTCAACTCCTATTTGAAAGACATTTTCCAGTCTGATCTTTCACTGGAATACTTCTACTCAGTTTACATTTGTTTCTGTCACAGGGCTATTTGCCCAATAAATTAAACAGTCAATAAAGGCAGGGGCCATAAATCTTCTCTATTGCTAATTACCTTAAAAATGAGGAGACTGCTATTCTGTCTCCTTTATTTCATTTGGTAGTTGTAGCAGCAGCAGCTTATCTGGCTCATAATCCCAGTAGCCTGCCTTCAACTCAGGACCCTTGCAGGGTCATGGGGAGGACAAACATGAAAATCAGGCATGTGCAGAGTAATTTTTCTCATGAGAAAATATGTTAATACAAAACAGTGAGAAGCCACAGGACTTCCTAACCTGGATGTTACATACTTCTACTTTGGCTGAGGCTGTTCTGCCATTGTGAAGAAATGCCCTGTGGGAGCTGCCGCTATGTGACTGCTAACACTTGGCAGTCATTCCTCTACGTGAGCTGTGGGGAATCTCCGTCACTGTGCAGCCATCTGAACCTTGTTTCTGTGAGGTCCCAAAGGCCTTTGCAAGGTTTGTTTATTATTAGCCTCATTTATCACTCTCATGACTGATTTTGAATATAAGGAAAGTGGATCCTATTAAAAAATTCATGCGTTACTATCTAGGACACAGAGTCAAGTGTGGAGTAACCCATATTTCATCATCCTACTATTAAATAACAAGTACTAATTTACTTTTCACCTATTAGCTAAGAACAGGCTAACTAAATTTCCACATGTGGCAGAGAGCTAACTGCTGCTAGATTATAAGTGTCCTATGTGGATCTGGGATATTTTATGAAAAAGATTAGTGAGTTGCTTCTCACATCATAAATTTCCTTGTTGTTCTGCTAGGAAATATTTCCAGTTTGTGGTGCCCTCTCTGAACTGTTGCCTCTAACAGTGCAGCCCAGAGCAGGTGGATGTAGGTGACCTAGAAGTCCTGCCAACATTTCTGTGGTGTGTATGCCTATGTGGGAGGCAGAAGCATTTGAAAAAAGAAGAAGATAGCATCAAAGACTATTTAGAGAATGAAGCTATAGGCTCAGCTGTAAGCAAAGCCCCTGTGGTTAAAGCTGTGCTTGTTGAGATGTCCCATGTGACAGTACCAAACCCATTTCCATGCTTTGCTATGCATGTCCACCTCCTTGTTGGGCTGAAAAACGGTTTGTTACACAGTGCTGTGATGTAAATCAAGGTAGCGACATCACCTCTGCAAAGTCTGACCAGCTTAAAGGTCCTGTGCACTCAGCACACAGGAGGAGGTGGGAATGGACACCAGGATCTGGCAATGTGTGATGCTGGTGTTGTCACACCTGTGTATCCCCACTGTCCCTCTCCCCACCATGCCCACCATGCCCACCATGCCCACCATGCCCTGTTTTGCAGCAGTCACTTCCACTGACTTTCTGGAATACAAGAGTGAACAGTGGCAGAGCTTTTCAACCCCCTGGGCACTCAGGTTTTTTTAAAGAGAGATCATTACAAAAACAAAGGTCATTTAAGAACACACACATAGACAGAAAATTCCATTTTAGATTTAAAAAGTGCAGTGGAATTTGACCTTTACTGTGTCTTCTGCCATGCCTCCTCTCTAGAGCTTTATATGGTGTTCGTGGTCATGCTGCTTTATTATTCCCGCAGCTCTGTTTCTTCCTTCTAAGCATTAAAAAAAGCAAAGCTAAGAACCACAAATTTTAGTTAAAACAGGTTGACCTACCCTTTGAAAACAGCAAGTGCATTCTTAGGTAATTCACAAACAGGAAAATGAGACAAGGTCAATGATCAACTCATTTATTGTGGCTTGACCCATCTCACTGAGCCTATAGTTTGCTCCTGAGCTCTCAGGGCCACAGTCCTTTAGTATACCAGTGTTTGGGATTTGCAGACTGAGCACAGATCAAGGTTCTTTCCTTACAGGACCTTCCAGTCTGAGCACAGATCAAGGTCCTTTCCTTACAGGACCTTCCAGACTCACCTTGCAGACTGGCAGGCTGATTTTCAGTGGGTTGTTGAATGAGCTAGGACACCAAGTCTCACTCTGAGCACAAGGAGTAGAACTCTCCATTCAAGTTTTCAGGCTGCATCAGCAGTAGAGAGATATCCAGAAGAGAAATCTGCTGCAGCACGAGGTCTTTTTGGGGTAGTGGGGAGGACCCCCCAGCCACAACAGCAGAGGGAACTATGGACATCAGCTGTATAGGAGCATGGACTTTGCTGTGGAGGGTCCCTACATGGGTCAGAAAATAGTCCAGATGTGAATCAGCTCTCGGAAACCAGTCCAGCCATAAAAATGGACACTCTTGGCTCAAAAAAAGCCAAAGATGCAAATAATTCATCTTAACTACCATGAGGTTCCCTGTCTCCTTTTGCAAACAAAACAAAGCACAAAGGGAATAACCACTGCAAAATGCTTGTGATTTTGCTCTCTTCACCCAGCTCTGGTGCACTGAAGGGCAGGAGACCACACAACCCATGGTTTTTGTCCATCTGCACAAAGGATCTCACCTCTGCAACACTGCAGCCCTCGCAGGAATACCACAGCATTCTCTGGCTTATCTCCATGGGGAAAAAATGAGAAACAAACACTGGGCGATGCTGCCCGATGGCTATAAAGGTACAAGGATAAACAGTGTGGCTTATTTAGGGGAAAAGGGCCATGGAAGCCTGGCCCTTGTAGATCTTCTCAGGGAGCCAAGTCACATGCATACACACTTGATAAGGAGCTGCTTCTTTTCTCTTCCCAGAAATGCCATTTTCTTCTGGGTGCTTGTCAATTACTGGACGTATGAAAGATTTGATGCAAGACAATTTACTTCTCATACATGAGTGAATATCTAACTGCCCATCTTCAGTCTGACTGATGAGAGCCCAGGTAACCTGGCAATCTTCCTCCTCCTACATCTGAGGTATGGCTGCTATCCATGAGTGCTCCTGCCACAGATATGGATGCCACTAAAACTGATAGCCCTCTGCAGTGAGAACATCTGTAGAAGACAATCTATATGAGAATGAAATGGTATTTTCCCCAATTTATTCTGCAAGAACAATGTAAACAGGGTATCCCATCAAAATGCTGGTTTGGTTTCCTTTGGTTTCTTTCCTTTGTTTTTACTGATCAAGTGAAGTAAACAACCCCATTTCTCTTCCCCAAAATCTCCAAGGTAAAATTCATTTCAGATCCCCTCCATGAAACGACTGGATAAAAGATTCTCTCTTGGGTCACTCAGCATATTCATTACATTGCTCTCACTCCTCTAAGGTAATGAATCATGTATCCCAGGACTTGTCCACACTTGCAAGTTATCACTCATTAAGGTAAGGTGCAGATATAAAGTGCCATTGCTGTTTCTTAAGAGCAGCTGAAAGGTTGAGCTAAGCAGGAACAATGCACTGATTTCTCAATAACAGCTTCCTCACAGGGTGTTAATCAGGAAGAGATGACTGGAAACAACTCAGCCCAGAGATATGATGTAGGTGAATCAGCCACACTTGCTCAAACCTCTCCCAGAGGGCTCTGGGTGCCCTTGCCAACAGTAGGAGAGTGTTTCAGGAAGTGCTGCTGAAGATCCTGTGGGTGATTTCACTTAATGCTGCGCATGTTTAAGTCTGTACCATGCTTTGCAAGAGGGAAGCAGCATTACACCATTAATACTGGTTAGGTTGTCTGCTTATGTTAAGAATACTGGCTGGTGTGCTCACCTGTTGAGCAGCTAAGCAAATGAAGAGGCATTTGACAAAATGTTCCAGCTGCAAGTGAAAGCCCAGAGCTAGATGAGACTTTTCCACAGGAGCCTGTGAAAGGGCATGGTATTGCTGCTCAGCCAAGTTGTCAGGCAACAAAGCTATGAAGCAACATTTAGTGGGTTGCAAATGCTCTTTTCTAATCTTTCAGTTTTGCAAATTTTATTGAGTGATGCTGCCCTTATTCTGTATTTGTCCCTTCTCTGTAGAGGTACTTGACAAGTCATCTGGGACGATCTATCATTGCATAGCCTCATACTCAACAGACAAAGCAGTTCACCTCTTTTTGCCCCCTTCATGCAGCCAAGGACTCCAGGCATTGCTCAGGAATCCTTTAACAATGTACATCTGCAGAAATAAAAAGCCACAAAGCTCAGAACTTGGCTTTCCTCTATATTTTTCATTCTCTTAGCCTAACCCAAAGCACTTTAAAATAAATAATTGCTATCATCTTAAGGAAAGTCGTGAGGTAATTAGGTCTCTGGTCTCTAGTTTATATGCAGAAGTGGAAAAACACCCTACCCTTGACAGGATTAAAGCACCTGCGCGTGCTATTCATGATTTCAGGTCATCTCGGCCACTTCGATTCTTTTAGGCCACTGTAGGTATCTACAGAGACAATTACAGAGACTTCCTGGTCGATGCTCAGAGGAAAGCAGGTGTTTCCAGAAGGCAATGCCAGGCTGGGTTCTGGGGACATGGAGGCTGGTCCCACCCAGATCTGTGCCAGCTGGACATGGGTCTGGGATTGCTCCCTCTGGCTCCTACCCCACAGCACCAGTGACTCTATTCCCATGTGCTGTGGGGTGGCATCCAGCGCAGGAGCTGCTGCCAGGGGACAGCTGGCTGAAGGTAAAGTGTGTGAGGGTCATTCCCATCCTGCAGCTCACATGATGCCCCACTGCATCTGTCACCTGGGCTCAGCCTGTCCTGGGGATCTGAACATGCAAAAGAGGACACAGAAGCAGGGCTTCAGTGGCAGGTTGGCAGAACAGTTTTGGCATGTGGATTGACAAGTGCAGGGAGAATATAAACTTCTTGAGGAAGAATTTGCAACTCTGAGTGTGAAACTTACTTGGAGACTTGCATTATCTAACATTGCTCCATCAGCTGATCTCAGGGGAGATTCAGGACAGGCCTCTCCTGCTCCTGAGGCACTGTGTCAGAACTGCCTGGAGATACAAGTGCATAAACATTACCTAAGGGAGTTTGGCTAAGCCTATGAACAAGAGCTAGCTTCAGACAATACCAGTGCATACTACCAAGCCTGCCTTTCAGGGAGGACAGGTAAAGGTGATGGGATACAGCACAAAACCCACTAAAAATAGCCTATATTCACACTTTTCTACACAAGCATTAGTTTTTGTTTTCTTTCAAAAATAATCTTCCTATCAATCCAACCCTGAGGCAGTTAAAGCATGGAACTCAAAGCTACAGCTAACCCATATCTGCACACCAGCTTAAGAACAAAATATTTCATTATCATCTTGAAATCTCTAATTCAAGCTGGGCTTAAACTTGAAGCTGCCACAGTTCCAGCTGTAATAACCCTGGGAACTGAGAGGACCTGGAACTTTTGAAAATCAAGTCCAGAGGCACTCAGGATTTCCACCAGTGCCATAAACCCAAGGAAACTTTCTGACAGTTCATTTGTATTTGGAGTTTCATTGACCTAGAAAATAATACATGATATATGTTCTGTCTATTCCTCAGACAGGTTCCATATTACCAAGTGCAATACTTCCAGCTGCAGTCAGTGTATTCTTTTGCTCTAAATTTGTCTTCTATATTTCTCAAAAAATATGAGATTTGAAACTCCACTTTTATGATCATAGAAGATTTTGTTCATGCTATCCTCTTTAACAGGTGCGTCCAGAGTCTAAGCCCATTTTAGGAATACGTCAGAGAAAAAAAGAAGCTAAAATGAGTTGCTAAAGCTGCTGTCTGACCTTTAAATACATATTTAAAACTCTCTCTCAGGGCTCCACAGCCCCCAAGGACTTACTTTCTTTGGTGCCAAATGCAGAGTTCATGCAGCCTCAGCTCCTCCAAACAAGGTGCTAAGTTCACGTGGTAAAGCCAGGTGCTGTTTGCACAGAAAAGTGGGGCAAACATCTGCATCTTTCCTGTACACTGAATGTAAATATCCAGGGTAAACCTTTTCCTCTTGACTGTGTTTCCTCCTACACTTTTATTCTCTGAGGCAGCTTCTGTAAGTAACTCAAGTTTCCCTGTCATGGTGTAAAAATACTAAAGCTCCACTGCCTTGTAATCTGCTCCTTTTTCTGGGAGTCCATCAGCTCTTCAGGATGTGGTGCCAAGAGACACTATCCCTGTTACAGGGTTTGACATCTGGAGGTCTCATTTATGGTTGGTGAGGGGAATATGGTTCGTAACGCTGCTGAAGAAAGGTGTGCTGCAAAAAAGCCCTGGAAGAGAAGAGTAGCCATTTGAGGACATGGTGGATCTGACTGAGAGGACTTGGATAGCAGGTTGTGTACAGATGTCCAACACATCTTCATGTGCTGAAACTTCTTCTCTCACTCTGATCCCAAAGCAACATACGCTGACTTTCCAGTGCAAGAGAAACTTCATGTATTTGTTAGCAAGTCTTTGCCCCTGTAAGACTTCAGAAAACTGGTCAACAGTCATTTTCATTAATTCAGTAGTGGTAATGACTGATGACCAAATAATAGTTTATTTAACCAAAAGAACATGTTCTGCAAAGATATTCTGCAAATATTTTAAAAGAGCAAGTATTTCCTGATGATATTTATTTATCCCGTTGGATTTCTAGAAAGCTGTGAAAAAGGCTTGAAGAGACCCATAAGAGATCTTGATGTTCATGTGTGATCCATGTAATTTCTGATAGATGAACATCATCAGGAAATACCTGTTATCAACAAGGTTTTGTTCAGATATATTTGTTTTAAGGGCTGTAGGTCCTCTTTTAGGTGACTCACCTTATTGTTAAGGTTGAGTTCTCCAGACATATCAGCACAAATTACCTTTTAATGTTGTTCTAGGCATTTTTTTCCTAGAGAGGATCTCTGCAGGCCTCTTGGTCTTTGCTCCAAAGAAGCAAAAACAAAAGTTTATTCAAAAACCTGTACAAGCAGCAGTTTGTATAACACATGTCTGCTGTCACTGTACCTCATTGCCTGCTGGGTGCCCAGCTCAGGCCCCACTGTTCTGACATGGTCTCTAGAGTACACACATTTGTACCAAGTGGTGAATTCGGTCACCCAATCAAAGGGCTTGTTTTGTAGATGAGCTAAACTAGAAAAACTGAGTGAAGTAAGTGCTCACTACCACATGGACACTCAGGCCCAGATGCAGCCTTCACTGTGTCATAGGACATGACATTTGGAGCACCACACACTGCTAGCAGCAGAGAGAAGCATAGCAGCTGTCTGGGAGGTAGCCATTCCCTTCAGGTTAAATTAAATTTATGTTGGTTTAATTTAAGACAGTTGAGAACAGTTTTCAAGCTAGAATAATAAAGCCACTCCTAAAGTGAAATAATGGATGGCAATAATATTGACATGTGGCAATAAAAATAAAGATGTACTGCCCACTGAAGGTTTTGTTTTAATGAAATAGAACCAAAAGAAGTTTCTGTGTGGACTATAACCCAGAGGCCAATGAGTCTTGGGCATCTTTGAGAAGAGGGAACGCTATCCTCAAACTCTGCTGGGACAGAGCGGGAATTCTGAAGCCCAGATTATTTTTTTACTTTGCACTTTAACACAGAGAAAGTTCAGGCAGGTTGACAGACACGAAGGACATGCTTTATTCACTGATTTTGTAGCTGATGGCATACACGAGGTTCAAGGTTAAAAGGAAAATTGTAGCCAGACGGGATGCAGTCGGGAGTCCTCAGGTGGCCGCTCTCTCCTAGTGTCTGCTCCAGTGCAGCAGGAGATCACTGTCATATCAACAACCAGCCCCTAGTAAAATTATTCATTAATTCATTAAAGCCTGCTCAAGCTGCCTTCCAGTGATCTTTGTCTGATGGCAACACTGGCACTGGCTGGATTATGCTTGATCAAGTAGGAATGTTGCACGCTGATTGGCTGATACACCTCATATGCATTTATAATTAGGTATTATTTATATTAAAATTACTACTATACACTCTTTATATGTAATATTTGTTCTAATATGTACTCATCAGTCTAGAAGGCACCAAGTGGAGAGAGTTTGGGAACTTCAGTGCTGAATGATATGAATTATAACTTGACAGCAACGTGATGAGAAGGTAGAGGAGAGGAGCACAGGAGGATGGCTGAGATATAGGAAGCTTTTTCCCAGGGAATATGGCATAAAAAATGCACCCCTGCAAGGCTGTGAGGAAAAGAGGGCTGTGAAGCCAGGTGAAAGGGGCTGCCACAGCAGCCCTGTAGTAATTTTAAGTGAAAGGCTACAAGCAAAGAAGCCCTCTAAAAATTAGAAAACCTTTAGGAGTAGGCCAGTACAAACAATTGCACTGTGCAATATTTGGATAACATGACTCCCTCTAAGCCTCATAAAAATTACATGAAAATAGTCAGTGGGATTTTGAGCATATCCTGCACTCCAGCTACACACAGAGTTCCAAACTATCCCATTCATTTGGCACACAGAAATTGACGGGAAGCTCTGAGCCTTTTTTTCTGAGTTTCATTGTGTATATGATCTACCATAGGCAGGGAAGATTGAAGAGCAGGGGAACGCCTAAATCTAGAAAGAACAAAGCAGAACTCAATAGATGAATGTGAGTAATTGCATCAGGTGCAAAAACACAATTAGTGACATTATAATTACTGAAATTAAATATCAATTTATATGAGTATGCACTATAATACTTTTGACAGCCTCAGACACTGTGTGATAGCAAATAAAAGTGGGAAGACAGCTCCCTAATTTATAAAGAAGTAGAATCATAGAATCATTAAAGCTCACTTAAAGAATTTTATTCCATAAGATACAAGGACAGGAAAGGTTTCAGTGCAAAGAGGATAAGTGATAATAAATGCCCAGTAAAACCATGCATACATCTGCAGCTATTAAGACACACAGCAGCTTTTCTAAAATACAAATGTAGTACATGAAGTAACAAACCCTGCAGCAGCACCATGGAAAACTTTGGTCTGAAGGGGAGAGCGGGAAGAAGATCATTCCCTTTGGGATAGGACACACCTCGCTTTAGATACTGCAGGCATACAGGTTGCATGCTAATTGTGTCTGTGTCTTCCTCTAGTCCACAGAGAAAAACAGGTGTCACCAGAGACGATCCTTACCATATAGATATCCATTTAGCATGCCAGGTGGTGAGATGAATCCAGGTCGTTTCTCTCCCTTACCAATTTTCATGAGAGAACTTTCCATCTCCTGGAGAATATTTTCTCCAGCATGTCTCTCCAAGGCTGGCCCTTTAAGTGTGTGAGAGCTCTGCAGCCACAAGGCAGCGATTTTTTTCCCTTCAAAACGGCTTCACTTTCCTCTCCCACCTCTCCTCTTTCCTCCTGGTGTTTAGGTCCTTTTTGCTAGCAGGATGGCTTTTTTTTCGCCCTGTTGCTAGGTTGGTAGCCTAGTTTCCCAAGGAAAGGAAGCTTATGAGATCACACTGTCTGTGCAAGTGCCAGTCGGTCCCTCCTAAATAATTTTTTGAGCCTGTGAACTGAGTTTGATCAAACTTGACAGGGGATAGAAGTCTCAAAGGTTTGAGCTGCCTACAAGTGTTGTGGAAGTAGGCAGGAGGAGGAGAAAAAATGCCGGGAGTGCATCCACTGCAGAAATATAACTGTATTATTAGACACCAGAGAGTCCACATTGAAGACAGTCATTACCACTGAACTCCATGGGAGATACAATTTCACAGATTCAGCAGCTCACAAGATGACTTGATTAATATGAGCATGAGCAAAATGTTCTTCTCCCCTTCTTCTAGAGCACAAGGCTTCCAGTTGCAGAGCAGCAGGGGAGAGCTCAGAAATGACAGGCTGGTAGAGTGAATTTAGAGCTAATTGCTGCTCCTTCTCATGCCAGTACTTGTGTGGAACTCGACTTCCCTGTGACTCCGGTGCCCCCATTTGCATGATCTGGTTCACAAAAAGGATGAGATTGGAAACTTCAGAGCACGGACTTCAGTGAGCAGAGCAAGTCCTGAATTGCTGTGAGCTGGCACAGCTCCACTGAGGAGGGTGAAGCTGCCTCATAATGGACCATCATTTCTAAGGGCAGCTCCATGATGAAGCGTCCAGGGTCTGCGCTCCTTGCATTTGTTGCTAACTGCGATTCATTTACCACGAGTGTGAGCTGGAACATAAGCTGAAGACCAGCAAAAGCTGTGCCTGGTGCGTAGGCTGGCTCTTGTTTGTTCCTGCTGTGGTTTTTCCTAGAAGTCAGCCACCCCAGGACTGCCTGACTACTGAGCCTGGACAAAACCCTTGCAGTTCCTTGTTAACACTTGCTAGGGAGAAAAACAAGGTATTTGCACAGGTAGGATTCAAAAAGAAGTGGAAATCACTCATCTTACAGAAAAAAAGAAAAACAACAAACTAACCACAGCTGACACTAAAATGAAGACTGGAGAGTTGTGCAACTTTTTGTGTTTTCTTCTTGTTTTTGATGTTTTCTTCTTCTCCTAAGCCTTCTAAGTATTGATGTGCCAGATATCTGATGGAGGTGGAGAGAGTGCAAATCACCAACACCTAAAGAAAATGGAGGGAAGGTAATTAAATGAACTCTTGATGCACAGCAAAATGGGGCTTGTGAGCAGTGAGCGACATGGCTGAAAATGAACTGAGATCTCTGCAAGGACAGGGATGGCAACCTGCCCTCGACAGTCTAGCCAAGGGCACGGGCTGAAATTCATAGCCTGAAATGCCTGCAGCGCAGCATCTGCATGAGGCTGGGCTGCTACAGCCTTCTTTAAGATGATGCTTCTTTGGAGAGGGACATGAAACACAACTCTCCTGCTCCCAGGGATGAATGTTCTCTGTTACATAACAGATCTGTGAAGCAACAGGGGAGCATCCTTTACCTATTATTTGTTGTTGTCATTTCAATCTGGGCGTTTTTCTTCTGATGAAAGCTAAAAGATAAAATAAGATTTTTCTAATTAATAAAGCCTATCTCCTCATGGCATTTTTCACAAATCTCAAAGGTCTGAAAGTGCTACTCCCATTTAATGGACACTAGGAGTAAGGGTGAAGGAGATCAAGTGAAATGTCTTGGCAACAGAACAAAAACAAGTCTTGCATCATGGGTCTAGTAAAAGGGACAAGGGCACCTATTAAGCCTCAATAGAAAGCAAAGCTTAGGACAATTTTCTGACATATTGGATCCTTCAATGAGGCGTTGCGAAACTAATGTGACCAATGTTCCATGCTAACAAAATATGTTCTGGATTTTTCATCTGACAACATAATTTAAGGATTTCTTAGAATATGGGAAACAAAATGAGGCAGTGGCTTTACAGGAATCATTCCTTTGCAAAAGGCAGCTTGTGCCAGAGGACTGGAAAATTAAAAGTGCCTCAGGGGAGCACAGGAATGGATAAGACCTCCTACACTACCCAGTCAAAATAAAACACATTAAAAGAAGCACAAATATCAAACTGACAATTTACTGCAAAACTTCTTGTACTTAAGGTACTACTATTGTCAGAAGTACTTCTGTTAGCAGTTGTGACAAAGAGAGACGATACTAGACACATGGTTTGACTCTTGGAAGGGTGCATTTGGCAGAATTAGACCATGTACATCTGAAAGAAGCTTACTGACAGTGTCTGCAGCAAAATAGGTTTAAGGTGGGATAAATCTGATTAAAATGACTCCTATCAGTATCAGTGACTGTTTCTTTGCTATAGTTACTAATGGTTTTTTGGTTGGTTACTTGGTTTTTTACTTTGGTTGACTGAGATTTTGAGGGTTTTGTTTGCTGCCTTGGGGAGGAACAGTTTGAATATCCAGTAGTTTCCAAAGTGTTAAAGAAATTGGTGGTATTAAAGTGGTATTGAAGGATGTACTGCCCATCCACTCTTGAGGCTGCTTCCTGGTAAAAAATAAAAGTACCCTGCAGGTTTGATCTAGATTTGATCTTTGATGCTTGAGAGATTTAGTACGTTCTCCACAGTCCTTAATAAATTGGTATCATTGGCAAGAAATCTGGAGGTGCAATCCACGATGCACACACAAAGCTCTTTGTATTTCAGTGGCATGAACCTGGAGTTCATATTGGGACAACATTCCTGTCTGAGGTAAAACCGAGCACTCAAAATCCTTACCTGGGCAGAACGCACATTGACTTCAGGGGATACTTTTTCCCAGAGAATGGCTGTGTAAAGAAGGTCAGGACTAGTTGTTTGTCCCCTGCAGCAATGTTGTTTCTCTGGCTGAAGAGACTTCCAGCACCTATGAGCAGGGATTTATTACTGCTGGTGAATGCCAGCACTCAGGTGTTGGTCAGCCTCACCTTGACCTTCAGGAGGCTGTTTCCATCTTTTCTTCATATCAGCTTTGGAGATAAGCAAACAAAGAAACAAAATAAAACAAACAATAAAGCCTAAAAAGCTAAGTCACAAGCCATAGGCTGGGTTTCTGAGAATTTGATCCATTTAGACCTATTTCTTCAGTACCTCCTGAAAGGCAAAGCCTGTGCCAGTGCAGTCTGCCCATTTGTTAGCGAACCCATAGTTCAGGAGTATGGGGCTTTGAGCAAAATCTTCTAGCACAGACCCATCATGGGGATTTGAGGGGAAAGGAACAGCCAATAACTCACCAATAACAGTGCTGTTGTCACTCTCCCACATCATCTCCAGCTTCTCTTCTCACTGGTGGAACTGGGCAGCAGAAGATCCTTAGCCCAAAGCAAAGGAAAGCCCCTTCCTGTACTATCATGGCAATGGGCCCTGGGTTGAAACTGTCCCTCAAGAGAGGCACCAGCCAGCTGGAAGCCCATTTGCCAACAGTGCAATTGATCTTCAGCTGCCTTTAGCCTAAAGAAACTCTTTCAGACATCTAAAATTGCATCTGATTTCATAACAGACTCCTCTGCAATCCCCACCACTTTGCCTGCTCTCAACCCTGCCCAAAAAAACCCAAAACCTAAACCAAAAAAAGCCCACCCAAACCCACTTGTGATGAAGAATGAAGTGGCTCAGAAAAATAAGCTGATTTGCCACCTCCTCCTGCAAGTCCTGCCAGCCAACTCCTGCAACAGCCTTGTTCTGCAGCACCCTGTAAGCAGGATCTGCAACTAAGGCAAGGGAGAGGGAAAAGCTGGAGGAGGGAGGGGGGAAGGCACAGAGGCTGCTCACATAGAAAGCCAGGGCTGTTCCTGCTGCCCACCCTGGAGGCACCACCTCTGCATCAGGCAGGAGTATCAAAGGGAGAATCTGGCTTTCTGGATTTAACAAGCTCACTTTTCCTTTAATTGGGGCCCTCAGGCACTACTGTAGTGCACCTAATGGCACTAACCATTAATGAATCAGTCCTGATGAATAGAAAGGCTGAACTGTTCTCTCTCTCCTTAGGTTGTCAGCCCTTCACAGAACTTACTGGGTTTCACTGGGCAGGACAGCAACTGCACAGATTTTAAAAGGACCCTGGAGAGGAAGAGGGCTGGAAGAGTCACCAATCCATTCATCCCTCGACTGTGCAAATGAGCCAAGGACCAGCAGCATCTGGCTGCATCCTCTGAGAAGTGGGCATAGCCACCAGAAAGTCCTGTGAGAAATGGATATTGCACCTTACTTTCATACCATGCCTCCCTGCTCCCTCCATAAGCACCAACCAGTTTGCCCTCACTACTGCTCAGATAGTTTTTTCCTCAATTTTGTGTGTCCTGGCTCAAGCTTTTGCTCCCAGTGCAGGCCCACTCCATCTCCTTGTTACAGCCTTTGAACAGATGGGAAAAGGTCTTTTTTTTTTTTTTTTTCCCTTCGAGCAAAAATAATTGACCGCCACCACCTCAGCCCAGTGCTGGCAGGGTCTCGCCGTCTCAGAGGGCAGCCCGAGCAGGGGCAAGGCACAGCCCTCCCTGCAGGGCTCGGCCAGGCTGCTAAAAGGGGGAGCGAGGCCGCAGGAGAGCAGCCGCCTGCCAAGCACGGGTGCATCCAGCGCTGCCGGGGAAGGAGCCAGCGCTCTGCGGCCCTCCGGGGACTGCGGGGCTGCGGTTGCTCAGTCGGAGCTGGGGATAGGAATTAGGGCAGGCAGAGCCGCAATGGCTGCAACCCTTCCTGATTATCCAGCCAGCTAGAAATGCACCGGCGTGTCTTTTGTTTCAGCTCTGGTTTTTTTCCCAGTTGGTCTGCATTCATGCTTATTTTCTTCCCCCACTATGCGTGCATGTGTGTGCATTTTCTTTTAGGCAGAGGATAATTTTACTGTGGTCACTGTCAAGGTTTAAACGCTTTTCTGTTGCGTTTTTCCCCTCTCCAGTTCACCAGCTCACGTTTGCCCAGGAGTTAAGAAGGGATGTTAGAGGCTTGAACCTCTTCCAGCTCTTGCCACAGCAGCCGCTGCCTGGGGCAGTGGGACCAGCCTGGCAAGAGACACCCCAACCTTTCCCGCAGCCTTTACAAACCCTACAGGTGCAAGGCGGCAGGAGGCAAGTCCAGTACACTCAGTGCCTTTCTGAGACTTGGCGGAGGGCTCATGTTTCCTTGGCCTCACAACAAGGCAAGGCAGAGCAACCCTCCGTCTCTGTGGTCGAAAAAAATAAATACATAAAATCCACCATTGCACTCAGGCTTCAGAAACGACCCCTTAAAGGGGCAGAAAAGGGAACAACCAATGCCTTGCGCACTGAAGGGCTCTTATAAAATGAACGGGCGGAAGGGAAGGGGGAGTTTGTTGATTGCTCGTGTCCCCTGAAAAAACCACGGAGCTGCCGGCGGGGAGAGCCTCGCTTGCCATTTTGTCCAGGGGGAGCTGAGCCGGCGGGACCGGGGTTTGTTGCTGTCCCTGCCGCCTGTGCAGGAAATTCCGGGGTGCAATGCAGGTTAGTGCATCCCGGCTAGCTCGGCAGGCCCGGTGGCCGGTCTGTGACCCGGGGATGAGTGCCCGACAATTGGGAGCCCCAAACAGGAGAGTCCAGGGGGAGACAGGGGGGAGGAAAGGGGCCCGGGAACGACCACCGGGCACCCTCCCCACCAGCTCGGCTGTTTTTCACTGGTTTGCCACCGTTTATTATTCTCCTCAACGGAGGGTTAATTGGGGGATGTGCTAATTACGGAGAGATTATTCATTAGTAATTGAACTTCACACGGAGATAACTCGAGTCCGCTAATGAGCTGGAAATCACCCCTTATTAGGGCGTTTCAGCTTTCTTCTGTGGGGTGAGGGAAAGCTGGTAGGCTCCCTTCCATCTTCCTCCGTCCAGCAGCCGGGAAGGCGGGGGCGGCGGCGGGAGCACGCCCGACGCGGAGCCGGGGGATGCCGGCAGCGGGCGGGACCGGAGCCCGGGCACCCCGGGGCGGAGCGGGGCGCGTTGCCGGCCGCCGGCGGGGGTCCCCGGGGCACAGCCGGCGCAAACAGCAGGCTGCGGAGCCCCTCGCACCAAAGCAAGGTCTCTTTCTCCCCTCTGTCCTCGGCATCTGGCATTTCGTGCTACAGGAAACCATAACAGCAGCGCCTGACCTCATGAATACAGAGATGTGCACAGAAAAATCAATTTAGGTCTAGATCCTCTGTGGGGAGGGAAAATAACCCAAACCATTTAAACAAAGCTCTGCTCTCCAGAGTTTTCTTTTTTTTTTTTTTTTTTTTCTGGTGGCGGTGGTGGGGATTGAGTCTAGAGGGAGGCCAAAGTAAAACGAAATTCAAGCAGACCTGTGTCTGCCGAAGCGAGGCTGAGCTCTGCAAAGCCCCCCCAACACAAGCATAATGTATTTTATCATTAAAAAATCAACATTGCTTCCAGTGGTAAAGGCGCCTGGCTCCAGTTCCTGAGCACATTCGTTGCTGGGATTCAAACCGTTTGGGAAATGCAGATTGGCTTGCGACCCACTGTTTGATTTATGAACTGTTACATTTGCTATTGCTTACACATTACATTGCGGACTTTGGGAAGGGAGGGAGCAGGGAGAGGGGGCGAAGGAGAGACCCTGCCACCCTACACATTGGCAAAGGAGAGCTACTGCACAGGCAACGGCTCCTCAGCGGAATAAATCACCTCGCACCAATTCGTGGTCCCTACCTCCCCATCACCCACCCATCCCCGATCGCCAGCTGGGCTCTGGTCTTATAAGTAAAAAGGACGTGTTTACTCTTTGATGTGTATTTCTTTATAAAGGCATCAGGCATCTATAAATAGCCGAGGTTAGAGCAGCTTCTGCTGCGAAATCAATACCCCGTCCCCCCTTCCCCTTGCTCCTTCGGCTGAGCTGCCTTATTAATTATGAAAGGGCTCCTCTGCGCCCCGGCTCCGGCTCCGCAGCCTCCTCCTTAATGGTGGTTGCTGCCTTCCCTCCGCCGGGGCTCGGCACCGCTCCGCGCCCGCGGGAGAGCCGCGCCGCCCGCCCCCGCCGCTGCGCGGGGCTCCCTGCGCCAGTCCCGGGCGGCCGGGAAACGGGGGTGCTGCGGTTCGCGGCTTCGGGAGGAGGAGGAGGAGGGTGGGAGGTTTTACAGCATATTTTTAAGGAGGAAAAGAAAGAAGAAGAAGAAAAAAAAAAGAGAGAGAAAGAAAGGCTTCGACTTAGCGATTCAGCCACCCTGTCCTTGTTTGAACTGAAATTGCCGTGTACGCCAAGGGATGGGTTCAAGATTTAGACTTCCTTGCCTTAAAAGCCCTGTCCTTTCCAAGATACTCTAGGTATATTTTATAAAAAGGACGACACCCTCATTTCAAACAATAATTTTTATTTTATACTTCTGTCTATACTTTGTAGCAAATCTTTTTTTGTTATTTTTTGCTGAATTGACTTTATAATAAACTTTTGTTTAAATTACATTTTTCTTCTCTTTTAAAATCAAGGCTTTTTTTTTTTTTTCAAAATCATTTTGCTGTTGTCGTTGGTTTTTTGTTTTTTTTTTCCTTTAGGTTTACATTTAAGCCCCCTTTTTGTGATCTCTACGGTTGGATATTCAGGTATTTCACTGGTATGTGTAACATCTAAAACAAAGAGGAGGAAAAAATTAAAGGCAGTGAATTCGGAAAGATGCCTTCGAACAGCAAGTAAAGGTAAACTCTCAGAGATGTTAGCAGCATTCCTTCATTTCTCCGGTCATTTAGATACGTCTTTCTTTCTCTTGCTCCTTCCTTCCTTAGCTGTTCGTTTCCCTCTCTTTCTCTCCCTCTCTCGCTCTCTTTTCCCCTTGAGGAAAAATGCTCTTTTTTATTTATTTTTTAATTTTTTTTTTAGTGGAATGACCAAAAAAACAAGCGACTGTGGAGGAAAGATGAGAGATTGTGAATTATTCACCATATGCTTCACACGTGGACATCTACCTTGGATTTCTCGCCAGTGCCTTTTCCTGTCTGCGGTTTTTGTTCTCGCCTCGCACACTGCCACATTTTTAGCGGAGCCCGTGGCTCGCCGGGAGGTACCCGGCCGGTTACAGCCTTAGCAGTAGGTGGCCCAGAGCCGTTCCTGAGATTGCGTTTGCACAACGAGGGCTCGAGTTTGTTTCTTTATATTTTTTTCTATTTTTGATTCGAAGCGATAGTAAAGCTGAGGTCCGATTTGGGCTGCGCGCCGCTGCCTGTTTGGTAAGATTTGGCAAATAAAACACAAAAAAAGAAAAAAAAAAAAAAAAAAGGGAGAACGCTTCCACAGTCCTACATGGGTGTTTCACCATCATCAGCCACCACCACCACCATCATCATCATCATCAACCACAGAAAAGCACAACGTCCCCAAAGCAACGGATGGACACTTCCTCTATAGATCCAGCACATGGAGAGGGTGTGGGTGTGAGTGTGCTCGCCCCCCTAGAAAGGCAGCCAGGTCACTAGGGCGGCCCACAGAGCCGCCAGGAGCAGGGGCAAGGCCGGCGGGAGGAGGGACGGTGCCGCGCCGCTGCCGCCTCCGCACAGTTCAAATAAGCTGCCTTGGAAATCGAGGTTTTTGGATTCCCGTCTCAATTTCTCCCAGAGGTCTGTCGCTCCTTCCTGGCAATCGGTGAGCGCTGTGAGGGTGCAGGCGTGGAAATCATCCCAGTACCTGCAGGAGGGGAGAGCAGCCGGCGTCAAAACAGGCACGCGTCCACCTTCCCGGGGAGGGGGCCCGCCCCTGGGGCCCGCCGCCCCCTCCTCCCGCTGGCGGAGCCGAGCCGGGCATGCCTAAAAGGGAGGCTGGGCCGGCGGGGAGGAGCCGCTGGCTGTGGTTTCGGGGGTCCCCCCCATCCCCAACCCCGCCTTCGGCACCAGCCCGGGCGGGGTACTGCAAAAATTGCTTTGCTGGGTCTGTGGCGGAGGGGTCTTTGCCTGAAGGGGTGGGGGACAAGCACCCCTCGGCTGTCAGAAGCCAGCCTAGGAGCCCACGGGCGTCCCGAGGGTTTCTCGTCACCGGTGGGAGAGGGCAGACGGGGGTGGGAAAGGCGCCGTTCGGGTGCGGCGCATTGAAACCCTAGGGGGGGGATTCCTCGGGGCAGGAAAGGGCCCTTACTGCAGTAAAATGGCAAGGAGCAAAAGTAGGAGAAGCAGGAAGAGTAGGAGAAGAAGGAAAGAGCATCTTTCCTGTCTGGGCGCCTCTCAGCGACCCGCAGCAGGGCGGCGGGAGGAACCCCTGATCCATGGCCAGGGGTCTATAGGCAGCGAAGGGATTCTCCTTCCTAGGATAATTTCCAGCTATTTGCACAAATTTTCCCTTTTTCTTTCAATTTCTTTCTTCACGGGGATGGGACCAGCGTTTGTCGCCGGGGCAGGACCCGTCGTCCCATGGACCACATAGGGAGGATACAGGAGGATCTTTCCTCTCCGTGTCTGTGTTATCGAAAATCACCCCGAATCTGCCCTCTGCCTTCTATTTCCCCCACGCCTCAAGGCAGACGTCTGCAAAACTGGGTCTTGATTTTCTTTCTTTCCCTGTTTTTTTTTTTTTCGAAGTAGTCCTACAGCTTCTAATTTATGAGCACTCTAAGATGGTTGTAGACTCCCAATGTTTGCTACATTTGTAATAAATAATGAGATACTGAGAAGCCAGAGTCTGAGAGTGTGCCTCTCCTGCAGTATTTCTGCTGTAATTGCATCTCCCAAAGGAAAATTAAATCTTTCACCGTCTTCTTTCAATACACATCTCGGCACAGGGCAAAAGCTATCGGACGGTGGGAGGTGGTCAGGAAAAGGGTCTTGGAAAAGAGTTATTTTTTACAGATCAAGATCACATCTGGTCTGGCACTAGAGGGCAAAAGACATCATATCAGGACGCTGCTGCCCCTGGGTACTTATTTCTCTTGCAGGACACAAAGTAAACTGCAGCCCAGTATTTACAGCGAGGTGCCAGCCTTATTAGGTGTTTGACTCAGAAATGTCTAGGTAGGAAGAGGGGAGTGTTACAGAGTCTCTTCTCTCTTTTCCTTTCTCTTCCTTTTTCCTTTCTCTTCCTTTTTCCTTTCCTTTCCTTTCCTTTCCTTTCCTTTCCTTTCCTTTCCTTTCCTTTCCTTTCCTTTCCTTTCCTTTCCTTTCCTTTCCTTTCCTTTCCTTTCCTTTCCTTTCCTTTCCTTTCCTTTCCTTTCCTTTCCTTTCCTTTCCTTTCCTTTCCTTTCCTTTCCTTTCCTTTCCTCTCCTTTCCTTTCCTTTCCTTTCCTCCCCCCCTCACTCTCCTTTCCTCTCCTTTCCTCTCCTTTCCTCTCCTTCTCACCATCCCATTTAATGTCTTTTGTTTTCTGAATTTTGCAGAGCAAAATAAAAAAAACCAAAACTATTCCAAACTCGCTTATGTCTAAAGACATTATCTCATTTCTAAATATGATTTTGTTTGTTTGTTTGTTTGTTTTTAATGGGGGGAGTTTGCGCCGAAAAACAAGGAGAATATCCTGTGCTGCAGCCTCTTTTTTTTTTTTTTTTTTTTTGTGGTTTGACTTTGGGGTTTTTTGTTTTGTTGTTTTGTGGCGGATATTTTTTTCCTCCCCGACATATCGAAAATGACCGTATCTTCCACCCTGTCCGGGACACGATTTTGCAAGGCGAGTTCTTTTTCTCCCTCTAATATTTTTGTTTCTGTTATTGTAGTTGTTACTATTATTATTATTACTATTAATATTATTACTATTATTATTATTCCCCTTTATCGTTGCCCTTTCCTTCTTATCCCCTCTGCGGCAGGAGCGGGGTGAAACTGGGGGCAAATGGGCTTTCCCGGGGCCGTGGAGGAGGCAGAGGAGAGCTGGCGCTGGGACGGCCGCCTCTCTGCCGCTGGGCGATTAATATCATGACTGGGCTCTTTCCTTTTTAATTACGTTTTGTTTTGCGGGAAGCCGCCTCCCCAGCGCCGGCTGTCCCCCGCCCGGGTGGGCAGCCTTCCACCGGCCTCTGCCTGCGGCGCTCGGGGGAAGCCCGGAGCCTGTCGCTGAGTGTGTCCCGAAGGCAGGAATAAGGAAAGGGATAACGACACCCGTGCAGCTAATGACAGCACCCCAGTGCAGAGCGGGGGAAGGGAAAGAATACGAAAGAGGAGCTAAGTAGGGAAGGGAAAGAAAGAAAAAGCAAAACAAAAACCAAACCAAAACAAACCAGCAGAAAAAACACCTCAGATTCACGGAGGCAAAAAAAAAAAAATTAAAAGACATTGTAAAAATTCCCTCCAGACTTCACTGTTCCCCAAGCCCGGCCTGTCCCCGTGGCAGTGAGCTTGGAGGGACCCTGGAGCGGAGAATCCAACCCCAAAGCGTATCCTCGCGCTACTTCTGTTCCTTCCCTCCTTCCCGCCACCATCCAGCCTCGCCCCCCCTTACCCAGCCCTGGTCCCATTGTCCCCCCGCGGCCCCGAAGGAGAGAGGAAAGACCTACGCGCAGATCGTTTGGAGATTTCTCTTGTCGTCCAGGTCCTGCGGGTAGTTGGCCATGTTATCGCCCAGCCGCAGCAAACAGTCCGAGAAGCCCCTAAAGACCGCATCGCACCGCCCCGCCGCTCTCACCGCCTGCACCAGGTACGCTGGGGGGGCAGGGGCACAGGTCAGCACCGCCGCCCCTCGCCCCCGGCCCTCCGCCCCGCCGCCCCCGACTCGCCTCTCCCCTCCTCCTCCCCCCGGCCCGCCCCCAGCCCTTGCTAAAGGCGCGACCTGGGGCAGGAGAGGGGCGGTGGGACCGAGCCAGGCTCGCCGTCGGCCACTCGAGGAGGTGAGCCAGGGGCTTTTCGCCCTTTGCTTTTTTAGTACCGGAGGGTTCGGTGCCTGTGGACTAGTGGCGTTGATTTTTTTTTTTTTTTCCCTTTTTCCCCTTTCTTTTTCTTTGCGGGGAGAGGAAGAGGGGAGGTGAAGATGCGCTGCCTGCTTCTCCCCGGGCTTGATCCTTTGTTGGAAAATTCCGCCTCGAAGCAGTAGGAGCATTTCTCCGCACAAACGCAGGCGGACGCACACGCACACGCTCCCTATCGCCCAGGTCGCTGGGCAAACACCGTGCAAGCAGTTTGCAGGCGGTTGCTCTTGTGTAGGTTCCTGTTGTACTGAACCGAGCGCCCTTTACTAGAGCCATCCCGAGGGATGCCGGGGCAGCGGGTTTGGGGGAGCGGGGCAAACGGCTGAAGAAAATGAGTTGCGGGGCTCCTCCTGCTGCCCCGAGAGGGCACGGGACGGGACGGGACGCGGGACCCGCGGCAGGGCCTGTGCCGCCGCACAGCATCCCGCACATGCCCGCAGCCGCCCGGCGGGCGGGGGTACCCGGGCACGGCGAGGGGCTGACTCCCAGCCGCTGTCTGCCCGTGACGGGAGATGGAGACGCCGTGGTGTCCCTAGGCCTGGGGACGTCGCTGCGGCCAGCGGGGGCGGGAAGGGGCTTCCCCCTCCCTTGAGGAGGAGCCGCTTGCCTCCCACACCGTCGGGCGTTGGGTGGGGGTCCCCTCCCGCGCCGTGTCCCCCGGGAATGGTTGTGACGGTGTGTATGTGTTTCCTTGCCAGGTACCGGTTACAAGCTAAATGGCTGACTCCAAAAGACACTGTTTCAACCCAAATCCTCCTCTTGCCGTTTGATTCATCGCTAACATGACTTGGTGGCCACTCCCCTCTACACACACACACACACACACACACACACACACATACACACCAGCACCAGCCGTCGCATCAAACCCCCAGCAGGCTCCAGACATTGGCTACGATAGGAAAAAAAAGCCAGGCAAACAAACAGAGAAGAACCGAAGACCATCCCGAGGATAAAACCATGTCCTATAAAACCCGCGCCATCCCGCTCCAGCAGCTTCAACGGAGGGGGAGTTGCCACGAATTTCTGCAAAAAAGTGTCGGGCTGTGCTGAAATCCGGGGTTCGAAGAGGAACCCTAAACCCAGGCCGGGGCTGGGGTGTGGGAGGGGGTCACGTTTGGGACCAATGGCGAGCCGAGCATCCCTCGCCCCCGAGGGACAGCCTGGTCCTGTCTGTCCGCGCCGCTGCCTCCGCACAGGGTATCCCCGGTCCAAAGCTGCCCTAAACCCCGCCAAAAAATTAAAAAAAAAAAAAAGAAAAAAAAAAAGAAAAAAAAAAAGAAAAAAAAAGATGGGGGAAAAACCAAAAGCGGATAGACAAGGTTCCTGCCTGGTTCAAAGACAACGGGATTTCTCATTAACTAGGTCGCTTGCGCCTTGCTGTTGCCACGACCTTCCACACCCCACACCCCCCATTCAAAGATAAGAGTGTGCAGCAATGTGCAATGCAGCAGGACCGCAGCAGCCCTCCGTGACGGGCCGGGCCCCCTCCCGAAACCCATTCCCCGTCCTCCCAGTCCTGCGACTGCTCTATCCCTTCTGTCCCTTCATGGGAGACTTAGCCCACCCCACACCCCTCATCGGTCACCTCCCAAAATGTCAAGGATTTCGGACAGCTCCAATCTCCTACGCCTAAATAAATAAATAACATCCCCCCCCTCCCCCCTTATTTATTTTTTTTTTAAGTCCCGGTGCATAGACATTTTGGGAACGAGCCGAGCACCCATTTCACACGAGCCTTTAGCGGGGACGGGACAAAGCCAACGACCCTTTGCAAACCCCACACCGATAACCAGAAGCTGATTCCGGGGGTGGGGAGGTGTGGAGGAGGTGGGGGGAAGGTTACCCGAAATACCGAAGGAGGAGCAGAGGGGAGAAAAGCCCTCCACGAGCTTCAAAGCCGTCCCCTTCCAGGGCACCGCAAAGCCACCGCACCGCCACCATCCCCGCGGTGTGCAGCAGTATTTGGGGGTAACTTTCCAAATGACTGCTCATGCTCACGCCAGCCCGGGAACGGCATTTCCCAGAGACTCTAGCTGCCTTTTGAAATTTCAATAAAATCCTTCCTCGGCTGAACCAAATAAACACAAAAGAAAGAAAATCCTGCTCCTCCTCCAAACGAATGAACGAACACACGAACAAAAATTGCAAGGACTGAGAGATTGAAATTAAGGATATCATCCAAATGAAGCCTTCTCCCTTCTTTCTCTGACAGTACAAAAACTGGCCATCTGAAGAGTTCAGCCCTATTTAAAAAGGAATGGTAATGCGAATGTAGGGGTTTGCATCATTTAAACACATTTCCCAGAGGTCAACGTTTCGTTGCAATATTTTTTTCCCCCTTTTTAGAAGAGGAAATGTTCAAGACATTTTGCCTCCCTTTCTAATTGTCCCCTCCTTTTTTTTTTTTTTTCCCCCCCTTTTTTCCTCCTCTCCTTTCTTTGGTACCCACAAAATGCTGCAGAGGTTTTCTGGAGAGGAGTGTGACCGAGCAAAAGGATCTCTAAATAGCAATGCCGAGCTTTATTTATTTTTTTTTTTTAAGTGTATCAGGATTCTTTTGCAGCCAAATATTTTCAAAGGGGTCTTCACACCTGATAGTCTAGATAATAAAAGACGTGCTTTAATCCCCCTTTCTTTAAAATCCAATTTTGGATCATGCTCGGGAATCTACCTATCCAGTAGATAATCTTTAAAATTTGCCTGTATAGGACCAAAGTGGTCATTAACTTGGAGATTGTTTAATGTCCGTAACTAAAAAAAATTTCAGCAAAGAAATGTATAAAATGAACCCGAGAACAAACCAACAAAAGCAACCAGCGAAAACCCCAAAATATTAAAAAACACCAGCAACGAGCACACAAAACACACACCGGCATGAAAGGAAACCTGATCTATTTTAAGTAACAGCACATATAGAAATTTTTGGACCTGCTCGATTTTTGACAGGTCTTCTCCAAGCACAAAATTAACGATTGGGCGGTGGGACTCCACGATTTTTAAATGCAATTTTTATTTGTTTAATCGCCACATTCGAGTGGAATATTTATTTTAATTTAGTGATGGGTTTACTTTGGTTTTATGATGCTCTGTAAATGGGAAAACCTTCTAGTTCCCAAAGGGAGCCCTTCACTTGTCCCCTTGATTTTCTGCAAAAAAACTTTCTAGCTGGATCTCTCGCAAGCCATTTTGCGCCGGTTCTTATTTCTCTGTCCCTCGGGGAGAGGGGGAGAATTTCTTAGCACTGGAGTCACCAAATTGTACATGGAAGGGAATGCAGGGGATATCCGAAAACCAGATACAAACGCAACCGTTCGAGGGGACCGAGAGAAAAGGAGGGAAAAAAAGGAAGAAGAGGCGGGGGGGAAATAAAAAGCGAAGTATGAGTGAGCATGCACAGCTTTAGGAAAACAAAAAACAAAAGTGGTTTACGGGAAATCAGAAACCGGTTCCCTTTCCTGCGGACTCCCCTGCCTTTGACAGCGTGCCGGAGCGCGAAGCTGCCACCGCGAAGGGAAGGCGGGGAGCAGGGTCCCGCCGCCGCCGCCCCGCACCGCGGCCCCCCGCGCAGGTTATCCCGACGTTCCGCTCCTGCATGCACCAGCCGGGCTGGGGTGCGCACAACTTGACACGGAATTTGGCAGTCCACTTACCTATCTGTACAGCAAGGATCAGAGAAATATAACTGCCGTTCAACTTAAGTCCCATCCTACATTTAGTAAAACCATTTGCGGCTGCAGATCTTTAAATAGTTACTTTGGAGAACGTGGGGGAAAGCTGAAAAATAGACATTGCCAACAAGTTCCGAGCAGCGGAGGACTTTGCAGACAAGGGGGGGAGACAAGAGGAGAAGGAGAGGAAGAGGGAGGCAGCGGGAGAGGGCGAGGAAGGCTGGCTGGGAATGGTTCGCTCCATTAGGAGGGGGCGGAGGAAGTACAGCCTCACGCCCACCACCGGCCCTGACGTGGGGGGATGACACCGACCGGGTTTTTTTCCCCCCTTATTTTTTTTTTTATATAAATGTGCACCTTGGAAGAGAAGCGCCATTTATAGGCATCACAGGCTGAATTTACCCGCTCTCCCCGTGTCCCGCCGCCCCATAAATCGCCGAGAAACTCCCCCCCGCTCCCCGCGTTCCTCCTGCCCCGTGTGGTGGCGATGGGGGCGGCAGCCGGGACCGTCCCCCCGGGGCGGGAGCGCTGCGGGGGCGGGAGGGGACACACAGACACAGACACACAGACACACACGCACACACACACAGACACGCACACGGAGGAGCCGCCCCCCAGGGGTGGGGATAGCACGGCAGAAACCCCCCCGCCCCCGGGGCCGCCCCGTCGGGGCTGGCCGGCCCGGCCCCCGCGCTGCGCAGCGTGCAGGGGGACAGGGACGTGCGGGGGTCCCCTCCCCCTGCCCGCCCCTCCCCCACCATGACGTCACCCCCGGGCTGAGGTTTGGGGGGAGCGGGGAAGGAGGGGGGCTGGTCTCTCCCGGCCTTTCTGCCGATGCTCAATCCCGGCGGCAGCAGCCCGGCGGTGACACCGCAGAGGGTGGCGTGGCGAAAGGGGTCACGCGTGGGACAGCCCTGGGAGTCGCGGTGGGGCTGCCCTGCGGCTGGGACCGTGGCACCCAGCCATCGCACCCCATCCTCTGGGACACCCATCGGGTGTGATGGGGCTGGGTGGAGGGCAAGGGGCCGTCCGAGGCTCCGATGAGCCCTACCGGGGATAAGGCTTCTTCTGTGGTACTCCGTCATCCAGGCACCCTCCCAGTCCCGTCCTCAAGGCCATGCCCTCCAGCAGCACGATAGGGACCTCAAGGTGCCAGCGTGCGCTTCTCCCAGTGCTAAGTAATCAGACAAAACCCCTACAGCCTTCTCCCGTGGCTCTTTCACTGCAAAGTTTACCCCCCAGCTCTGCTCTGACCTTCACCACCCATCTGTAGCATCTCCAGGAGCCAAAGGGGGGCTGGTCGGAGTGAAAATGCCTGTTGGCTTCCACTCCTCCCATTTCCCCCCAGTCTGCAGTCCTACTGTGCTGGCTGTATTGCAGAGTCCTGGAGCAGCTACCGGTCCCTCTCTTTTACAAACCACTTGTGTCAATACTCAGACCTGAATGACAGACAGACAGCAGCTGCCAGGCTGGGTACTCATGACTCCCATGGGCTGCAAATGCCTGAAGCCCACCTGGCAAGGAGAGGGATTGCAAGGGGTTAAATGACCGTGCAACTAGGAGTAAAGAAACTGGAGGGCAAGAGGGAAAGCTTCCTTGCTGAGAGTTCCATTCACAAAATAGAGCTGGTGAATGTCACTGCCTCTTTAGGTCTACCTAATGTGTGCAGTGGCAGCCTGCATGTGCATCCCCTCAAAGCCATCATGAACCCCCAACCTCTGTTTCTCCAGCTCAAAGGCAAGGGTAATTTTAGGTAACTACGCCAGCTATCAGCTGGGCCCTGCAGATGAAAAATGCTGGCTTGCCACTTCTGTGCCTTCCCATTAGTTCTTTTTGTTCCACCTTTTCTTCCTATTTATAAATTTCCACTATGGACAGAGAGAAGAACTAGAGGACAGAGCTGGCTGAAAACTAATCTGAGGAATTAAAAAAAAAAAAAAGGTTCATTTTCAGCCAGCTCTCAGAACCAGCTCAGCACGTGGGCACACGGTAGTGAATGAAGTGTGAGGCACAGGCCGTGGGGCCATGTCCCCTGGCAGCTTGCCCTTCCATTCACTCCACCATAAAGCTGCAGCCCAGAGTAGGGTTGTCTTTTACACACTCCTGAAGACACTGGCAGTGGCAAGGAGGCTAAGACTAAGCTTTGCACTGTGCACAAAATTCTCCTTCAAAGCAGCAAAAGTTTTGAGTTTAAGGTGAAACTAAGGCAAAACACTTTTACCCAGCTCTTTGCTGCTGTGGTGATGAGTGAGTTTGTAACGCATAGGAGAGATGCAAGCAGTTATCAAAATGTGAAGTCCTGTCCTTTTCCCAGGAGGGGTAGGTTGGATAGCCCAAAAGATCTTTTATATCTCACAGTTGGTGCATTATCAGCATAAAATAGGAAGAGGATGAAAGGACTGTGGGTTGAGGTGCATGGGTATAAACACTGGACTTAGCAGTTCTTGGCAGCTTGGCCATTTGTGGCTGTGTTTGCTGTTAAGAAGGACGAGGTACCTTTGCAGGAGCACCAGATTGCGGAGACTGCAGCAAGAGGAATTCTTCATTTCACTTCTCTGCCCTGCTGATAACCGTATTGGTTTATTGGTTTATTATTTCTTATTGATTCATATACATATCTGCTATGGTTTTGTCTGCTCCTTTTTTCTGAGGGCAGACAAGCTACAGCTTCAGGTTAAAGGTTGGGCTGGCTCCAAGAGGCTTGGGTTGAACATAACACAACACTCTGCAAATCTGCTTTGGAATGAACTTTGGGGCAGTTTCCAATGCACAATCAGGAAGAGTTTAATATCTGGCTTTTGATATGTCCATCTCTGCCGAAATGACTGTAGCCTCTGGCAATCTGGCCACAAATCTCATAAGGACAGGCATTTCTAGGGGATTTCTGGCCAAGCAACAACAAAGAGATCTCACAGCTAGAGGCATCAATTACAGAGGAGAAAAGAGTCTGGCCAAATTCCTCTAAATGTTCTTGACTTTTGGGGCAGTCCAGATCTGTCTGAAATTCAAGCCTGGCTCCAGCCTTGCCACCTTCCCTGCCCCAGGAAGGGGCCCACTGCACTATAGATTCTGAACAAAAGCCAGCGGTTTCTGCCCATCTCAAATAGCAGCACTCTCAGCTCTATTGGAGCCGGGGAGGAGGATGAAGTGGGGACAGTCGTTTATCAAACTGTCCTTTTTTCCTTTCTTTTTTTCCCAACATGATATTAGGAGGTGTCATGTTTTAGAAGGTGCTTGAATATCAGCCGTCTCTAAGAGACATCAGTCTGTGATTAAGGAGAGGAATGTCTGACGGTGCCCTGCTCAGTTCCTGTTAGGACAATTTGCTCATCAGCACGATTTTGCCCTTGTTTTTTAAGAAAAAGCTCTCCATCCTGGCAGCAGCAGCCTCATGCTCCACTTGTTAGGGTTGGCTCTTGTGTCATCCCGTGGTGGTGTGTGCTTGCTGCCGTGGCGGAGGCAGACGGACAGAGCCCACGACTGCTGGCCAGATATAGCTCTGCCAGAGATAGCGACGGGCACAGCGTGGGCTGCTCCGTGTGCCCATGGGGCTGCGGGGATATTTGGGTGGGCAGCCCTGGGCTGTAGCTGCCGGGCACAGAGCAGTGTGCAGGGCAGCTGATTTAATTCCAGCTTAGCTCCATCGAAATCATCTACCACAAGGGGACCCACCGCATTTAGAGGACGTGTTTTCTCATTTAGTTTTTGGCTTGCTGGCTGTCATGGCTGAAACTCGAAAGAGGCAGCCAGCTCAAGGTAACAGAGAGATGCTTTCCCCAGCAAAGCTGTATGTATCCCCACAAATTCTTTTTCCCTTCATCCTTTTTTTAAAATGCAAAATATCTCTTCAAACATCTCACACCATGGGCTTTTTATTTCATGTTTTCAGGCTAGTAATAGGGATAAAAACTAAATCTTTGGTGCTGTCAGTCAGAGAGTGATTTATTCTAAGCATCGTCTCAGGTTGAAGGGGAGGGTCCGGTGATCACGGTGATATTTAAGAAGTCCCTCCCATGGGTGTTGAGCAATGTATTCGCTGTTAGCTCATCCTGCAGTAACACCGCCTCTACCAGGAGGTGACCGCTCGCTTTTTCTCTCCCTCACCGTCAGCCAGAGAGACCTGGCCCTGGAGAAGCTGATGGAAACAGGAGCCAGTGGCTTGTGCCTCCACACCCTCCTGTCTCGCAGGTCTCCTGAGAAGGAGGGATGGACTGAGTGACAGCTTTACAGTCCTGCAGAGGTGGCTGTCCTTGTTCGTGCTGTGGCTCCCAGCCCTCAGCTGCTATCTTTCCTAGAGGAAGATGACCAGCCAGAAAAGTAAATGCAAATATGAAATCTAGCTGATAAATGAATAGCTGTTCGAAGTATGATCTTCCAAGATTATATTTAAGCAGAAAAATGATGAGAGCACACTGAAAATGTGACAGGTAGGATTAAAGGAATACCTTTCACTAACAACCAGACTTCTGAAGGGTTTTTTTGGGATGGTCTTGTTCATTGGATACCTGGCTTCATTACTGGCTGGATGTGTCTGACTTTAGCTAAGCATAAAAAATTAAAGGTATGCACCAGAATTTGTCCCACATCTCTCTAGAAATTAGAATTAAAATGGCACTTATCATTCACCATGAAAATCATTGTCATTTCATGCTTGTGAAAATATATTTCTGAAATGTAAACTGTTGCTCTGGTTTCAAACACAAAATTGGGAAAGAAAAAAGGTATATGGCTGAGTGGATGTAAGAGGGACATTATTGCTTGATACCAAATCTTAAAAAAATGAAAAATGCTGGATAAGGTATTTGTAACTTATTTGAAACATTAAAATAATGATCTGATAGAAAGTGATTAGAATAATGGAAACTTCAGGCCCAGCTTCTGTGATTTTCAAAGGGGAATACCAGAATGCCAGACTCCTCTACATTCATTTGAAAAGCTCGGTCTCTATGTTCATTCTTCAGTACCTTCTTCCTTTTAAAAAGCAGTCTTCAAAATCCAAGGCATCACTTGACCATGATCAGCTTGTGCCAGCCAATCCAGTAAGGAAAGATCTATCTATTGCAGAAAGAGCAGTGTTTGCATTTAACTGCACTCCTCTGGGATATATTTTTAGGAGGGTGCCTGTGCATGCACTCAAAATGCTGCTTATGAGCGTGACCCCTTTATGTTGGATCGTGGCACTGGCTCTGCTGCTGAGCCCAGGCGAGCTGAGGGGAGGCATGCGAGCCTGTGCTTCTCTAGCCAGATGGAGTTCACACCCACTACAATTATGTTTGCAACACATGATTTGCTTAAGATGCCTGTGGATGTTTCAAAAGAGTGGGGTGGTTTCAGTAAAGCAGTCTCAGAAGAAAAGCAGTATCAGCCCTTGGCATCTTTACCACTGAAATTTTCCTTCAAGAAGCCTAAAGCCAATCTTTGGGGTCTGATGGACAGTGTAATGAACTTTTCATTATAGGCTGGAGGGAAGTATATAGACTTGGATAATGGCTGTGTGAAGGCCTGTATTGGTGGATTTCCTGCCATGCAGAATTACTATTGCCATAGAACACATAGGACCATAGGACATACCTATGGTCATACCTACAGAACCATAGGACAACTCGGGTTGGAAGGGACCTCCAGAGATCATCTGCTACAACTTTAGATGGAAAAGGGAATCTAGATGAGACTATCTAGCATCCTGTCAAGTAGTGTCTTGGAAACCTCCAATGCTGGGGAGTCCACCGCACCCTTTTGGAGGTTGTTCCAGTGACTGCTTCATTATGGTGAAATCCACACCACATAAGGAATCGGAAGGTTTGTGATGAGCTGTATGCATCATGCCAGAGCTGTTGTTCACTCTCTGACATCCTTAATAGCCACCTTGGCCCAGATACTTATCATCCTGAGAGCCTGATAATAACTTTAAATGCACTCCCATGGCATTAAGATAATTTCAGCTTCTCTGGTTGCAAATGCCAATAACCAAATTCTGGATCTTGGTTCAGAACCAAACTTCAATTCCCAAGTAAACAGTGGCATTGTCAGAACAAAAACTGGGTGCATGAAACCTATATCCTCAATATGTATCAATAACTAGTATTAAAATTTGCTGACACGTGAACATTTCCTGCTTCCATGGATGTTGGCAGCACAACTTCTATTGACCACAGTGAAATGGGATGTACCTCAGTGGGGTGATATTCTGATTCACGTGTTTCTGCCATTGATTTATAGAGTATCTACTGCCACAGCAGCTATTAACCTTCAGTTACAGCAGGACTTCAATCACTGAAATACCACTCTGAATTTTCTTTGTAACAGTCAATATGATTTGTTCTAGAAAAAAACCATAAATATGTATTTAAAGAACCAACCTTATCAGATTTCCAGCTATCATAGGAAGATACTGCTTCAACATTTTTCTTCATCAGTCCTTAGTCACGAAAACCAAAATTGCAGGGGAACTTGGGGCTTTAGGGAGCAGGAAACCAATGTGTTAATTAATTGTGGGCTGATGAGAACATTGCTAGGACAGATGTTCAGCCACTCACACGGGCACTGCGAGAACTTCAAGCGAGATCTCACTTTCCTGGGAAGGATGAAATCTGGGAGGAAGAATGTGTACAGAGGTGAAAAGGGCTCTGTGACAAGGAAACACAGGATGGGTCTGTACATGCATCTGCAGTCTGATTTGCAAAGACAGGCAACTGAGAACAGGCAACTTCTTCATCCCCCTTCTCTACTGTTAGCTTCAGGAACCTATTTATGACATTGGAAACTGGGAAAGGTCAGAGATAAGTCCTGTGAATCTGAGTAAAAATCTTCTTCCTGATGTGTACTGTGAACTGGTTTCACAAAGGCATGGCTTGAGCAGAGAAGTATACATTCATTAAAAATCATCCTTCTTCAGAACCTGCATTTGGGCCATATTTGTTTTGTGCACGCCTCAATTGGCACAATTAGCTCAAATATCACTGTCACGTGTCAGCTGCCATGCAGATGATTGCAGCTGGAAAAGGCAAGAGCAGTTCCACGGCTGTAAGAGCACCAGACAGCCAGCAGCCTCCTCGAGGACTTGTCTTGCTCCTGAGCGTGATCTAGCAGTGCAATGAAGAAGCTGGAAAGGGATGTGGATGGCTGTGAACTAAGGTGTTTCATGCATCACTTAACCACTGCCATTAGCTTAAATGCATTCAGGACCTAAAACCATCTTTGTGAGCACTAAAGACCTTTGCCTAGTAACATTTCTCATGTTGTTCTTTGCCTGTGCCATCCCTGATCATTCTCATCTTTGGGTTTTGTAATCAACTGTTTGCTCTGCTAGACCCTAGTAATTTGGGGACTGGACCCCAAGGGCCTTGGACAAGCCCCTTCCAGCAGGGGAGCAGGCAGCAGCCAATAAAGGCAGGCTGGGAAGAGGCAGGCTGCTGTAGTTTGTCTGTCCTGTCACTAGAGTGAGACATGCTCACAAGCATCCTGGTCTCCTCTTTCGGGAGGTGCTGAGCAGGCCTGTGGGGTGCTGATGCTGGCATTGAGGGGGCACCCTGCACCGTGGTAGACCTTGGCATCCTCAGCAGGCTGGGGCTCAGGTGTGGAAACTCTCCAGGTTACCCCATTCTACTGCACAGACTTTTTTTTTTTACAGTGGCCTCAGAATAGTGAAAGTGAAGGAGAGGGTGGGAGAGCCCCTAAAAATCCTTTGTCATGACCTCTTGATAGCCCCTGATTCCTGGGCTGATCTGAGCTGTAATCCAACAGAGTCCTCAGAAACTTTCTATTGACTTCCAAAAGTCTTTGAGCCAGACCATGACACTGCTCAGCCTGAGCGAGACCAAGCAGCACGATAGGTACTGCAGATATTTCTCGTCGAGGAAGCAAGGAGAGCGAACTTTTTACTGAAGGGTAAAAAGAGCAGTAGTTCTGACATCTAAACAAAATGAGTCATTGAGGAAACTGCCCTCCCTCCCCTTCTGTGAAATGCCCACCTGAAGACCCGTGATTCACGACAATATGTTTCAGAGCTACCCGTAAGGACAGTTTTTTTTCTTTCCCCCTTTTTTCTTTTCCTCAGAGTGTGATGCCCTGCCAGTGAGTGACTTGTGCAGTCCAGACGGAGAAAGCAAGCTGTTAAAAGGTAGTGATTGCAGCACTGATCTCTTGCAGGCTCTGCAGTGTGAGGAGGTGGTTCTGAATCACAATGAACTTAATTGAACAAGAAATGGCATTGATTTTTCCTTTTCAGCCCTCCCCATTGCTCACAGCAAAGGTGCATTGAACCCTCTGCCCATGCCAAGCAGGAGAATTGCATAGCACAGTAGAATGGAGATTTTTTACTTTTGTCCTATAATTAGCATGTATTTATTTTTAAATAGGGTAAAAACCATAGCTCTCTAGGCTTTGAATTGTCATCAGGGAAAAGCACTGCTGGTGCAGTATGAGTTTCAGGAGTCCAAGGAAGCAGGTTATGTGAGAAGCAATAGTTTGGTCCACACTCCCCTGGCCGGGAAATAACGTTGCTCTCGAGTCTATCTGATTGTTGAAAGAACTAGAACGACACAATTGCCAAGCTGCTGAAGGGCTCCTAAAAGGTCATTTAATACTATTTTTTTAACTTGGACAGGTAAAGGTGCATAAGCTGCCTCCAATCTTCAGGGAAACAAGGAAGAAAAGCATCCCATACTCCAATTACTGAATCATTGTTATTTTTTTCCCTGTTAAGCTTGTTAACACCTAACATGTTTGAATAGCCAGTGACTTCCTATGAAGCTGTTAAACTTAGTCACTGAACATCCCCAGGTGTTTACACTTACTTAGAGGTATATGAGGTGCTTGTGAATTTTCCAGTGTCTCTCCTTCTAATTTTCCTAAAATGAAGAAAACCCAAGTATTTGGGAAATTCACTAGCAAACTCACAGTAGCAGCCTTAGTGCCCAGATTCCAGCTTTGGTATCATAACTGGGTTCCCTGCAACGCACAGCTTGGGTTTTTCGTGAGGGGAATTCTTTGGTTGAGATTGCCAGGCTGAGCAGGGAAAGGAAGAATGGCCAAAGGAAATTTAGGTGTTAGGTGAGCAGTGGATTCCATGTATCACAGTGAGATCAGCTTCTACCGCTAACAAACACATATCCCCAGTTCACAGGCACTGGACAGCAGATCAGTTTGACCTTATGTTGGAAATGAGAGGGGAGGACAAACCTCACCATGCTGTCGATCCTGACTGCCAGGACAGTGTTTTGGGGCTGTGATCAGTCTAAATGCTGGGGCTGCTCTCAAGAGCTGGCTGCAGCCGAGTCAGCACAACACCCCTCTCCTGCCTGCCTCCTGCCACTTGCTATTCTCATTGCCTTCTGAGGAGTGATTAAATGGATAGCGAGCATGTATGGGTTTCATGGAAAAGTCCTGTCATTGCCTGCCATAAGAGCAGGATCAGACTCTTCTAGAGTTGATATAATTCCTGCAAGTGCTGAACATTGTACTAGAACTGAAGCAGTGTGCTGTATTGCAATAAGACACATATAACAAATTTACTGGCATCCAACAACTCTAATGGGGAAAAATACAACCAAGAATTGCTGTTACCAAAAGGAGGGACTGCACCAAGCAGCCTAAGAAATGAAACAGAAGGAAATGCCAATATTTTGTGTTTGCATGCCTGTGAACTGCTTATGCAAGTCTTTGACAGACCTCGGCTGCTCCTGCTAAGCATTCATGCTTTGCAGACTCACCTCCAAGCTCGACAGAGAAGGCCATGGATTTCACCTCCTCCAAGCCCTCACCAAAGTCATAAGAGGCTGGTTTTGCTATTGTAAGGGAACAGGTGGTATTTCTGCTCTCCTGGTGAAGTCTCTAACTGGCTGCATAGGCTGAAGAAGCACCAAGACCAGAAGCACCAAGGCAATACGAAGTGTTGGGAAGAACTGGGTGGGACTGGGCTTCTCTCTGTGAAAACAAAAGCAGAGCCACTTACCACAGCTCATAGCAGTGCTTGTGGTTGGGCATATCTTTTTCCAGCAAGACCTTCAGGCCAGCAGGTAAAGGCTATTGCAGGCCCTCCAGGCCATCCCCTCATCTCCCAGTGATGAAGCTTCCAAGAGATAGGAGGTTGGATGTGATCACCTGGGGAGTGTCTTACATCAGTCAGCAGTGAGTGCATTTGAGGACAAAGCTGCACCATTCATCTTAAAAGTGAGGCAGCTGTTCAACTACTACAGCTGTATTGGGTTTGCATTCTAACGTTTTCCAACAGAAAAAAGTATCAGGAAAAACGATAGGAAGCCTAGCAATCTGTAGATGCTATACAGTGAGACTACAAGGTATAGAGTTTAAAACCTAAAATATTTCATATATTAAGAATATTCCAATGATTCCGTTTTGAGGATTACACCTAGCTTTATACCTAGCTAAGTCTCCTTTTCCTACCTTTCTGAGTAAAAGCTGCTTTCTACTCGCAAGTTTTCAATTACTTTCTCTAGGCAGAGAAGGATTTTTGTGTGTGTAAAGTCTGAGGTTAATCTGACAAGGATTCTTAGAGAGATGAGCCTCTGCATTGAGACTGGGCTTTCTTGTTGGTACAGAATTTTCAGTTTGGGGGATTTTTAAATTTTATTTTTAAACACCCTATTTCAAAACTCAAGGCATGGAAGCATTTAATGTGACTATTTAGCTTTTTTATCTGAAAAATTATTCTTCTATAAATATTTTAACAAGGACACTGTTCAATTTGAAGAATTCTGCAGTGCAATTGTTTTAACACATGCCTCTGACTTTAATCTGCTTCATGCCAGCAACAACCTATGAACTTATTTAAAGAAAAAGTCTACCTACCTGCCTAAGGTGCTGTGCTTTTACAAGCAAAGCAGACTGGGAAACCCTCTTCTGCCTAGACCAGAATTTTATGAATGAGAAGACAACCTTAGGAAAACTAGAGAAACTGGGTAAGCAGCTTAAAACCTCCTAGAAGATCCCTATTTGTTCCTTTCTCTTACTAATTTCTGCAGTTCATTGCTAGTTAAACATGTGGCTGCTGCTGCTAAATGTGGTGGTACAGGTAGGCTCTGATGGCTGGTGTGAGTCCAGTGAGGAACAGTGTCAGATGAGAGGCACAGGAGAGAGGCTGATGGTTTCAGGGTTGCTGATGATGGGATGGTAACAACCAGCAAGGGCTGCTGGGGCTCTTATTATCATCATCTTGCTGTGAGGTCCTGTAGCAGATGCAGCCAGCCTCCTCCCTCCCACCCTGTGAAAAGACAGCAGAGGAAATGTCATTATCTGCTCTCTGTGGATGACTAAGGAAACTCTCCCTCCCATCAATCTTGTGAGGAACATTAGGTGTGTCTTGGTGCTTCTGGGACATGGCTGAGAAGGGGAGTCGACCTTCACTGCTGCTTTGGACAGTGAGCTTAATCTTCATGCTGGACTTCCTAGTTCACAAATAATATTTAATTTTATATTTTATGTAATAAGTTGTATAGTTTATCTGTTACTTATCCCAATAATTTAGTTGTAAATTCTATTGATTAGCATGCCTGTTGCTAGAAGCCTTTGATGCAGGTGCAGTGCTGGGCACTACTAGGACCAGCATTACCTTATGGCTTGTTTCACCTCAGTGTCTGCCCAGGTGACCACACTCCTACCAGCTCTGGTGAGACTCAGGTCTGGCACTGCAAGTATATTTGGGCTCAAGAGCTGTAAATTGTAGGTTTTCAGGCTCTATCCAAGAAAAGGAGTCCCAGATAACATGAAAACGTAGCTGGCCTTTCTCCTAGGTGTTCAGTTGTTGTCTAACTGGCAGCAAATCACACCAGTGAATCTCCAGAGTGCTAAATTACTTTATTCCTCACAGCTTACTTTGGTAGGTAGGAAAGATTTCTCTTTCACATCAGTGGGACTAAAATGCAGCACAGTGAAGTGGAAGATAAATCTGAAGTGCTATCCTATTTCTCAAATCCTAGCCCATGCTCTGCTCACTGGGGACTCCTCCAGCTCTGCAGCTGACCTACATTTAACCTTGTATTTCTTGCCCTTGCAGCTCCTGGGCTTTAAAAAACAGATCTGCCTGGATATAATCCTGGTTCTTTCTGTTACTTTCTTCATCCCTGATTTCTGATTGTTAGAAGAATGGTTGATGGAGCTGGTTGTTTCTTTCATGTGATCCAACAGATCCACCCATTGTGGGAATACGTCTTGTTTTCCCTTGTATGGTAAGAATCCACCAACAGGAGATAATGTTTCTGTTTTATTGCTTTATGTTGTTTGTTTGTTTTTTCCACTCAGAAATTTTCTTTAAAATAAAGTTTTTTCTTACTTATGCCCCTTTGCTTTACTTTCAACTTTTATGATATTCTCTTCCTTTCCTCTTCCTGTTTTCTTACTGCTTCTGTTCACAGAGAGGTGCTTCATCCAAACTCACTTTGTAAAGCATTGCCAGTCACACCATGAGACTTTTCACTGGCCACAGTGTGCTGTCTGTATTTTGGGTGATGGTCCAGGTTGTTTCAGCTCTCTCTCTAGACGACAGAGCTTAAACTCTGCTCTGCTAAGCCCAGTGTGACTTTCAGGCCAAGAGATTCCAATCAAACATCAATCATAGCAATGTTATTTAAACTGGTAGGGTTGAAAATTGTGATTCTATTTATGATTTATTCATTGGTTTTTAACATTTACAGGTTTTTGAGGAGCTATCTTCAGCTTCACTCACTGTATTATGCTTCTTTATAGCAGCAGCTGCTACCTGTCAGAGGTCCCTCATGTTCTTTCACATGTGAGTTGAATGGAACAGAACAGGGCATCTGCTACCACTACCAGGGATCCATGTTGTATCTCTCTCCATCTTGGACTGCATTTGATGAAAAGCTCCCATGATGGCTCATAGAATTATTTAATCATAGAATATCTCAGGTGCAAGGTCCTGCACTGGGGTCAGGGCAATTCTAAGCACTACCAGAATGTATTCAGAGCAGCTCTTAATAAGAGAAGCGTTGGTGAATAAGAAGCTTGACATGACCTGAAAATGCACACTTGTAATCCAGAAAGCCAGCCACATCCTGAGAGGGAATTCTGCACCTCTGCTCTGCTCTGGTGAGACCCCACCTGGAGTGCTGCATTCAGCTCTGAGGCTCTCAACATCAATATATGGACCTGTTGGAGTGAGACCAGAGGAGGGCTGGGAAGGTGCTCAGAGTGCTGGAGCACCTCTCCTGTGAAGACAGGCTGAGAGAGCTGGGGTTGTTCAGCCTGGAGAAGAGAAGGCCCAGTGAAGACTTTACAGCACCTTGCAGTACCTCAAGTGGGTCTGCAGGAGAGCTGGAGAGGGACTTTATCCAAGGCCATGTAGTCATAGTACATAGTACATAGTACATAGAGGGAAAGACTTCAAACTGAAAGAGGGTAGGTTTACATGAGATATTAGGAAGAAATTCTTTACTGGGAGAGTGGTGGGGCACTGGAAGAGGTTGCCCAGAGAAGTTATGGCTGTCCCATACCCACTAAGTGTTCAAGCCCAGGCTGGATGGGGATTTGAGCAGCCTTCCTTAGCTACTTAGTGGCAGGTGTCCCTGCCCATGGCAGGGGGGTTGGAAGTAGGTGATCTCTAAAGTCCCTTACTGCTCAATCCATTCTATGAAATGATTCTACGATCCTGAGTTAGAAGGAACCCACAAAGATCATGGAAGTCCAACTTCTGGCCCTGATCAGGACACCCCAAGAGTCACACCATGTGCCTTAAAGTGTTGTCCAAACCCTTTTTGAACTCTGTCAGGCTGGTGCTGTGACCGCTGCCCTGGGGAGCCTGTTCCAGTGCCCAACCACTCAAACCTATTAGGGGTTCTAATATCCCAACCTAAACTTTCCCTGACACAACTTCCCTTGGGTCAAGGACAAACAAGGACATTCCCTTGGGTTCTGTCATTGGTCACCAGAGAGAAGAGCTCACTGCCTGCCCCTCCTCTTCCCATCATGTGGAAGCTGTAGACTGCAATGAGTTCTTCCTTTCATCTCCTCTTCTCCAGGCTGAACAAGCCAAGTGACCTCAGCTGCTTCTCATACAGCTTTCCTCAAGGCCCTTCACCATCCTTGTGGCCCTTCTTGGGAGGCTCTCTAATAGCTTTATATCCTTCTTATATTGTGGCACCCAAAACTGCCCCCAGCACTCGAGGTGAGGCTGCCCCAGTGCAGAGCAGAGTGGGACAATCCCCTCCCTTGCCTGGCTGGTGATGCTGTGCCTGATGCCCCCCAGGACACGGCTGCCCCTCCTGGCTGCCAGGGCACTGCTGGCTCATGTTCAACTTGCCATCAACCAGGACCCCCATGTCCCTGTCCATGGGGCTGCTCTCCAACCTCTCATTCCCCAGTCTGTCCATACATCAGGGTTGTCCTGTCCCAGGTGCAGAATCTGGCACTTTCCCTTGTTGAATTTCATAGAATAGGTGATTGCCATCTCTCTGATTTGTCAAGGTCTCTCTGAGGGGCCACTCTGCCTTCAAGGGAGTGAACAGCTCCTCCCAACTTAGTATCATCAGCAAAATTACTTCGTATTCCTTTGGTTCTACGTCCACATCATTTATGAAGATGTTGAGGAGCACTGGTCATGACTAAAGCCGTGCAGAACCCCACTGGTGACCGGTTGCCAGCCTGAGGTCACTCCATTCACTATATACCTTTGTGCCAACCTGTTGGCCAGTTTTTTGCCCAACAGAATCCTGCTATAGATCTGGAAGGGTCACACAGAAGAGAGAGTAGTGAGAGTAGCAGAATGTTCACTTCATTATAGGAAAGGTCAGACGGTGTAATGAGCTCCACAAAGTGGATAAGGGTATAAGTGTATAAAGATCATCAATGCACAGACTTAAAATACAGCATTGTAGCAAACTCCAGAAGCAGTTTCACTGACTTAAGAAAATTCTGAGTCTATGATGGCACTTGTCACAAGAGGCAAAAAAACCCTCAACAAACCCAAAACAAACATGTCCCCTGTGAATCCTGTTCCAGGTCCTTGACTGTAGAGGACTGCTAGGCACAGAGCTATTAGTATTATTAGCTTGAAATTGCATCTTGAGAAAGTGACTGAACTTGGAAAGCTGGAGAGAAGAATTCCACTGAGGAACCACAGAGCTGGTGGGGGACATAAAACCGTTCATTATTCTTCAGGTCTGGGGAAAATTACAGCAGAAGTAAAGAATTTATTTTGAAATACATTCTGGTTATTTCAGACACTAAGTGAAATTTGCACCAGCTGAATTGTTAGCATGCTTTTTTTCCTTAAAGGGAAGAAAATCGTGTAAAGTCATGGCACACATGGGGTGCATTCTTTTTTCGTTTTTGAAGTGAGATCTAAATTAGTGAGATCTGAATTAGTCTGATAAACTTAGGGTAAACCTAGTCTGGACTTTTGTAACTGGGAGCCATACCCTATACAATGCAGCAGACAACACACAAGCCATCTCTCAGGAGTTGTGATTAAGGATGTGGTTAGTGGCTCATTCCTGCCCCAGAGCTGAGCCC
Source organism: Corvus hawaiiensis (assembly GCF_020740725.1). Taxonomy (NCBI): domain Eukaryota; kingdom Metazoa; phylum Chordata; class Aves; order Passeriformes; family Corvidae; genus Corvus; species Corvus hawaiiensis. Next base: position 68,431,934 of record NC_063213.1, on the reverse strand, counting down.
ACCAGAGAGTTAGGAAGGAAATGCTCTTCCTTGATCCTGGGTTTCTATTAAGCTGATTTAATCACTCGAGCTGAGAATTGCTCCATCTTTGTCTCTAATTTCTTCAGAATATCTAGATGGCCTCAGGGGATACAAAAGTAATATTTACATGTATGATCATAAAAGAAGAGCTACTCCAGGCTAAATTTTGCCTTTTGATGCATATGAGCTGATGATAAAGGAGCGTCTTGGGCTAAAGAAGGAATCAGGTTTACGTCCCACGTAAAGTCTTGGGTTTACTGCTGCAAGATTAAACAATCAACTTTAAATCAGGGCTTTATAGCAAGTGATTGTTAGCTTGTTTTTGTAGTAAGAGCCATCATTAAAGAATTTTTCAGTTTCTTTTTGAAGACACAAAAAGGGAGGGGCAAGTGGTTAAAGCACTTGAAATATAAGGCAGTAAATTTTATTGTATGAACACCTTTTTTTCTGCTCCCTTACCATTTAGAGGGAAAATTTTACATTTTCTTATACTGTTGGTGAATTTAGGATTAGTCTTGCAGTGTCCTGCATTGTGGGAGAGGAAGAGTTGAGAATCCTTCCTGACCTATGGCAGTGGCTGTTCATTCTGGTTACTCTTTTAGAGAGACAACATGCAAACCACATACAAAGTGAGAAAAAACCAGAGCAAATCCTGTCACAAAGGTTATCGTCTTCCACACTGGGTTTGGGTTTTTTTTGAGCAAACTGTCTGGAGGAACACAGATTCATCACAGCTGCTTCAGGAACTGGCAAGCTTCTAATTATGTTTCACTGTTCTGGGTATTACTTCTAGGATATTTTTTGGATCACACATGATAAAAGGCGACTTTGACTTAGCTTGTTATTAGCTAACAAGAACAAAAAGAACAGAAATAAGGCCGTGAATGAAAATTATGTAGGAGGGAGAGAGTGACTTCAGGAATCATAGAGTCATATTCTAGCCACTGCTGCAGGTGGTGTTGCCAAGCTGAAGTAGTAATGGCTTGATGACTGCTGGAAGACGCAGCCAGGGTGGTGATGTTTGCTTCTTGGAGAAGATCACTGTACCTTCCAGTGGCCTTGAAATAAATTACGCTCCTCCAAGAGGTATTGTGGCTTCATCTTGTTGATGGAATCAATCCATACATTCAAAGTTTCTGACTCATGTCAAACCCTGATGTTGGCAAGGCCAGGAGTGTATTGTCTGACCTCTGGCTAGCAATATCACAAAGTAACCCAGAGAGAGAACACAGACAGAGCCATGGCAAGCTTTTAAGTTTTGCCACAAAAAGAAGTTTGGACAACTTGCATACAAAAGTAATTTCCACATCTGTATGTGCAGCTGGCTTGAACCTGTGTGGAAGCTCATGCAGCTGGACCAACAGGACATCCTCAGAGTCTGAATTTGCAGCTACATATCAGCCCTCACTGACAAGACCAGTTGGTGACTATCGCAGCCATGGGTCCAGTAGGTATCATGGTGGTGTTTTGCAACAGCAGCTTGGCTGATACCTAATTTTCTGTTCCTTCAGTGGCCGAAGAGCAGCCTTCTTATGGTAACATCCCTCAGTCACTGCTTTATTAGGTGCGAACTTGGGGCAGGAAGACCTAGGGGAGCTGCAAGTCTAGTCACACAGCTCAGGGAGCTTCTGAAGTAATAACAAAACTAAAAATTCCTTCAAATAATCTTACAACAGATTTGAATTTTTAAAAGAAACAATTCCTTAAACAGCTCTCTGTATTCTGTTTCTATATAGACCTCCATTTGGGGACGAGCCTTCTTGTTTATCTTACTGAAAATACTTTTCCAGTGCTTCAAATTTTCAAGGGATTTTGAAAAGGTGAGGAGGAATTTTGCTTGTACTCAAGCCGTGAGAGAACTTTTGGCATTTCTCTTCACACTGGTGAAGAGAACTTCTGTCTCCAGTTGGGACCCATCTGAGTTCCTCCACTTCCCTGTTGCCCTGCTGTCCTTCATGCATATGCAGCAAGACATCCATTTTCACTCTTTTCTCCAGTTCAGATAATCTTGTAATCTGATAAAAAAGGCCATTATGGGGACTGAAAAATCATAAAAAGTGGCAAGTCATGTCCCTTCCTGACATTACCTTTCACTCAAGCTGCCAGGAAGCAGCATCTGATTCCCTTGTTATCCTGGCATTTCCTCCGCATGACGAAGAAAAATCCTCTTCCTCATTACCAGCCACACATTGCATCCTGCTTTGCACCTGCTTCTTGTTTTCCCAATTATTTTCCTTACTTTAGTTTACAAGTCTTAATTTAGAAAGGAGTGAGCAAATGTAATTCTTCCCAGATACATTTATTCTGCTCCTTACCAGTCCACTCAAATGCCATCCTTCCTTATTCTTTTCCTTCCTCTTCTCTTTCTGTCTGCTCAGATCCACTTCTTTTCCCAGCCTTTGCTGTTTCACCTCTCCTCCCTCTTCTCCTTCAGACTTGTTGCTCCTGCTCTGTGGTCAGCAGTGGGATGATCAGCTCTGTTGTGTGGTGCAAGGAAGGCTTGAAGCAGCAGCTCTGCTTTGCACCAGGAGCCTGGGGTGCCAGCCAGCCCCAGGGCATTGTACACCATGTCCCCTTTGGGACCAGCTTCTTTGCATTCCAGAGGAAACCAACTGGTGACGGCTCACAGGTTTGGTGATGGTGGTGGTGGGGCTCAGGCCAGTGCAAATGACCTTCTCTATTTTTAATTCCTAAGGCCTGGAGGAATGGAGCATCACAGAAATTGCCTTTGAACCGCTAGGAAAAAGCTGCAAATTCAGGGCAAGTCTCAATCAATCTCACATGCCTCCAACATCTCATTCCTTGTAACTCCTCAGAACACCCTGGTGACAGACAGCTGTTGTATGACAGCGGTCCACTCCCTGTGAAAGCTTTTCCAGGCGCTAATAACAGCGATCAAACTGTCTCAGAGCCCAAGGCAAATGTTTTGTTCAATATATACTGGCACAACTTAATACAGATAAGCTGCCTGTGAAACATATAACCTCAAAGGGGTTGCCATTTCTGTCTCAAAATTTCCCTTAATTTGACGAGAATAGCTAGTGACAAGCAGGGCTGGCTGTGGTTCTTGGAGGGACAGGCTCTGCGGTCCAACACGAGTCGAGGTGGTGGGGCTTGACCTCCGGCTTCTGTCAAGTGCTCAGGTTCCTCTCCAGCCTTTGGCCTCTAAGCAGAAAATGCCGTGTTGTGGCTGTGACTTAGACAAGCACTGAATGCAAATATGCCTTCCTATAAATTAAGCAGGAAGAAACAATAATTTGGCTGTAAATATCCTGACTGCTAAAGCAAGCAGTTTAATTACTGAATCTTGTTGAAGTTCAGCTTCATTGAGAAATGAAGTTTAATTCTCTTCCCATGGGGGTGACTGCATTTCTATTCCCTTAAGGAGCATGATAATTTTTCTTTTTTGGTCCTCATAGTTGGTTAAAAATCAATTTTCTATATCCTAATTCTATCTACATAAAATCCTGCTGTGTGCTAACTGCAGCCACCCCTTTGAGCCTAAATGCCTACTGTGATGACTTTCTTAGGTGAACTCTACCTCAAAAGTGTTGTGTCATTATTTAACATGATCAAAAGTTATTAAAATGGGTCTGTATAATTAAATTAATTAATTTAACTAATTACCTTTTTTTTCTGTAAGGAAAACACATATATGTAATAAAGTAGTGCTCTTGTCTTAATCTTCCATCTTATTCCTATACAAATCAAGCCACCCACATGTGGACATTTTTCTCATTTCATAAAATTAAAATAAAACAATTTAAGAGGATCTAGAAATTCTCCAGGACATGTAATTAAAGGCTTGGTCTATTTGTCTGCCTAGCTTTCATAATCTACCAAATATTACTGCTTCTGGTCTAAAAGCTGGGGGATATACTCTACGAGAAGGTCTGTACTAGACTGTGTTTCTTTCAGCCTAGCACACACCAAAATGTTTCACCTGCAAAAATTTGGGATTTTGATATTTAAAATGAAAGAATAACAGAGGTGGAATTACTATTAAGAAAAAACATTCACTTGGTTTTCATTATCCACCCCACCTATTTCCTCAAATGGCTCAAATCCAAGTGTTTTGACACTCAAATGCTGACATCAACCTGTGGTTGTAAAGTTAGTGCATTTTTTAGCCGTTAAGGAGCTGTATGTTGTCAGTTTGTCACATGCTGTAAACTGGCACACCTTTATTGAAGCCAGTTGTACTCCATCGACTCCATGCAAAATAAATAGTTGGTCCATTGTATTCGAAGTCTTTATCCAATTCTAATTAAAACCAAATAATTCTCTTGCCACCTTCCTGGAGAGCTAGGTCAGTCTGTGGGAAACAATGGGGAAAACTGTAATTTGTGTGATTTTTTTAATGTCATAAGCAAGGAATTATATTTGTGCAAATGTCCTTGGCTAAAATCCAGCAAGCAGACCTGGATTCAAGCAACCTTCATCCCCCCAACTTGAGGGTCCCAGAATCAATGCAAAGAACTCTATAAAATATTTAAATTTCAGGTGTGAGGTCACTCATACTAAATGGCACTCCTCAGCTCCAAATGCCAACCAGCTGACCAGAGAGAAAAATTTAATGATGCTCATCTCTGATAGGATACGAAAAATCTTAAAAGCTTAAAATTTGTCCTTTCATCTTATCAACAAGCCATAATGGATGAAAGTAACTTGCTACACGATTCTAGTTCAGTGAGAAGAGGGAAAAGAAGTGCGACAATGAGTCATCTGGTAAAGAAGCATCAGAATTCAGTAAATAAAGCTTTTTTTTTCCAGGCAAACCACCTATCAGATCTGATAAGGTCTGGATGACAGCTGTGTGTTTCCAAGAGTGCCATTCTCTAGAGGCAAGAGAGCTAAAGAATACCAGTAAGTCATGGATAGCCTACTTCTCTTGTGTATTACCTCACACGCTCCTTTTCTTTGGAGCTACTACCTCAGCAAACCAGGGGAATCACAGGCAGTGCACACACTTGCAAAGCTGTTCCCCACAGACACTGACCCCCAGACTCTAACTCACGTCCTTGGACTGCTCACTTACAGGTTTACAGTGCCCTCAATCAGTCCTACAAATAAAAACAAGGAACAGGGACTGCTGTTAATAAGAGGCTCTGATTTGGAAACCTCGTGATTTGCTGCTGGCACAGACAGACAGGCACAACCTTGTCAGCCCTGCTAATAAACTTCAGTCACAGAGCTGACCCGCTGACAGGCTCCACAAGCTGATGATATCTTGCAAAATTTAGGCAAAGATTGTTTCACATGTCAATGCAGAAGGCTTCTCTATGATACTATTTTTAGATTAAGGTTTTTGTTAGAGAGCTAGAGTGAAAAGAGAACATGAGGAAGAGAGGAGGGCTGTGACATCAATATTTTCAAATGTTTCTCTCTTGCCCCCTGCTCCTTAATCTATGCTGAGTTACTGTTCAGTGATGGAGCCTTGCAACTCCCAGCAAGAAGTCATGGACCACAATATGGCAGTGCTGGATATTGAACAAAATATGCTTCATGGAAGGTGGCCACACCCCAGGAACCAGCAGTTTCAATAGAGGATGGAAGATAATGCATGGCAGCATGGCTGATGGAAGATAAGGCAGGCAGGGAATGGTGAACTAAATGACTTTAGTTGAACTAAATGCTCTACACAGGGCTGCCCATGGACACTGCTCTGCTGAGTCCTCACCCCTCATGAGCTGTCTGTGCCAAGGGCATCCATACTGCACATCTGTAGTGGTTTTGGTTCAAAATATTCATTACTTATTTTCCTTCTGTGAGATAAGAATTAGGAGAAAGCAAAGCAGGCACAAACTTTAAACAGTTGCAGTACAATGAAAGAGTTTTATTACTAATAGAATTAAAACTAAAGAGAAATAACAAGAAATTAAAGCAAACACCGCCCCCCCTCCCCCCCCTTTCAGCACTTCTCTCCTTTTACCCAACTCGCACAAAGGATAACAGAACATGGGATGTTAGTCAGTGTTGCAGTTCTTGAAAAGTCTCTCTCTTATGCTTAAGGAAAAAAGGGTTTTCTTCAGTTCCAGGTGGTTCCCAACCTGCTACTAACAGCAGACCTGCCCGGAAACAATCAATCTGCTGTGGTGTAAAACATCTCTCCCATGAAAAAATCTCACAGTTCCTCCACACTGGAAGACATGGGCCATCACATGGGGTTATTAATCTTTTTAAGGATAAGTTATTTTGGCCTGCACACAAAGGCTTTCTTCGCCACAAGTCTCTAAAAGCCTCTCACTGCTTCTATATAGCCTGGCATAGGCACTCTTCACCATCCTCACAGGCCACACGTGAATTCTTCATCCCCCCATGTAATTCAAATGGATTAAAGAGACAAACAGTTTGCAGTATTACAGTTTCTTACCACGGCATGCAAGAAGGTTTCTTTTAAGCTGCGCGCCAGAATCGCGGCGCCGCCCTCTTTTCTCCCGTCGCCATTTCCAGCTCCGTCCCACGTGACTCACTTCTCTTTCTCTCTGACTCTGGAGCCGCCATGTTGAAGAGTGTTCTTGTTCAGGCTTTACGGTGGGGAAAGCCTCGCTCCCTTTGTGCTGCTGGCTGTGTGGTGTCCTCTTCAGTTCAGCACGAAGTGTGCTGGCTGCAGACAGGAGGCTCTGCCGGCTCCCGTTGACTCCGCCGGCTCCGCATGGAGAGGAGAAGGACCCGCCTGTCCCCAGAAGCCGCGCTGGATGGGTTTAGCTGTGAGCAGTCCATGGCTGGTTTAAGCTGCCTGCGGCTCTGGGACAGTCCCCCCCGCAGCAACCCAGGGTCCGTGCCACAGTGTCGGGAAAGGGGGGAAGGGGCAGTGGCCCCGGCCCATCCCAGCGGGGCCTGGAGGCTCAGAGCCCCCCCCACCTTCCAGCAGGCGAGCTCGGACAAAAGGCAATTCCCGCCTTTCCATGTGGTTTAAATATGTAAATTGTGAGAAGCGTAATTAGTCTAAAAGACTGTCCATCAACTCAGGTTCAACCCACTACAACATCACAGGATACAGCTGCTGAGGAGGAACCTGCCCTGTGCTGCACCACCTCTGGGAAGATCAGAGAATCAGAATTATAAAATATCCTAAGGAGGCAGAGACCACAAAGATCATCAAAGTCCAACTCTTGTCCCTGCTCAGGATAGCCCCAAGAGTCACACCATGTGCTTGAGAGCATTGTCCAAGTGTTTCTTGAACTCTGTCAGGCTTGGTGCTGTGACCGCTGCCCTGGGGAGCCTGTTCCAGTGCCCCAACCACCCTCTGAGTTAAGAACCTTTTCCTGATATCCAGCCTAAACCACCCCTAACACAAATTCAGGCCATTCCCTTGGGTCCCATTCCTGTCACTGGTCAACACAGGAAAGAAGAGATCAGTGCCTGCCCCTCCTCCTCATAAGAAAGCTGTAGACTGCAGTGAGGTCTCCTCTCAGTCTCCTCCAGGCTGAACAGACAAGTGACCTCAGCTGCTCCTCATATGGCTTCCCCTCAAGGCCCTTCACCATCTTTGTAGCCTTCCTGTGGATGCTCTCTAACAGCTCTGTATCTTTCTTATATAGTGTTGCCCAAAACTGCACACAGGACTTGAGGTGAGGCTGCACCAGCACGGAGTAGAAGGGGACAATCCCCTCTTTTGACCAAATGGCAGTAACAGAGATATGAGATCCCTCTAGCACCCAGAGCACCTTGCATCTGTACAGGCATCTGTCCTGACAATGGCCCACTGATGTCTGGATGTAAAAGGTTGCCTTCAGAGGTACTTGTGGTCTCCACTTTGGGAAATAAATATGTGCATTCATGCTGTCTTCCAGGTCCAAGGGCAGGTGAACTTTGCAGAGAGCTGCAAAGCCATGCACTGCTCCCCAAGCCACACGTTGGGGCTGTTTAAGGTATCTCAAGTGACCACTACAGCATGCAGGAGGTATGACATACCTCCGTTGTGCTGGGACGACCACTGGTACACACTATCCTCTCCAGTGGTATCCTGACCACTCCATCACCCAGTGGGACACCACTGATGTGTGCAGGAAATTTATTCACGCACCTTGGCCATACTGGTCATGCACAACGTACCCTTGGTGTATGTCAGCATTGCCCACCTTGATGATAAACTTGCCACTAGGTTGGAGGAAACCAGTAGTCCATCTGAGGCCATCCAGGTCCTTCACTCAAACTGTGCTGAGGCATTAGGGACCCTGACAGCTCACTGTGATCCTCACAAGGGACAAGAAGAACATGATCTCTGTGCATACATCAGCAAAGTCCTCTCTCTCTATAAGCTTCTAGATCACTCTGCACCATGACTAGTAACACCTATGTTACTGCTGACTTTGAGATTCCTCTTTCTCTTTCCATCACTTCCAACTCTATCCCTTCTAATAGTTTTCCCTTCTCTGTCCCCTCTCTTTTCACATGGCAGATCCTTCTGTCCCTTCTCCACCAACCTGGCTGGATTTACCAGCCCTTCTCATGGAACTCCTCTCTTTATAAGAAAAAAATGCTAATTCTCTTTTGAACTCTTCACTACCTGAAGCAAGAGGTGTAGCTCCAACCTGTGAGGAACAGCTGACTGACTGGGGCATCCAAAGATCTCTCTCCCAGCCAACATTTCCAAATGTAGGTTTTGTCCTCTTCATATAGATACTCCAGCATAAGGGTGAGCAGGAAACCCAGCAATTTGCCTTATTGGTGCAGCCTCCATCACTGGTGGGTAGCTGACTAGACGATTGCATTAGTTCCTCTCTATGTATTAATATGGAATCTTCTGGAAACCTAGGTGGTTTTACATGTAATTGTCTCTCTCAGACCTTTGTTGAAACATTCCTTGCTTTGCTACAAGCTCATGGCATGAGCGGAGTGTTTGCAGGGCCACCCCATGCTTTGGTGTAGAAGCCCGTCCTGAAAATGGACCCTTCATGGGCCATAATGTCCCCCAGTCTTTGGAGAAACTCTTGGTGGATGCATGCCCTTCTGCCACCTTCAGGTTTATGGCATGTCCATCCAGAAAAGCTGAACACCTCTTTACTGGTGCTGCAATATCCTTCACATTAAAGGCCATGCTGTGCTCTCAGTCCTGGTGTGACCATTTAGGCTTTGAGCAGGGAATGGTGGCTTGGGGTGCTCAGCTGGAATTTGCCAGGCAAGGATGCAGCCCTGCAGATTTTTAATGGTGCAGCGAGGTAAGTGCTGGTAATAGGAAGAGGAAGGCTCAAAAGGAGTATTTACCTGGCAATATCCCTTTAAACCCATGACTCATCATCACAAGTGCACTTCTAATTCTCTTTCCATTCATGTCTCAAGGACCAATACCTCAGTTCATGAAAATTTTAGGCAGTTGCTTTTCTGTGTGGTATTTCAAATTCTGGCTAATGGATGTGGGTAGCACAGATGACTTCGTTATGAATGAACAGTGCTCTGGTGAATAAGTCCATGTACTTCTCCAGCTCCTCACCAGAACATGTGAGGCTGTGAGTGGGTTTGACAGGGTCAGACTTTGACATCTGAAATGGAGCAATGATGGAGCAGCTGCTGCTTCATATGCTTGTCAGCTGTAGCCTCAGAATGCAAAACAACCTGGATTTCAGGGCGCTTGCTTTAGAGAGAAAACCCTTTGAGTGAAGGTACAGGTCTAGGCATAATGCAAGGTCTTATTCCACATTATTGCATTGATTATTGTAATTATGTCCTTTCAGGACACTTTCAAGCTACACTCTATCCAATTATAGCTGTTTTAAATACCTTTGTTCTGTACATCATGTGGGGCTGGAGAAAGGAGGTAGTACATGTATTTTATTTAGTTTCTTGCTTTTACAGTAAGGCTTTTTATGGCAAGAGAGTTGGGATTATTCATATTCCTTATTTCACCAATGGCTATATATGAAGCTATCTTCCTGTACACCATGCCAAAAATGTTATTATAAATGTGTTTCTGCAGTGCAAAGTGCCCAGTTTTATATAGGATGAAGAATAGACCCTCTGCACCCTTGGCCCTTTCTTTTGTGATGGGTTTTATACATTGAATCATCATACACTTCATTTGCAACAGAACACATGAAATTGTGGCATCATTGAAGTCCACAGCAGCAGTAAAGATGACTTCAGTGGGAAACGGATTTCTCCTTGAATATCTACATATGTTGATCAATAGTGTTCAGAGGAGCTAAACCTCCTGGGCTCATTATGCAAGGGAGCAGCTTTTCTAGAATTCTTTCTTCCTCCCTTCTTTTCCTTCCTCCTCCTTCACAATTTGGGGTTGATTTTTTGTTTGTTTTTTGGTTGGTTGGGGTTTTTTGTTTGCTTGGTTTGGGTTTTTACTTGCCTAAACTTGAAGACAAACTTTCAGCACCAAGGCTTTAATTTGTCCAAAAATGAATCCTCCTTCCCTCTGTGCACAGGGTGAGAGCAATACTGATGTGTAGTTTACTTCCACCACCTTTAATGGATTTAAACAATAGCTTCTTTTCATGGAAAATTATCTCAGACTGGGAGAACTTCCACAAAAGCCATTCACAGATGAAAGTCACATTATTTCCAGTTCTTTAAACTGCTTTTCCACCCCACATACCATCCCTCTCCTCTCCTCTCCTCTCCTCTCCTCTCCTCTCCTCTCCTCTCCTCTCCTCTCCTCTCCTCTCCTCTCCTCTCCTCTCCTCTCCTCTCCTCTCCTCTCCTCTCCTCTCCTCTCCTCTCCTCTCCTCTCCTCTCCTCTCCTCGCCCTTTGGTATTGGAAATACCAAATTTTCCTCCTAGGAGGCCTTGTTTTTTCAACATACCCTTGTCAGGATGAACATGCTTCATCCTGTTGCCAAATGTGTGATTGCTTCATATGTAGACATCATCAAGTGCTCTCGTGCTTTGCTGAGCCAGGTGTAGTTTTACAACCGAAGCATCAAGTGTTCCTACAAGATTTCATTTAGCTCTGCTAGAGTGCCAGTAAGCTGACTCTGGGTGCTGCAAATCACTTGTGCCTGCTTTGACCTGTTATTCCTCCTTCCCAAGCTGAGACCCTCTGACCCTTCTGCCCTGATTCTGGCAGCTCTGACAGCCTCTCTGAATCAGCCCCATTGGTTGCAAATGCCTGCAACCTCCCCACTGCTGAGCAGTGGATTTTCCAGGCAGGTCTCCCACCATGGCACAGTTTGAGGTATTGGTGATTCCACTGGGACAGAGAGAGAGGAGGAAAACAGGCCTGTACTGTTTGGCAGCCTGCTGGGTAAAGCCTGCTGGTTTAACAAGGAAAAGAAAGGGAAAGAGATTATTATCCACTTTCTTTTTTTTTCCTAAGTTTTCCCTCTATGCTTTCAAAGAATGAAGGTCAAAATTGAATGTCAGCATTTCCTGTGCATTTATCAAGTGTCACCAGGGAAAAGAGCCCCAGGTGAGAGTATGTGGATGTTCCATGCTCCCTGCTGGTCCCACTGCTCAACTCTCAGTGGTGCTGGCCCACAGCAGCTAGTTTGTGTAATGAATTCCCACAGCCATCCCAGACTTCAAACTGTGTTTGGGAGCATCAGCCTCGAGTTTGTGTTGTTATGAGTTAATGTCTCCTGGTCTCTGAGTCATTGCTGATGAATATTCGGGTGTTTGGAGCCTCATCCCTTGCACACATATGAACACTTTCCAGCAATGTTACTGAGATTTGCTACCAATCCTTGTTGACTAGATCATAGCCAGAGCCGAGCAGAGCTAACAAAGAAGGAGCAAATTGGCGTGCTGCCATAATCCAAACATCCTGATAGCCAAATTCTGACCTGCCGACCATAATGCTTCTAGAGTCAAATACTTCAAAATTACGTGTACCTTAGCTTTCTCCTGCATAAATAAAAATACTTATTTCTAGTCAAAAACAGAAAAACAAAAAGCCCTACAATGTCCAAAAGCTATTTCTGGGACATGTCTGGAAAATACCGACTTAAGACTTCTTAAGTCAGCATGAATATAAAGTTTCAGTAATTCAGGAGGAAGATATAGGATACTAAAATGTTCTGAACCCCCTGAACTTGTGGGTTTTTTTCCAAAATTGACGATAATTGTGATAAATTTTTCTGTTTAAGCTCATGCAGACCTCCTAGTCTCTATAGTTGCTCTTCTTATAGTAGCAGGCACTGAGATCCTGTATGTAAATCATGTTGCAGACTCATTAGTGTTACTGCTGCTTGGTTGCTAGCTGAGACACCAGTTCTGATTTAGGGTATTTTGACACTTAGCAACAAACTAAGCTTTGTGAGCAGGTGGCTGAGCCAAAATAGTAGCAGAGTTCGCAGTTAGCTGAAATAATAACAAGGAATTGCTGGTCAGAATATGCTTTCTTGATTTATTAAAACAGCCTACGAAAAACTAGTTTGTGAAGGATCCACTCCCACGAGACACCTGCTTCAAAGCCACCATAGTACAGGTGTTTTGCTTTGCACACAGAGGAACGGTCACCACATCCCGAGTGTCCAACCATGTGGTGGCCAAAGTAACCAACAACCTGCATTTCTTGCCTACCCAGGAGATTTTTGACAGCTCAGTTGTCAACTCTCCCAACAGCTTCTTGCACCTGCAACTCTAAATACACCCTCCTTCCCAGATCTACACTGCTGTTCTCTGTGCCTGAAGGATTGGAAGTTGTCTCAGATGGTCTCTCCCAGCCATGGTGAGGCAATTCCCTTTCTATCACTCCACTTACACTGTACAGAGAGAGTAAGGACATCCACCTTTCCTTTGAGGGTCTCAGTGATACCTTGGATCAAGGACCTCCTCCCACTGTTCTCCAGCCAGTCTGCCAAAGTTGGCTGTCACCTGCCCAACTTCACAAGCAAAACAACTTTCTAAGCACTGGAGATAGGATAAAGCTGTCACTGTGTGCAGTGTCCACAAACTTTTCCTTTCTGAGAGGGAAGGAGACCACTTCCCCTCACATGAGACCCTCTCAGTATGTCAGATAGCCAGATTAAAACAAAAGAACAGCCAAAAAATCAGAGGAGAGACCAGCTCTCCACTTTGAACAATGTGCATTTTTACTGTCCGGTCACTTTTTGTTCCTTTCATGCTGTGTATTTGTAGTCTAACGCAGGATTTTGAAACCCATGGCTGAAGGTCAGACACAGCCTGAAAATTAATCTGTTGTGGCCTGTGGCCACTCAGTTTTTAAAGGCATGACTGCTGGTTTGCTCGACAGCATGAGCTCCTGGGGTGGCTGGCCAGCAGTGGTTGAAAGGGCAGCAGAGCTCTTGTCAAGAGGGCAGATCCCACCCTGGCCTCAGGGCTGGAGGATGGCACTTGGGGAGGTCCAAACATCCGTCTGCTCCTCGCAACTCCGTGATTTCACTGCGAGGCTGTGAGCAAGCCTCTTCCAGAGCTCTTGTGTTCTGCAAAATGGGGCTAGAAATAGAAATTTGTCTCATGTGTGAGACTTGCCATCTGTTTGGGAACCTTGCTAGCAGGTTCACCGGCTGAAAGTTAAGTGTTGAAGGCTTTGTATGGGAGGATGAGAAGGTGTATGTGTGTGGGGGGGACTGGTTGGTGTGGTAGCCTTGCAAAGGTTCGTGCAGCAGTCATGAAAGCAGTGGAGGGGACTGGAGGCACAGCCTTGGTAGAGATGCTGCAGAGGTGCCTCCAGTGTGCTGAGTTGGACACAAAGCTCCACACTCAGGCTCACAGGCCAGTGAGTGGTAGGTACTTGGTAGCTTCATTATGGGCATGCAGCCTGAAACACTTTAGAGGGCAAAACTTATTTTCAGAAGGCAGAGGAACATTCTCCAGGAAAATAAGCTTTCTTGCAGCATGAACTTGCAGAAATTGCTAGTCGTTTTCTAAAATTCTGCCAGTTTACATTTACAGATCATTATGTATAAAGAACTAAGTTTTAGTAACAGTTGCAGAAGAGATCAATGAAGGTATTGCAGAGAATTGTGATCCCAATGAGGAAATAAGCTGCAGAAGAGGAGGAATTGTTGACAAGCAAGAAGCTTTTCCCAGAAAAATACCACTGCCATTATTAAGAAAGCATGAGGAAAAAAGATATATATAACGCAGGACATGAGTGAGTTGTCTGGCTTAGGGGAAAAGGTAAAGGAGAATTGTTTTGTAAAAAGTTATTTTTAAGATGTAAGCAGGTCTTTAAAGCACAGGCAATAATTTTGCATATTATGTTTGCTAGCACAGGGAATTCAGCAAATGAGCACCGAACCCAAAGGATGGACTCCCAGATGATAATTCTCATGCAAAGGGTATTTAAGTGTACCCCTGGGCCCACATGGAGAGATTGGGCAGGGACTTCTGCGGCAAGTGCACTGCAAAGAGGAAGAATGATCTGCAAAGGCCATGGTATAGACTGGAGTTACCAGAAAAATATTAACCCTGTAGAAAGTGGTCAGATCCTGTTACTGCTTCTATAACCTTAGCCTGGTTGTTGCCATGTGGTACATTAGATTATTTCTTCACAGTAGCTCTTGTGAAGCCCTTTACACATTTATGAATAGACATTAAAAAAAAAAGGTAAGCTGCTTTCTTACCGACTTGATACCGAAGGGCCAGGGCTCAACATCCTTGGATATGTGAATACTTTGAAGACACCTGAAGGTGGGCATGCATGTGTATGTGTGTAATGCTTGTGTGTCCTTGAGGACATTCTGGCTGATGGTGCCCAAGCATTTAACTGGAATTACCTGGAAGACCTTCTAAGATAAAATGAATGCAGGGAAAGAGTTTTTGCATTGAAGAGATGGCAATAGAGAAGCACTGGACCTTGGGCTTTTGGTGCTCTTGCCCTTACACCTCAGTGCCTGTTTTCTGAGTTGTTTGGGATCTCAATAATGTACTCAAGGCTACTGAGTCAAACAGAGCTAGGCTCAGACCTCAAAAGTATTACAGATCTTCCCATCAAACCTCCAGAGGACCAGTTTAACATTCAGGCTACAGGATATGTAATGTACTTTACCACAAAGTTGATTCATTTTCACATCAACAACCTGTATATGTGCTAATATTTCAAAATTCAGTGGGTCAGTTTGAAGGGAAAACTGTTGGCAATGCTTTAGAATCAGTATCAACTGAAGTGACTGACTCAAAGGTAGTAGGAAACCATCAAGACTGTAGCAACAGAATGAAACAAGCTTTTAAGAAGGTAGAGCTATGGCTAATTTTGTGAGGCATCACAACGCCACTGTATGTACTTCTAGGGTGCCAAAAATTGTATTGCCGTGTTGTTCCACATCACTCTGAGCCATTCTGGATCAGCCTAACACTTACAAAAGTGTTAAAAGAGGAAACAAGTGAAAAGTGTTTTCAAGGCTGATACAGTAGTAAAAATGTTGGTCTCTTATGAAATGAGAAAACCTGGCTGGAATATGGAGCTGTTGATTTACTGTGCTTGTCACACAGAAATGCTCAATTGATGTACTTCTCAAGAGAAATTTCTGAGTCAAAGATGACACAGCAATGGTGTGTTCAGCGTTTGCACTAGTATCAAAGTAAATTTATCAAAGACCCTGGATACAAGAATCCAACTTGGGCTAATTAAAAGTAGATCTCACTGTTGCAGTCAAATACTATGTTTTAGTCAATAAAGAGCACAAAGCCAAACCAAGACCTGATGTAAGCCAGTCCAACCCTGACACGGGAGCTGCTTCACGTATTACTTTAACCTACCTTTACAAAACAACAAAACATAGTTAATATTGATTCTTTTAAAAGCTGACACATTAACAATGCTCTTGCATGTGTTCTGGTAAGACATGCCTCTTCCTGGGAGGGACCATGTGCTTTCACTGAAGTTAGCAGGAGCCAAGCACTTTGTACCTATGAAAAGCAGCCCCATATCTCACTGCAAATCAACCCTCACTGACAGCAACCATCTAGGATGATTGTTGCTGGAGATGTCACATATGGAATAACTTCAACTCCTCTGTCTACTTCTACGTTACATACAGGATTTATAATAACCTGGAGTAATAATATCTTGTTTCTGATTTATATTTTTTTAAAATCCATAGCCCATGTCAAGTCTTAGGGGAAAAAAAATAACATATGACTATTCGATCATCATAGAGTTTTTAATTTGAAGCCAAGTGAGAATTAGCTCATGCTTTGAAAGTTGTTTATTATTATTTCTCCCCATTTTGTGTTTCCCTGCAAGTGCAATTTTTTTTTTTTTTTTTAAAGATAGCAGTGGTTGTTCTGAGGATGACTTTCAGCAGTCTATGCCTCAGCATTGGTCCATGGCTCCAGGCAATGCTTGCAAGCAGTATGAACCCATCCCGGTTGTAAAACAGGACACAAAGCAGAGAACAGACTTGCACAAGGATGCCGCAAAATCAGCTGCAGAGCTCCTTTATCCTGAATCACCTTCCAGTTCTATCTTGTTGACATCATTGCCTCCCTTGGCAAATGACTGATCCCCAGAAATGTTTTCCCCTTTCTCTGGCTTCAGGAATGGGTTTAGTTAATTCCTATAGTATGGAGCTATGGTCCTTGTTCAGGTTCTCTGATTTTATTCCCATTATTACCTTTGATTCTCCAGCCAAGCTTTGAAAGTCTCCTGAAGTCAATATATGTGACAAGAGAAGCAACAACCAGGCTTCTGAAGAAGATTTACCTGCTTTTTTTGTGTTATTTTTCATCTTTTCTGGTGTACTATAGGAAGAGCTCCTGGAGCTGACTTCATTGCCCATGTCCTTTACCAGGAACCTATTAAGGTGGATTGCAATATGAATCTACTGTAACCCAGCTAGACATCAACAATACAGCTCAAAATTAGTGAAGCACGAAAAATAAAAACAAAGACTAAAAACATTGTTATCTTTTATTATTTGATGTTTCCCCATGTGTATTATTTTATTTTCAGGGGATGGAGAGGTGAAGAACAAAGTCAAAACTCTCTCCCCTCACTGATGACTGTGATGGGCCAAGCAAAGGGGAGCAGAATGGATTTCTGGTATCTGCTGATATAGGCAGTTACCAAACTAACCTCAGCTACCTCCCAGCCACATCAACCTTTAAGTCCAGCTCCAACTCCATCACCCTGGCTTTATGGTGCACCAAAGCTCAGACCTGGTAGGCTCAGTGTGGCACTGAAGGACTGAGAGCCTCTGGACTGTCCCACACTGTAAGTCCATCAGCCTCAGCGGTGGCAACTTTCCCTAAGGAGGCTCACCAGGATTTGTCTGAAAGCCCTGATCCTACTGGAAGATAAAAATGTTCAACTGCCCATATATGCAATATCAATTAATATTATAAATCATTAAAGTAAAAAATTATAAGAACTGGACAATTAAGTCTTTGTAAATTTAGTTACTGCAGTTGCCCATCACTTCAGCCACTCTAGTCCTACTGAAAGCAGCATGGGATACTCCCACTCTCAAGCTGCTAGCACAGACAGCCTGCCCCAAGCATGTGTTGCCACAGTAGTTTCAAAAGGGGGGAATCTCACCACCAGTACAATGATCACAGATACCCTGAACCTTGGCCAGGAGTTTTGCTTTCTCCCCTTTAGCTCTATGACATCCCCTGCTTTTGTTCTTTTGTGGGCTCTGCAATGTGTCTGAAGTTTCTGCCCTAAATTCAGCAAGGCCAGGGAAACAGAGAAAGGGCTGGGGTAAGGGGTCAAGGAGCACCAAGTTTGGCCCAGGTTTGTCCTCTCTTCCCACCCACTGGCTCTTCAAGCCATGCTCAGAAAGCAGAGTTACTCTTTCTTCGTAGGCATTCTGTTGTACACCATGATTACATTTTTCTGGTAAGCCCTGTTACATACAGGGTGGTGGGAAACTCAAAGTTACCTGGAAAACTGAGATGCTCAATTAACAGCTGATTTTTGAGAGGAGTTACACTCCCTGCCACATTTAATGGACTCAGCACGTGACCCTCATTAGCCACTCCTGAAGCAATGAGTTGGCTACTCCTGCACCCAGGAGCGCTATGCCAGCAATCCATCTTCCAGAACCACAAGCAGTTGATTGCTCATCCCAAAAAGATCCACCAGCCCATCACCAGAGGAGTGCAGTGCCAGGGAAGGCACACACAGCCTAAATAGTGATGGCCTTCATCTTGTTCTTCTGTTGATCCCTTCCCTTATCCACTAAATTTTCCCTCACTCCTGCAGGAATGACACTGGGATCCAACAGGCAGGGGCTGCACTCAGATCACAGTCCTTCCTGCCCAACCTCACCATCCATCCTGGCCAAGGAAGAGACTATTCCTGTGGAAAAAAGGGTGTAATTACTTGGTCTATACAGTAGTCATGACCACCCTGCAAAGGGGCTGACTTAGTATCAGTCACGTACTCCTGTTTCTGAGCACCTGGCTTTGTCACCTGCTAATGTCTTCTACACAGACCCAGCACGAGTAGGGTAAGGCACATGCCTAGAAAGGAAAAATTCCCAGAGTGTGTTTACATGCTCGGACCTGACTGGACAGAACTAGGGGCAATGTGATGCTAAAATCTTGGAAAGCTTTAGCCTGCAGCTGTGGCCCACCATCATCATTAGTTTAGTCCATGCTTTGTTTCTAAGCACCTGTTTTCTAGGTACAGGTTTTGTGCAAAAGAGACCCATAGGATGAACAAATTGTTGTGGATGAAAAGCACCCAAAAGGGATGTGAGCCATAAAGTCCCTTTCCTGCTGCAGGAAAAGAGATATTTGACCACTGTTTGTTTGAGCAGTGATATAAAGAAACCAAGATCCACTTGGTGGCAGAAATTACAGATTCAGAAAGTGGCATAATCAGTTTGCCTGTTGTCGTGTCTGTGTTGTTCTAGATACAGCCTCTTCTGCCTCTCTCCCTCAACACTGTCCCTCGCTGTATTTGTTTCCTGCCACTCAATTTCTAAATATGTAAAAATCACATGTAGAGTTTCTTTTACTTTTTAAAATTCCTACACCCCTCGTCTGAAGTCCGTTTTTTCCCCTCTTTTCCTCAAAATTGTGGCTTTTCCCATTCGCTTAACCTCATACTTTCAATTGTAACCACAGTTGGATGAAAGTTAATTTGCAGTTTGATGATGACACTTCCCCAATGCTGAGTCTCTGAACACAAAGGTATTTTTTTTTCTTGGGCACCAGTAATGCTGATGAGGTCAACAGAGCTTTGGGAATAGGTTTTATTACTTAAAAGCTCCTCCAGAACTAGCTGATTGGAGCACAAAGTATTGTTTTATATTGCAAAAACTGTGGCTACCTAACTTAAACCAGTTGAAAGGCAGAAAATAATTCATCAGCATGTTGCAGTGGGGTTTGTAATGGCCCTATGCAAAGCTTATCTTAGTAAAGGAAAATGTCTTCCTACAAACTAAACTGTTTAAGCAGCAGAGGCTTTGAAACATCATCTTTATAACAGTCCCTAAATTAGCTCAAGGACAACAAACCCAACAAACTTTTAAGCAAACAGCAAGGTAGCAGGGCAAACTTTTCCAGCTGCCAAGGGGATTTGGATGCAGTGTGCATCACTAGTGAAGTACACAGCATTTGGTTAAAAGGACACCAGTTCCCAAAGCATGCGTCTTGGTACAAGCACAGATACAGCTAGATAAGCATAAAGATAATTCCAGGGATCACACGGGGTTAGTGTTCTACTCTGGAGAGAGCACCACCAATTCCTGCTGATGCAAAACCAGACCTGTGGGACACTAGAGAATTTTTTCCTTAAAGCTGGACTACCAAGCATTCCTACCATTACTTCTGAAGGTGCACTTACTGTACCTCCTGTTGGAGTGAGCAGTGGTGGTGTGAGAACTTTTGGACCAATACATCTACACAGAAAAATACTGAATGCTTCAATGCTCTCAGATCTCATTGCCCAGGCAGGTCTTTGCCATGCAGCTGTCACAGATGCTGAGCTCTTGACCATCCCTCACACCTTCTGACCAGGAACATGTTTTTGAAGCAATAGCTTACAGTGTTTTAGTTCCTATCACAGTGATCTAAGAGCACACATTGATCAGCTCAGTTTTGTCTGAGTTGATTGAAGAGTGAAGAGTGATGGAATCGAAGAGTGTGTTCAAGGCTCTCCAAGGGCTCACAGCCATTGAGACCAGAGATGGCAAGTCTAATATAACCCTCCAAAATACAGTGTAGCTGTTGGGAACTCAGTGCCAGTGGCTTCACTCTAAATATCTGTTCCTGTAAACCTCACTAATGCAAATATAGATGAAGAATATTAAAATTGAGCTACAGCTTACTAGATTTACCCCTTACTCTGTGAGGTTTTTCTGTCTGAATTTCACAGCAGCATTTCACTACTATTCTGCAGGTTATTTCCAAGCAGAGGAATTTTGTAATCAGATAAAACAACCTGAAGAGCACCATACAACCACTGAGATTCTGAGACATATTCACTTTGAAGAAGAGCAGCATGCAGATAACATTTAAGAGCATCTCGGAATCCTATGAATCTGCATAGTGAGGAAAAAAATCAGTTGGTTTTCAAATGTTAATGCTCTTCTTATTGTCAGTAAACTGCTGTAGAAAGATGATCATGGTCTTTTCAAGGGCAGTCACACTTGTATTTAATGAAACAATGCATGCAAAAGCACAAAATGTGTTCGACCTTTATGGCACAGATCTTGCAACAAGAGCAGGTTTTCAATCTGTTTCAGCCACAGTTCAGTCCAGGTTTAACCTAATGAATCTGAGTCCCAAGAGACCCACATTTTCCCTGCACAGGTAGGTCAGTCACTCATTAGCAGTGTCCTTTCAAAACGCAGATGCTTGAAACTGCTGTGTTTTAATGGTGCTTAAAGTGACATAATGTTGAGAGTGGTTCAGAGGAGAGAAACAAGACAAATCACGAACATGGAAGAATTTCCGTGCACAAGATGACTGAGGTAGGACTCCTAAATCTGAATAAGATGTGATGTGGATGAGATGCAGTTCAGAAGTCTATGAATCTGTAGGTCACATGTTGGAGAGGGAAGAAGGTCTCTCTGATTCTCCCAGAGCAAGGGATACGTGATATCAAAGGAGGTCAGTGGGAGAATGAGGTTCAAAGTAAACATGAAATATTTGATTGTATCTGTTGGTAGCACACCCGGGAATTGCACCTTGGTAGAAGCCAAAATCTAACGAAGGTCTCAAAGATCACAAAAGAAAGAGCCACTAAAGCTACTAAATAGAGATTCTGTGTTGCATTTGTACCCAACCAGGATATTCCCATCGCATAAGTAAAATACTTGCATCTGCAACACCACTCATTGCTACTACATTTTTCACTAGACCAGATGTTTCCCACTCCTTCAATTAAGGTTGTCATGATGCATTTGGATTGCTTGAAATTACAGAAAAACATACTCTGTAAATTAAACTCTATTCTATGAACATACTAGAAAAGAAAACAGACACTTCCAACCTTGCACAAATTAGTCTAACATGCCAATTCGCTGATTCATCACTTAATTCATGATGTTTCCAACTCGCAGTTCTCTGATTCATAACTCACAACTCAGGCAGCAATGAAAAAAATAGTTAGCTAGTAGATAGTGAGAGTGCTCATTCTTCCTCCCCCATCACCTTGTGGGTGTCCCCCATTTCACACCTGGAAGTACAAAATTCTCAGCAGTCTGGCTGCTGTTGGATCCACTTCAAAAGATTTTTGAGTAAGCTGATATATTTATAACTTCCAGCTTGAAAGCTTGATCTATACCATTTCCATAAGTTAGGGGATTCTGAGGAAACTCTCACACAATCAATACGCCGGGATTATGGCTGCAGGAGACAGCAAGCTGCAGGTGATGGCAACTGCATAATGACCTCTTTCCCTCCCCATCCATTACATCCTGCCTACGTGGTGGTGTGGCTTTGAGCGGTGCTCCTTCCAGCATACACCAGGGCTTTGTGTCTGCTCTGTGGTAGCCAAAACCCAAGCAGGGGCTGCATGAGTATTTGTGAGGGGTCCCTTTTATTCCCAGACTAATCCTGCAGAGACCAGACAGGCACAACCATGTTTGAGTTGGGCTGTAGGTGACTTATGGAAAAGGCCGAGCCCAGCCTGGATCTCCTCACAGTGCACATTCATCTCTCCCTTACTCATCCAGCTATCATGCCAGCTCCAATATACATGACAATTCCTCTCCTTCCATTAACACTTACAGTACACTTTAGACTTTCCTCTTTCATAACAGCGATACTAATTCTGGTTTTCCCACCTCCTCTGATCTGGTTGTCTCCCTCTGTTGTGCCATCACTCAAATTCAGAAGCTAGCACCAGCAGCCACAGCCTTCTCCTTGGGAAAAACAAGGACAAACATGAAAGCAATATGCTGAGAAAAGGGCATAGCAGGAAGGACGGTGCCCAGCCATGGAAAAGGGTGGGGGCTAGGTGTGTCACCGATTTGGAAGAGTGTTTCTTGATTAGTTTCAGTTCAAACCAGTGATCACTGGTAGTATCAGTCACTAGAAAAGTTAATGCTCAGTCACATTCTCTCATTTTGGTGCACAAATCAGATGCTGTCATTGCTTATGAAAGGTCACACCTTGGTGATAACCTAGCAGCACAGGCATTGGAGCTTGTCAAGCTTTTTACCTGTAAGAGCAATTTTCTAATGACCTAGTATCTACTACTGGCTTTCTTTCAGTTTTTGCTGTGCTTTATCCAATTGAATGGTGAAATGCTTGTTGTTGTACGTCCTTTTTGTAACTAGTAGACAGTAAGAGCAGGTAGTTATTCTGTGTAGAATGAACTATTTATGGCCTCAAAATAAAATGCAGCATAAAGGTTCATTTGGATGGGATGGTAACTGAGGCCTTCTCAGTGCAGGTGTAGGATGATATGGGAGGCCTCAGGCTACAAACAGCTCAACAGTAGTTAGTAAGTGGTTGTCAAAGGGTGCAACATTAGGAGGTAGGTAAGACAAATTCTAGATGCAACAAAGGAGACCAAACAATGAGTACCCAACACACGTAAAATGCATCACATGTAGCAAATTAGGATCTACTGTGAAGCTGAACCAATAAAAAAAGAACAAGATGTGGAGTGTACTAGGAAGTGTGTAAAAATCATCTCTGATGTATCATAGGGTGACAAGGAAGAAATTTTCTGTTGTGCTTATCCTAGTGAAGAGGAAGATAAATTCTCCCCACTGATATCAAACTCTGCTTGGTGGAGGAGCTGGGACACTGGTGACTTGCTGTTACACACACCCCCACACAGACTGAAGACATCACAGGGGCAGTGTAGAGGTGCATAAAAAAGCAGAGAAAGTGGAGTATGCTATAAAGTTTGTGTGCCAGTTTTACCTAATTGTCATGGGTTAGGAAACATAGTCCCAGAAGTGATGTTCTTGCAAAGGGGTGCTTACAGCTCCTCTATGACCTGACAGAAGCTGGCCAGTTTGAATATGGACAATTCTTTGAGCCACTTAAAATTGTGACCACCTCTGTGATCCACACTTAAGAATAGACACATCCCAGGCAGAGCTCTCTCTCGTTTCTGGTGCTGGGACAGGTGGCTATGGGCCCCGTGTGGGGGCTGGCGGGGCCGGCCCAGGCCCTGCTTGGGCCAGGCCGGGCCAGACCATGGCCATCCTGGAGCTGATGGGCCCTGTTCCACCTGCGGAACCCCCCCACAGCCCTGCTGTGGGCAGCCGGAACAGCTCGGCTCCCCCTCTCCAGTGCTGCCAAGATTCAGCCGAAAGCTGCCCACAGCTGCCCAGCAAACATCATGTGAGCAACAGTGATAAGTGACATTCCAGCTGCAAGGCCTGGGTGAGATTAACCCTTTTAGTGCTGTGAAGAGCTGAAAACCTGAGGGAGGAGAAAGAGGAGATGCTTAAAGCTGAAATTCTGTTGTAAAGCTACGATATATCAGAGTATCCCGTTGTAATTTCATGAAGGCATGGGGGGTGGAGCGTTCAACTTGTACTTGAGAGCAAAAGCATCTGCGCTGAGACAGGCAGATGCTGACGCAGCTGTAATTTAATGAGAACTTGAACAGGGTGAGATGGAAGCGATGAGGACTTTTGCTCCACATGGAAAGGGGAAGACCTCAGTTCCTAGAGATGCTCCCAGAGATAGTCCTAGAGATGAAGGTGAGGAGGACCCTTTGCTCCCAGGGAAGGAGAAGGGCCTCTGTTCTTAGAGATGAAATGCTCCCAGAGATGGGTGAAGAGAACTTTTGTTTCTGAACGGCTCAACCTTAAAATGGTACCCCAGTGGCCCAAGACTGGACCCTTGAAAGCAGTTGTGGGAAAAGCTGCAAGTCGTGGGAAGGGACTCTCATATGATGCGAGCAGAGAACCAACCCGGGCGGCTGTCTCATTGTGATAATTCCTCCATAGCATGGGCAAGAGAGATTCCTCTTCCTAAATGAACTGAACAAGGCTATTACGGAAGTGGTAAACAGACTGAACATCTCAAGGGTTGTCTTTTTACATTGTCAGTGGGAGAAGGGAGGCGGGGGGGGGGGGGGGGGGAGGTGAAGTGTCCTGAAAGTGTGGTATGATTTTTTTTTTCCTCTTCTTTTAGGTCTGTTAATAAACTTCTTTATATTCTTTCAAGTTTGGTGCCTGCTTTGCTTTCCTCCTAATTCTTATCCCACAGAAGGTAAACAGTAATGAGTATTTTGGACCAAACCACTACACTAAATTGGTGTTTCTGCCTGGTTACAAACCAAACCCGCTACACTAATATAATTGGGACTATAAATGTTATTATCATTGTAATAAAAATACAAGAATATAATTCCATCCTATTTATTTCAGCTACTAATAATTCTCTGATTAGATTATCTTTAACAAGACCAACGATATATTCTTCCCAGTCCACCTGTAAGGTGTGTTTCCTTTTGATCATAGCAAGATTTGTAATGTGACAAATTGATGGCTGTTGGAGCAACCTGCCTCACAGCTTGGATGTAACAAGTTGGTAACAAATGAGGTGTGCTTTCAGGAGTGACTTTTGTTTGCATTTGGCACCTCTGAGCTGCTGGACTGTGAGATCTGTGGAAGTAGAGGTTTAGGTTTGGACTGTTTCCTCCCGAGTGCATCTCTGACCTGTGATAGCTGCGTTGAGGACCCAAAGTTCAGCCCACTCAAAAAAGACACTCAGCAGAAGAATTTGAACTCTGTAACTCTTCTCAGGTTCAGAGCTCCTCCAGGTCTGAGGTTGCCAATCTGTCCTCATTACTGATTGATCACACCCTGTGTGTACATAAAGTGCAAACACAGCACTCCCTGCTTCTCCAGTCAGGTTTTACCTGTGTTGCATGTGACAGTCCATGCAGGGGCTGACGAGTGGCTGAAATCCTAGAGGCCATCCTCATTTTGTCCTTAGGTTTTTGTAAGCATCTCGGTACACAGTGAGTGGGCTGGTGGTGCCAAGGGCTGTGGACATCCCTGGTCTCTGTTCTCAGCCATCACTTCACTTCAATATACCCGCCTACAAACTATAGATAAAAATACTTCCTGTCTCTTGGCAAAGGTCATTCAGCTTAATGTCTCTTAGTAAAAGTCCTGAAATACTTAGCTGAGAGAAGCACTTCTTAGTAATGGGATG
Organism: Corvus hawaiiensis; assembly: GCF_020740725.1. Classification (NCBI taxonomy): domain Eukaryota; kingdom Metazoa; phylum Chordata; class Aves; order Passeriformes; family Corvidae; genus Corvus; species Corvus hawaiiensis. Next base: position 68,406,464 of record NC_063213.1, on the reverse strand, counting down.
TAGGTAAGGTTTCATTAGGGGAAAACTGGTGCCTTAATGGTCTCTGACAAGTTAAAGCAAATTCCAGGGATTCTTTTTCCTGGCACTAGTGATGTTCTCTGGAAATCATCACCTTCTCCAATTCATTAGGTAGTCAGTTGTTGAAACAGAAGGAAAAACAAAGGCAAAGAGTTAAACTGAGCCTGTAAATTTTTTTTCCATTTAAATAAATATAAGTTTTTCTCCTTAGCACCAAAAAAGACACTGTTATTAGCATGGCTCAGAAGTGAATTTTTAAATTTTTGCAATGAAGATGCAGCAGCTCGTGTCTACTATGTAGAAATAATTGATCAAAATACAGAACACAACACACAAGTGCAATCAGACACGCTTTATTTTAAATTCTTATTACACCGTATTTATAAAATGTCTGGAATAGAAAGCAGGTTTATATGCAAGAGCACAAAATGGATAATTTTATTAGAAGATGTAGACCTTGGTAAGACTGCTTAATTACCTAACAGGGATTGTCACCTGGCACTGGCAACACACTGTTCAGTCTCTTCAACCCCACAGGACTTATATGGGAGACTTTGACATTGCAAAGTTTCTAATATGGTCATATAAGCTGTATAAAATGAAGGTGTGTCCATGTCTGAAGGGAAAGCCCCCAAAAGCCTGGTTTCCTGGATCCTGGGGTACTCCCAGAGTATATGAGGTGGTATGAATTTTTGCTTTGTTCCCCACATTTCAGTAAAAAGAGCAGCTGCATTTCTCCTCTCCCAAGACTTTAACAGCTGATTGTAGGTTTTGCAGGAGGTACCATGGGCAATGTGTAGCAACAAGAGGAGCAGAAGGGAAGGCATCTCCCTTGCTTTTCACTGAGACCACCAAATGACACGGCCATACAGTAAAGCCCCAGTGTTCAAAGAGCAAGAGGTTTCTTTTAAGTTTAGAAGCTCAGCTGGCTCCCCTGTGCTGTTAATACCCAATATGCTCTTACGGACACTGTGGCCAGAGGGGAGGAGTTGCTGCAGCTTGTGTAAGTTTCTGACTCTCAGGATACATCTTTATTCCCTTCCCAGATGAGTTTCTATCCTTCTGTATTCTTGGGGTTACTCATGTTACAGATCTTCGTTCTGCTTTAGCCATGATTCTTGGAAACTTTCAGGCATGTTTTAATCTAAACTCATACCGATATTTTCAGTCTCACCCAGCTCCAGTGCAGGGTATTGGCTAGGCTTGTGGGACTGTCAGGAGAAGACCCTCAGGCTCCCTGCTCCACTCTGCTTTCCTTCATCCCATTTGCCAGCCTGGACTGCTGTGGGACAGCAAACACCCCTGACATACTCATGGGAAATGGGTCTACATGGTGGGCTCAGGAGAGAAAAAAAGGCAGAGAAGGGTGAGGAGAGAACATATCATACACAAGAGATATGACCAGCAAATGCAGGTTTTGTGTGATAAACTCTGACCAGAGGCAGAAAAACTCTGGATTTTCATCCAGCAAAGTAGAGGAACAACATATCAACAGCATACGGGGTGGGATGAGGCTATGAAGCGAGTATGTGTGGGTGCCTGCACACATGAAAGAGGAGGAGAAACAGCATAGGGAAGCTGCAAGACGAAACAAGGGGCTGAGAATATTCTAGAGATAAAACATCCTGAGAGATGCTTCCAGCGAAGTGAGCTCTCCATGAATCAGAACATTATTAATTTGTAAGATAAAGCAGACCCTTTAGCTAGAAATACCTTTTTCTATTGCAGCCTGAATGATCTACCATAGCTCTGTGTAATTCAGTCTAAGAATTTATAACACTGGGTTATTTTTTTTCTTCCCTTTTCAGTGAAATATCAGGCCTTAATTAAAACTAAAGTTCAGATTACTGTGGCGAATGGAGCTTTTCAAATTCCCTTGCAGCACTAATGCCGAGGACCATAAATACAAGTGAACTACAGGAATAAGATGACCTAGAATTGCCTTTAATTACATGTATCTAATTTTAAATCACTTGGCATCCAGGTGCTTTTTTTATGCTCTTCCCAGTCATACCAATTAGTTTGCTTTATCAAATTTTTTCAGCACAAGGATGACAAAAATAACAATAAGCAGATTCATACCTCTCCCTCAGCCACCCCATACCATGATAGTTTGAAATACAGCTAAATGAGAGAAGAAGGCAGCACCTTGGCTCATGGTTTCTGAATCTGGACATTCAGCTCACCATACACGTGCCTCAAAGCATCACAACTCAGGCTTGCAATCAGCTTTCGTAAACCTGGTCTCATTGGGATGCATTTTATTTCCCAGGTCAATGTAGAGTTCATTGGGATTCTCCTGAATAAAAAAAGAAAAGTTTCAATATTGTGGTCAGTCAGCCAGTGCTCTCAGCCTAACACACAACTGAAGAAACTGAAGGTGGATAGTATAACATGTCTCAAATCTTTTATCTCATCCTCATAAGTGTTATATAAATTACTCTCTTATCTTCTATTCCTCAGAACTGACCCTCCTAAAGTCTTGTCTAGCCTTTCCTCCAGGCTAATTTTAAATTTGTGAAATGAATCCATTTTCTTCTGCTTTCTGTCACTTCCTCTCATGATCACTTTCAGAATGACCTTCTTTATAGCTAACATATATATTTTCTAATTTATCATTCAATTTTTCCTGTTTACTATAGCCTATAGCCTGATGGTGATTCCTTAAATGGTTAAATAAGTCCTTGCTATGAAGTGTCCAGGTCATTCCCTGTGAACCCTATGCAGGGCTGATGAGATGCTGAACCCCTCTGCCATTCCTACCCTGAACCACCCTGCCACAGGGGTAACATCAGCAGATCTCTTCAGCAGCCACTTCAGATGACTTCTTCATGTCCATACAAACAAGACAAAGTATTCTTGGGAGTCCTGCTGGTGGTTACTCTTTTACATTATTTATGACTCCTGATAACTCATATATAAAACAACAGTATTCTCCACTGCTCTTGATTTTCAATTTTTCTTTTTGCTACGATTAAGATGCATGGACAGCCTCAAGTATTGGGTTTCTGTGTTTTCTCAGAGCTTTCACAAGGTTTTCTGTGCAGATTTTGAAGGCTGATATTTTTTGATTGATTGATTGGTTGATTGATTGTGTTTGGGGGATGCTGGGATACAACTGCTCCAAAGGAACCAATGGACAAAGTAGTGTAGTGGGGAGCTATTTATGACAATGAATGATTTTTTCCTCAGCATTAAATAAGAGGGTTATGAGTTCAAGCAGTGTTCTTATCTCATGTGGCTACAGTGTCCTGAAAACAACTGAACAAAGCGAGAGCAAAGCAAGCCTGTAAATCAGTCACTGTTTCAAATTCTCATCTGGTAGGATTTGGTTCTCAGGTGCCATGTCCTATGCCAGGGTCAGGACAGAAATGTCTGCCCAGGCTTAGCACAAGCTGCCACAAGACAAGAAACCTTAATTAGCTCTAAATGAGCTAGCCTGGAATCCTCCCACCTGAGTATTTTCTTCGGTGCAAGCCTGCCCCTGGTAAAATGACAGGTATTCCAGCTCCTTAGAGGTTACCTTAGATATCTCTACATGGCACTGCATTGCATTTTGCATATACAGATAGAGGTACCTTGGGGCATGTACCCAGTTTTAGAAAAAACAAGCAGAGGAAGGTCATATTTTTGATGTGAGCATGTGCAGACTGCTTCCAGCAAGTGTTTTCCCTCTTTTTATTTTTGTTATCAATGAGAGAGGTTCTGTTCCCCTCGGCTGGCTGGCTTGCATCCACCAGATGCCCCCTAAAATGGCATCATGATAAAACAATGACTTCAAATGCTGAAGAAGGTAAAATATCTTTTAGAGTTTATGGGAATTATCTGCAAGGAATTATCTGAATGGAAAGTGAAGAAGTTATTCTACAGGTCTGCTGTGCCGACTTCTTGAGCACTTCTTGAGCAGTTGGGGGGCCAGATTCTCTAAGGATTAATGTTTTTAGGCCACAGCTTTGCAGTACTCCAGTGAGAGAGGGTAGCACTACCATCCTTGTTTTCTAGTGCTATAATCTCAGTACATATATATATGTGTGAGTGTGTATATATGTGTATGTGTGTGTGTGTGTGTGTGTGTGTACATGCAGGAAGACAATAGCTGTGCTGGGAAACCAAACCTACCTTTTCCTGCCTCTCTACTGTTCTAATTCTAAAACAAGTTGCTTCTCACTACAAATGCTAATACTAGCTTAGCTTTGACATATAGAAACACCCAAAATGGCTTACCTGCTAGTGTGAAAGTATGCTTGGCTATAATCCTTTTAGTGCTATCCATCACTGCCTGGTTAATTCTCATTTGTCATGCAAAGACTATGCCCCACGTAGGAATTGCTGCTGCCACAGGCTTTTCCATAACTCATGCTCCTCATCTGTCTGAGCCTAATAACTAAATATCAATATCTATATCGATATATAGACGTTATGAATGGTCAAGACTGAAGCCCCCAGGCCGTCACATTGCCAGAGTAATGTTGTATCAGCCGGGTCACACATGACCAGTTTTGTGGAGCTGCTCAAGTGATACAGAAAAGCTACCTTAAAAGTACACAGAGGTCAAAAAACCTTTCCCCACAAAGAACTGTAATAGCTCCACCCCATATGAAACAGTCCCTGGTAAACAGGGAAATGTTGGAAGGGTGGGGAAAGCCTAGAATGTGTTTAATTCTCTTTGCAAATGGGGTAAAGCTACCCTGATCTGATTTTCCTGGGAGAGAACTCAGTGATGAATGATTCTGTATAATATGCTGAGCCATCACCACACTGGAGCCATTTATCACTTTGAATGCATGGAGACAAATGTGATTATTATTTAAATAAACTACAACTGCCCCTTGCTCTGTCCTCTGTGTGTATCACCTGCATCCTACATTCATCTCAGAGAAGTTAAATCTTAAAATGACTAAGCTGATCCATTTCCATTTTAAATGTTGCCAAGGGCATTACTGAAAAGGGGAAAACATGGTGACTCTAAGGAAAATGACGTGTGTTCCATGAGTCATTTTTCTCCCGTAACTCTTGTGCCTTTGATGCACCTGATAATTTCTGCATCCTTGAAGGTGAGGGCAGTCCACAGCAGCTTTTGGATCAAAAAGGATGCAGAACAACAGGGGAGGCTGGCACGGCTGGGCAACAATGATGGCTATTGCTACAACTTGTGTAACTCTTGTGGACCATGCTGAGTCATGCTCAGCAGCACCTGTGACATACCATGTGCACAAAGCAAACACAGTATGTTGCCCTTTCACAGTCATTTTTCTATCAGCTCCACTCTGGAGATTGGTTCTGATCTTTTTATCCTTGTCCCAGGCGTAGTCAGGCTCAGGCCTCCCCTGCCGGCTGCAGAGGATGCTGACAATTTATGAAGCTGCTGAAGCACTGGCAATTTTTCAAACTCCTTTTGCACACACCTGGGGACCATCAGCTCAGGTAATGATAGATACTAAGCCCAGACAGATAGATGCCCAGGAGTAAGCAATAGCCTCAAAATTTTCCAAGTTTCTCCGTTATATACCCTTGGCTAATGCTAAGATCATAACACTGAACTCAAATGGAAAGAGGATTTACAACTTGCTTAGCGTAGGGGTATCATGGTGTCAGCGTGACGTGTGACGCTGAGAATAATGAAGGTGGCTTTCCTTTTCCTCAGGTCTGGGAGTGCCCTGTGCTGGGAACACACCTGTATGCCAGGGCAGCCCTGTGCAGTGGAGCTACTGGGGGGAGCTGTGTGCTCACACACATGCCACAGTTATGCCAGCAGGCTCTGCAAACAACACACATTTTGTGTCTTGACATAAGCTTGAAAAGATCATCTGAGGTACCTGAACCTCTTGTATAATCATGATTAACATGAGCGGAGAAAAGCCCTTTCCGAAAAACAGCACAGGACTCAATTTGCACACGCTGAGTGAGCGGCAGTAAACACTTCAAGCGTAGGATAAATCTTCCTCTCTGTGATAGCGGCTTGTAGGTGCTATTGTCAAGTGCTAAAAATAATGTAATACAGTGAAAAAGTAAACTTGGGCTATGCTAGCAGCTACCTACAAACACTACCCATTCCTCCAACCCTGGTACTGAACAGATGAAATACTCTCACAATCTCTCTGGATAGCCCGACTTCTACTGACTGTTGAGACCTATAGCTCCCCTGTGTATTGGATTTTAAAGTACAGAGAGAGTGTTTGAATTAAATTACTCAGCACAGCATCAGTTAAGTGTCTCCTGTGAGCTCCTACTGTGAGCAGGCAGGGGACAAACTCCCAGCTGGTTGTGCTTTCTTCCCTACCCGAACTGCTTTTTTATTGTTCTCAGCACACCAGGTCCCTCGAGGCGGAGTGTGACGTTCTCCAGGGTTTGTTTCAGAGGATTGGTGAATTCTACAATCACGGACGTTTCTTTACCAGCTACCAGTTCACCTTTGGTCTGCAAGACAAGGAAAGGATAATGCACCAGAAACTCCTAATAACAGATACACAGTACTGGCAAGGCAGAAGAATGGAGCACACAGAGAAACAGCATGAGGCAAAGGAAGCTGAGTGAGAAGAAAATTGTTGGCTGGGCTCATAGGTACCACTGCGCATTTTTCCACCCATTGTAATTTTCCCTCAAACCACATGGCAGATCAAGAGGCAGGCCCTCATTTCCATAGAAAACCAGAAATCTGCATGGACAGCTCTGGAGCTGACGGCCCAACTGGGGGTGAGTCCAGCTGAGGGGGCCTCTCTCCCAGACTCTGCCCCCCTCCTCAGGCTCCTCAGCAGCACTGAAGTGATCTGCTCAGGACATAAGCTCCAGAGGAGATCCTAAGTTAGAAACAGTAGGCTACAGTGGTTGCACCCTCAAAAATGTCGTGCCCATCTTCCCCTTGCTTTTGCATTCTCTTCTCATGCTCTGAAGGCTTTATAACCCTGCCTGTGTGCTCTATGGAGGCCTGAAGGCCAGTTTTCCTCCAAACTCTATGTAAGCAAAAGAGCAGTACATTTTGCACTGGAAAATAGTAAACTTCCAAACAAATGTGTTTTTAAACAAAGGCTACATGTATGGGGATTTGGGATTCTCCACCCCCCTGAAAATTCAGCATTTCTCACAGAATATATGTATTTGTTTTGCTCAAGAAAGGGTTTTCAACTTATGGCTGGCAGATCTGCCAGCCCACTTCATGGCCCACCAACTGATTTAAAGGGCCTTGAGAATGGTAACTAAGAAGAACAAGTATCTTGTCAATAAATTTAAAGTGGTTTTTTAAGGAAGTATGACATTTGCAAAAAGCTGCATAGACTCTGGTCTAAGGGATTGCTCTGTGCCAAAAAACAATGAAATGACTGGAGTACAGGAGGAGATACATCTAAGCTCTCAACAGCATTTGGCCATCTGAATGTGCGAAAGGAAATCAGTGGCATTTTTGGAAGTCTTGGCCCGATTAGAGATCTTCTATCCTCCTTATTTCAATTGACCATTTAAGATCACTGGGTGTGCTTCAAAATCATCCCAAAGTCTCACACATGCAGCTGAGACCATGATATGTATTTGCTGATCCTATTTTTGTGAGCTGGTCTCAAGGTTAGAATATGGTGTAATTTCCTCAGTTGTTGAGTCTGACAATCTGCTTAGATCAACAGAGAAAGATCAAAGGTGTATCCAAAGACATGAGGGAGATACATTTTTCATTCTTCTTTCTCACTCTCACATTAAGAAATTTGGTCTGCCAGTCATGTTCACTGAACAAACTTGACAAGAAAACTAAACAGGTAAACTTTCTCAAATTTCTTTAAAAAGCAATAAATCAACATTTCCTCTATCAATACTTGCTCACACATGCACACACACACATCTTAAAAAATCTAGCTTTTAAAATTTCAGTGTATTTTCATATATCACAAAGAAACAGAAAAGAGAGAAACTTAGTTTGACTAGAAAACACAGGTTTTGGACAACAGCCTATCCTATATGCTAAAAATCCTTTCTTCAGGACAGCAGGGAGGATAAATTATTTTGAAGTTGAACATCTGAGATGATGTATAAGATGCTCTGTTTAAGTATTGAATTGAAAGAATTCTTTACTTTTAAAATTTGGGTTTTGAAGATAGGTATTTGAAGTAGAGTTTATCTGTCTTGTCTACGTCCTCTCTAGAATGCTCAGTAAACCAAAACCATTTTGTTTAAAAATGCAATTACCTGATCAGAACATCATGGTATTTCTGAAGACCATGAAACCGAGTAGATTTTTTGGCAAATTTTGCCATAGTTTTGATCCATGTTTTTTAAAAAGCTTTTTCTGCATAAGGCTGCAGTTGCTACATAAATTATTATATGGAAACCTGAGCACTGGTTCAAGTAAATATATAGAGGGGAAAAGTTGGATAAACTTAGATTTTTTTTCGAGGTCCTGAATTTACAAAGCTGTATTCATGCTTATATAAAGCTTCCTGAACAGGTGTTCTGATTTTTTTTTTCTAGTGTTAGGAAAAAAGCAGATCCAAATTCCATCGTTGAAAGCAGATGAAGGTTTGGTGCTTTTGAAAACTGCAATTTATTTGGACGCTCAGTTATGAACTGAGAAGTTTAAATCCCCGCCTTGTCTTTGCCATACAACACATGCTCCTTGTAGTATCACAAGCATTACTCTTCTCCATTTTCGTGGGTACCACACCACTGTCTGCAGAAATGCTTCAGCTTTCAGGGTACACCACTGACAGTACAGTCAGAGTGGCAGCAAAGCACTGAAATCCTAAGACATTGTCCCAAATCAATGCTGCCCATTGAAGTTTGGAGAAGCTTTCCAGAATACCTGCAGAAGCTCTCCCAGCAAAATCACTTCAACAGCAGTGTTCCTCACTCTTCAGCAAGAGGCCCCTGTGCTGTGCTGATTTAAATAGCACAGACTTTTGAAGTAGTTAAAGAACTTGAGTGAGTAATCTCTCTTACCCTTTGAGTGTCTTCAGCTCTCTCAGATCTTTTCGCCTCTTTCCTCCACTGAGATCACTGCAGTATTTACTACCAGTGCCTCTGTCTGGCTGTCTTTTCAGTGTAGGGACACTCAGTACATTATATAATGCACCCGTACACCCTCACACACTCCAGCTAGCCACTGCTCTGTAAGGTCTCTGCTAGACACTCCAATGTGCACACACACACATACACTCTTCCACCCCACGATTCAGCGTGACAGCCTTGTAGAGAACAGCCATCCCTTCCACCACACCCTTGAGCTACCTTGATCCGCAGGGTGGGAATTTCCAGGACTATTGCCTTCTGCATGGCCAGAATCTTCCCCGTTTCATTGATCCGTGCAGTCACAAAGAAATGAAAGGAGGCTTGCTCCAGCAGGTCACTCATATACTCACTCGATTTGATCACAATGTCAAAAGAGCTGGCTGAGGGGAGACACAGGAAAGAAAAAAGTCATCTGAAGCAATCTAATCACTAACTGTTCCTCCCATCATGGCCAGCGCCAGTTACATGAGTGCCTTGGAAAAAAGGTGAACTATGAGTCAAAGAACGGCTTTGATCTTTTTCCCCTAAACTAACTTCATTTCTTTACTTAACCATATTCCCTCTAATTTTTCCCTCTTTCCATTTAGGCTGTGAGCTCCCAGGGCCAAGGGTGGGGTTTATGCACAGCCTTTGCCCAGTACCCTCAGCATGGGCCCAGGTGACTGTTGAAGGTTTCTAGGTGCTACCACAAAATAAGTGAGAAGGAAGGCTGGAAACACATATCTACTGGGCACAAAGGTCCAAACCAGCTTTTGAGTGTTATTCCTGTAAATGTTTGCTATTTCATTTTATTCCTGTGTTTTCTTTGCCTTTCTTCTTGGCACAGGGATGCCACCAGAGCAGCAACTTGGGGATGTGAACCCATGCAGGCTATCTGGGAGATCACCTGCTCTCCAGGACATGAATGGATGTCTGCCTTTGTTCTACACTGGACTTGCCTGTGAAATTTAGCAAGAAGGTCTTCCTGTCACCAGCATGCCCTCCAGAGAGCGTTCACATGCTCTCTGACAATAATTATTGGAAGGAACAAGTCCCTGTAGGCTAGACAGTTGAGAAGCAGGGAATCATTAATTTTAACTATATTGAACTGCAATTCCCAGGCCAACAATGGTGTGAGAATTTGGTGCAGAGAATCAAACCTGCTAACGAACTGACCAGGAAAAATATATAGACCTGGAGCTCTTCTCTCTATAAACATTCATTATAACTGTAGTAAACACATCAAGATCTCCCATCTGCTACCTATGATGATTACTGTTATCCATTATTTGTATTGTATTTGTGACATACACTGTAAACACTGAGATAATTGAACTCAGTTGGGTAAATGACATTCACCCCTTTTCACTCTTTTGATCCGCTCACATCAAAACCAGTTCCTTGATTTGGTTTCAAAGCTATTCCCTTGGTGGCCACCTGACCTGGATTTACTAGGCCAGCCTTAAATTGACTTGATGTGCTCCTTCTTCCTCCCTCTCACTTCTTATCTTGTGTAAAAGAATTTCCCATAATACCCTTAACTGTAAATTATAAATCAGGCAAGGTATTTCTCATCTGAGAATTAAATAAGTAAATAATTAGTTACAAACCAAGAGAAATTTACTTTACAATGGAAGAAAAGACAAACTCTTCTGTTTCAATTTAATCACTGCAGGGAAAAAAAAAGAATAGACTTCCATTGCCTTAGCACTGGTTGTGCTGGTAAGTTGCCAGTACCACTTACTGCATCTGGGAAAGCCAAGGGAGACACAACACTGAGTTGCCTTACCGTCTTTTAAAAAAAAAGAGAAAACTAAATATAACTCAGTAGATGCAAGAGCACCTTTGAAGGCACTGGAAGATTTAAGCTATTGAAATCCTCAAAGATGTTTTCAACCCACACAATTCCTTTAATCATTATTCTGAAAAGCATTCATTCGTTTCCTGTTTAAAAACTTAGTTTGCTTCATTCTTTTAGTAGTACGGGCTGGAAGAATGCCTTCAATGCATCTTTATTGCATTGTAATTCTTTGTAATTCTTTGCTACTTCTGTATATATACATACACATATATATACACATAAACACACACATGTATTTACATATATACATACATACATATATAGAGATATACACACACACGTGTATACACACAAGTGTACACGCACATATACACATGCACATATACACATACACACACACGTGTTTCTTGCCCTGAACAAAGCTTACAAATCCTGCTTGGGTGCCTCAGAAGGTACTCTCCCACTACACCCCTGACAGAGTGTTCTCATGCACTTGCAGATAATCACACTGCCTCCCTTCACACTGCCCACCTGCTCAGACACTATTCCTGATTCCACACATACTTCTTTCCAAGGAAAAGGTGAAAGAATTCATGCTCAAATTTCATGTATCACCTTCAGAAATGGTGTAATTTGTGAGGAGTTTTTGTCCTATTGCAGGACAGAGTGCCCCACAAGTTGATGACTGTAGCTCAGATATAAGCAAGTTTCCACCTTGAAAAGTGGGAATAACATTAAAAATGTCTCATTGGCCAGAAGCAGTGATGGGGACTTACTCTTGGTACACATACATAAAAATACATGTTCTGTTCTTTCAGGTGCCTCTCCCCAGTCTGTGTTCACTCAGCATCACTTGATTCAGAGTTTCCTGCACAATTTCAAGAAGCTTTTTTCAAAGCATTTACTTAAATTAGAAAAAATGAATTATGATGCTCAGTGATGTTTAAACATCTATTCATTTCATTTCTTGCAGAGATGAGCCAGGTGACCCTCAAAGCACTGCAGAAGCTGTATTTTAGGTAGTAATACCCTACACAGACCTTTGATGCAAGAGCAGACATAAATAAGTCCTGGAACCAAGCACAAATCACAGCCAGAAAATGTAGCAGGTATTTGCACTTCTCCTACAAGATGACTGAATTTTCCCTCATCAAAGAAGCCGTACAGAATTTAGACCAAGGCTATTGAAACTGAATTTTTTTACTGTACCTATTCAAGTCTCCAAAAGTTTTGCAGTATCTGATGTAAGTCACTATAAACCCTCACACTGTGTTTTGATAGCATATGTTGGAACAACTCAGTGCCCATTTCCAGGCCCCCTGCAAATGATCCAGGGAGTTAGAAAGAATCAGCGAGCAGCTCTCAGGGCTTTGTTACAGACCAGAGGAAGAAGTTTTATTAACCTTCACCAGTAGATCCTTATCAGTGGACTTCTATTTTCTGCAGAATATATTTCAGCTCCAAATAAAATGTGCAGTTTCAGATGAGGTTCAAAGTTAGGAAGAAAGCAGAGGTGGGCTTTTTTGTGGCCTGATAGGAATGGTGATCCCATGGAGGCATCTCACTGAGACAAAACTCGCCCTCTTTGAGGAAAGAGGGTTCACAGTGTCTCTTGAGCTGGGATGAGGTAGACAAGACAGAAAGCTCAGAGGTCAGCCAGGGTTGCTGCGATGCAGCAGCAGACCCAGCTCAGGAGGCCCATCCTTCGGGGTCCCAAAGTCCTGCCCTTCCTGCTGCGCTCAGAAAGATTGATTTGCCCAGTAGCAGTGCCTAGAAGGCAAAGTCATGGCTGCTGACTCTCTGAGCAGGGAACTCAAGTGGAGGATCCTCTACTTCGCCTCTGTAAGACAACGTTCTCACTACTTTTGCTGAGCTGGAAGTACTGACCAAGGACACAGGCCTGTCAGGAGAACAAGTGATTGGCGGTCAGTTGTTGCTTGAGCCTGCTAGGTAGCACTTGGAAGTACAGCAGGCCCTAAATACACTGCAGCTGCAATGGCTGACAGGAAACAGATAGATTATGTCCAAGTTAAAAAAGGAGAACATCCCTCTTCTCTACTTTGAGCAGTGCAAAAACCTGCCCACAGCCTCCTGACTTAGTCTGCCAGGAACTGCTTCTCTGATGAGAAGTGGGAGGCATGATCTCCCTAGCGCATTCCAGAGGGCACTAGGAAAAGTGAATGCTGTAACTGTAAAGATAACTCACCTTTGGGTTTCCTGCCCAGCTGACAAATGTCTCTGTTCTATCATGGCACATTCTCATTATATATAAACCTTTTAGATCACTGTAAATACAAAATCCTGAATCACACAGTCCTCCAAAGCCAGATATTCACTTGAATCTACTCGGAACTTGTCAGCTTCTACCAGATAAGACAAAAAATTCGCCTTTTTGTCTCTGTACATGACACCCTGTGGAACTAGAACTTCCCCTTCACTTGCTGAGATGCTGCTAGGAAAATAAAGGAATTCAAAGGAAAAACAATACCTTGCATCTTAATACCTGTGCTCCTTTGCTTTCTTTTGTACTAAATAAGAAAAATTAACAATTCCCAGACATGCAGCTTGGTGTAAAAGAGCATTACGCAGGGAGAAACAGCCTGAAGAAAACAGCCTCAGCTTTAAATGATCCTGGTATCCTGCCCAAAATAGGGACTGGATCCTTCTGATACCCAATAGAATATCCTACCCATAGCTACTAGAATTGACTCTACCCATGGGTGGAAAAATTGGTGACAGTTAATAACACAGGAAAAACCTAGCAGTTAATAACACATAAAACAACTATGCAAGTCTTACATGAAGAGGGTTGCAGTTTTGCACTGAAAGAGTGTTTCTTGAATTCACTTTTTGTGACTCCTGTATAAAACACTATGTTGCCTGAAAGGTAGGTAGTAGCGGTGTAGGAGTTGCGACTCTTGTTCCTGAAAGTTATAGTGACTTTAAAGTCATTGCCAAGGACTGCCTTTTGTGCTTGGAAGTCCATTTCAACATCCGTCTGTGGCTGGTATGTGGTATCTTGGATACTTTGCTTTTTAACACCATACATCACAGCAGTCTCGAGAGCCAGTCTCTCCTCATCTGAGCCTAGGAATGAATGAAAACCAGATTTAGAAAAGAAATGGAAGTGCAGCATTGGCCCACCTACCGATCACAATGGTGTGTCTTCCATGGTTTGTAGTAGCTGAAAGGAATGGATGAGGACAGTGAACCCTCCTGGGGTAACACTAGCAGTGGGAGAACTTCACAGCTACCAAGGGAGTTGCTATTAAAGCCATATCAGACAAATTGATGTAGCTGAATTCCTATTAATACATCTGCACTGGTTTACTCTGTGTGAGCCTCTGGCCTGAATAAGAAATGTCTAAACATGTGTACAGAATGCCTTGAACTGTTTTGAATGCTTTGAGTTGCTCCATGACTAGCCTTTATTTTCACTACAACTTACTTAGTCTAAAGCATTTCTGAGTAGCAAAGTCTGTGCTCTGTTTGTGCCTTAAGATCAAGGCATCTGCAGTGTTTCTGGGATGGAGTTACAGATAAAGAATTCCAGAGGGCACTTAGGCAGCTGTTCATGAAGCTCCTTCGGTGACAGAGATTTCCAAGTCATCATCCAAGATCTGACTGAGATAAGTCTACATCCATATGGTTGCAGCCCATTTCAGGTTACCTTCTCGGAACTTGTACTCCGCAGTAATGTCCATCATTCCATCACCTCCAACTTCCTTGGTCACAATCAGCTGGCCAATATGGGTTGTGTCAATTTTTTCTACCACTTGGGTTCCATTTTTCTCCATTTTTGTGTAAAAAATGTCACTATTCACCTATGAAATTAAGTGAAAGAAGATTGAGATATATGGAAGTAGAGAGAGGAAGAGAAGTCAACCTATCTCCCCCACAATAATGACATGTTGACTTGAAGTCCCACTAATTACTCATGTTGAAATTTCATGTTTAAAATTAGTCATATGCTGAGATGAATTTTATTATTCACAGCTCCAGAATGACAGAGAGTGTAAACTTTACAAGGCTACAGAGAGGTCATTCAGATTTGGAGACCACTGCTACACATTTCTTGTAACAAAAAGCTTTAGAAATAGAGAGGGGAATGCTTAACAGATAAAATATCTTTATTCTTTTCTGTCCTAAGCTATTTACAATTCAATTAGAGAGAAACTTGTCCTGCAGTGTTGTGATTCTGGGCATGCCTCCTCTGGTGATACAAGAAGTTAAAACTCCAGACCAGGCCTTCTATCTCCTTACTGAGATATTTCCCTCTCAGATCTGTCAGTCAAATCACCCATGTGAGATCTCCATGGCCCACAGCAGCCAAAAGGAATGTGGTGAGCAAAGAGGATGAGCAGCTAGAGCTAGTGACTCATTCAGCATAGCTGAATCTTGGAAGGAAAAATGACCACAGTCTGAAGTTTCAATGAAGTCAGAGCAGCTTTTTCTTCTTGTTATATTGGGGAAGAGATTAGAGAAATCTCTGTCATTCGTCAGACCCATATCACACCTACTGGCCTGCATGTCAAAATATAATGATGAGATTGTTCTGTGACATGAAGCATACATGAAGTAACTTCTCAATCCATAAATTGCAGTGGAGCCCTATCTTTTGTCTCGCTATGGTCTCACTGATATCATTCGTTGCAGTAAAAATTCTCTCATATGTACCTCAGCATAGACGAAAGGAGAATCAAATTGGAAGCAAACGTGACCATGTTTAATGGCTTGAACTGAGGCTGGACCACACCTGTACATACCTATGGGGAGAAGAGAGACAAAGTGAGAGCCTAAATTCATTAAAAACATGTAAAAATATTATATTTTCTCAAAGAAAAAGAATTCTTGGGGCTTGAAGAACTCTTTTAATAGTTTACAGAAACTCTCGACCAAGAAGCAAAAAGCTTAATTTTTTTACCATCTCCATAGTTAACACAGACTCAAGTCTGGAACAACCTGGTGGTTTGGTACCTTTAATGGCACTATAACATCCACTGTAAGTCTCAAGTGCTCAAAATATAGTTACAGCTGGTTTTGGTTAAAACAGATAATTTTGGGAGGACTCAGGTACACCACAGGCTGAGAAAGATCTCACTATAAATTTGAGAATTTATATTTTAAGGGCTGGAAAACTAAGGACTGGGAAGAAACAACAGTGACTTTTCACTTTTTTCTCTCCTGCCGACTGTCTGCTCTTGAATTTTAGTTAGGGCTTCATAACATAAAGGAGAATTAATTTGATCAGGCTCCTGTATAGGTACTCTAAAATGTTAGAAGCCCTCTTTGGCAACAGGATTACATCCCTTCTGTACCAAACAGGGCCTTTCTCATGCAGGATTTTGTGCCCAGGCAGCAGTGTTATAATAAGGACAGATTTATTTTAGAGTTCAAAACAAAGCAGGAGAAGGCCCTGAGGCAAGTATGGTTATTTGGCTCAAGAAATTGTCGCTGGCCATATGGTGCCAGGTGCCACTGGCTCAGCTATTATCAGCTCATTGTTTGAAACAGAGATCCCAAACATTAGAAAGTGAGCTAAGGAGGACTTCAATCAATATTACCATCACTGGTTTCTTGAGGTGTCCCATCAACAACCTGCCATCCTCCGAAACCAACAGGAAGGTCAGGTCTGGTCATCCAAGCTTCATTCCAGCAATGATAATTCCTTAGACAAGAGATGGGACCAGTATATTAAATTCTTGGAAAGAAGCACACAGACCAAAACAAATCCTGTGTATTTATGTCCTGGCATTGCTTAAATAACACCATTTTCCAATTCAGGAGTAAAAAAGTTGACTCTTTTAAGAGAACAGATTTTTAGGTGTTTAAGTGTGGTACCTATCTGTTAAAACCTGAAAGACAAAATCCTTCATTGTAGTTTCCTGACTGCAAGTTGAAGAAGCTTTTTTGATTCTTCTAATGTGTTCTGAGTGTAGATATCTCAGAAAATATGCCACTGTTTGGAGATTGCTGGGGTATATGAAAAGCTACACAAACTAGAATCCCTTTCCAGCCAGACACCTCCACTTCAATCTGCCTGCTAAAGCAAACTTTCAATCTTCAAGCCAATGAAACATGGTCTGCTTTTTAATTATCCAGACTGAAGCTTTGGTGTCTCTTATTAAGAGATTCAGGATCAACTCCACAATGTACAGTGTGTACTTTTGTTTTAATGGCTCAAAACAAGCATGCTCAGCTGGCTTCCATGTTCGTTGAGAAAAAGACTTTCTACAACTATCCTCACTGTGGATTCCTTATAAGTTTTTCCCCATGTGTCATGCCAGTACATGATGTCAGATCTCCTAAAACATACATCTTTTCATAAAACCCACCTACAACCACTGTGGGCCAACCCGAGTCTTTAGGGCCCAGGACAGTGACCCAAAAGGTAAAATTCTGGGAGTAGTTCATCTAGGTGCTCAGGGTTAAAATGCTCTCACCTGGCTGGATGCTCAAGAAAATTTAAAAACCGGTACAGCACCATCACAGTCTGCCCTGGGTGTTTCAAAGATGAGCAGAAAAGACAGACAGATGTTGTAACTTCCTACAATGCTACCGACGCTCAAGGGAGAGAGCACAAGCAAGAAGAAAAAATAATCTGGAAAGAGGGTCTCGCAGTAAAGCCTGCAAAATGTTTGAATTTCATTACTGCAAAAAAATAAAAGAAGGAAAGAGTAGAGAAAGGGGCAATTTTGCTTGCAAATTGTACATATCCTACAGCAGATCTGAATAAAATTACATCTGTGTAGCTGCTGATATAGCCTCTAGTACACGCAATGATATTAGCAACCAAAATGGGGATTGTTAAACTCTGACCATTTCATTAATAATAGGTGAAAACCAGCTATGGAGCAGAGTCAGAAGGATCTGAAGCTTGTCTAACAAGACATTTCAAAGTGGAAATGAAATCTTGGATCAGGGTAAAACTTGTCAGTTAGGAGAGTTAATGAAGCAGCACTACAGAAAAAGGAATTATTCAAGGAAAATGACGCACGCTCAGAGAATTTTTGATGCTGCTGAGAGTATTCAGTGCTGAATCATGCACACAGAACTTTGCTGAGGGCTACCTGAGAATGGGGACAAACTTCGTGGAAGGTGGGTATTTGAAAACTGCTTTGCCAACATATGAGAAAGACAATCCCTGCCCTGAAGCCTTCACTGGTTCGCTTTGAATCAAAGTCAGATGTGTCACTGGCTTTGCATTCTGTGAAAGAAGAACCTGAAGAGCACGCAAAAGGAAAAGATGATAAAAACAAGGCTGGGAGGGGGGTAACAGTGTGTGAAATGGCAGATCTACTTCAGTTCTGCAATTAGGTAACGCAGTTTTTCTAGATTTTTTTCTGTATTTGTCTTAGGGACAGGACCTTTCTCTCTGGTTTCTGGACACACAAGGATGGCAGTTGCATTAGGTCTGCTGCCATGCAAATAACAAATACACGTGAGGATATGGAATCTGAATGGACAGAAAGACACTGCTTGTAAAGCAGTGAGCATTAAGGAAAGGAGGGTGAGGGAAACATTTGCCTTTCCAAATGTAGCAGAAACTTCTCTATAGAACTGAGCACAGCTGAGGAGCTGATCGCATGACCATAATTTGTCCAACTGATTCTGTAATTCTTTTATTGTACAGCAAGCCTGAGACATTAAAGAAAGCAAGAATGGCAACAGAGATCAATGTAGTGACCATTAAATATTTACAGAGATAATTACAGATAGACTAAACAAAGCAATGGGGACATTAATAAAAGATGGCCAGGTGGGTTTTATGCCTGGAAGACAATTCAGGAAGGGTAGTTCATATTGCTTAGGGGACAGGCATATGCTAGAAGCAGCTGCTGTCCTTTTATGAGCTAACAAGTTCAGGCATTGAGGTCGAGAGGAGCACTGATAATATTGCTGAGAAATTAGAGCAAAGTGACCTGGAAGTAAATTGAAGAGCAGAGGTCTCAGAAGGGCTTTCTCCACAGGTCTGGATGTGGAACTCCCATGGGGCTGGGTGATACCAAGTAAGTTTCTGCTGAGATACTGACGATTATTTGCTTGGACCTCACAGTAAGAGTGAGTCTTGATTCCCATCCAAGAGAAATATTCTTTAAGTGTCTTTATATCATCATTAAGAAAGGCAAGGAGAACAGACAGTACTGATGGCCCCAAATCCAGCCAGATTTATAAAAATAACTTTTTGCAAAGCCTGTGTAATTTTGTATATGTGTTTTGGTGGTGGTGTTGTTGTTTCCTATCCTGAGGGAGAAGATGATCTTTAATAAAAATAAATAAATGTCAGATAACATTCAGAGGGAGCCCACACTCAGAGATTGATTGGACTAAAAATCCTGACTCCAAGTATCCCTGAAGTCTGAGAGTATTTAAGACCTGAAGACAGATCAGCTCCAGCAGTACAAGGCTAGAGTACAAGTACAATAGAAATGATATATTAATAAAGAAAAAGGGCTTTGCTTACAGTTTTCAAGAGATTATAAATAAAAGTGAGAAATGCATTTTAAAATATCATTATAAATACCTCAAGCTTGTCCTCTTAAAAAAAGAAATAAAAGAGACATTAAAAATAAAATCAGGGTTAAGACACAAGTCATTAGAAGTCAGCATGTGGGCTACCATGGAGTGTTACAGAGTAATGAAAAGAAAGGACACAGAGGAGAAATGAAAAGAGGTGTATATATTAAGTCATGCCCAAAGGGTTATGTGCACCATGTACTAGTAAGTGCAGAGGGAGGATAAAAGGATGAACAAGGCAGTTAGAGAAGTTATCAAGCCAAAGAAAAGCAAATGCAGGATGGAAGGATGAAATGCTAGTATAAAATTGCATATGGATTTCAGTGGGGCTAGGATGATTTTGGATAATCTGACCCTGTCCCAAAAGAATAAGGGAGAAAAATACATTAAATTAGGAAGTCTTTGGAAACAGCTGGCAAAAAGAGAGGTAGGGAAGTAAAAGGAAGTTTCAAAAGTTGGTGAGATGAATTTCAAAGATTGGGTTAGGAGAAGGAGAGAAGGGGTGAGACAGTGAAAATTCTAAAGCGCAGCAATGATCCATTACTGGGTGTGTATGGACATAGCACTGACTAGCCCAGTCACTGGGTCTTGTTTCATATCTTTTACAGGTAGAGTAGGTTATAGAAGACTTCTCCTTTACAGCTCTATGAGTCATAAAAGGACCAGCCCCATGAGACATGTTGAGGTCCTTCTGTCTCACAAACCACATGCAAAACTGCCCAAGGGTACTAATAGGAGGGAACAAGGCAAATAGCAGGACCACAGCTCTGGATTTCAGGAGAGTAGGCTTTGACGTGTTTAAGGTCCTGCTTGGAAGAATCCCATGGGAGGCAGTTCTGGGTAGGAGATGGATGCAGAAGAGCTGGTTGTTTTTCAAGAACCACCTCCTCCAAAGTTAAGAATGGTGCATCCTTGTGTGCAGAAAAACAACCAAAAGTGGCACAAGGTGGTCCCAATTAAACATAAAAAAATGGTGCTTAAAAAAGAGGGGGGAGCAGGGACAGGTGACCAAGAAGAATACAGAGTAACTGTCTGAGCATGCAGGGACAGGTACAGGAAAGCCAGAACAGAGCAAACAAAGTATGTCAAGGCATGTGAAGAGCAGCAAGTAATGCAAGCACATCAGTGTCAAAAGGAAGACTTCAGAATGTGGCTCTGTTGTTGAACAGAACAGGCAACCTGGTGACAAAGGATTAGGAGAAGGCATTCAATACCTTCTTCACCTTGGTTTTTACTGCTAAGATTTGCCCTCAGGAATCACAGCCCATGGGACCAGTGTGGAGGTTTGGAATAATGAAAACTAGACAAGTAACAAGACAGAAAACAGTTAAACAAACTGAACACACACAAGTCCAATGGATCTGATGGAAAATCTGATGTAATCTCACCAAAAATGCTGAGGGAGCTTTCCAAAGTTACTGTAAGACCACTCATATCTATCTTCAAAAGATCATGGTAATTGGAGAAGTTCCTGCAGACTGGAAGAAATCAAATATTGCTCTATTCTTCAAGAGAGAGAAGGAGTATCCAGGGAGAGACAGACTTGTCAGCTTCACTTTGATCTCTACGAAGGTTATAGAGCAAGTTCTTCTGGAAAACATTTCCAAACATATTAAGGACTAGGTGATTGGCGATAGTCAGCATGGATTTACAAGCAGCCAGCTGTGCCTGACAAATCTGAGAGCCTTCTCTGATGAAATGAGTGACGGAAAGGACAAAGCAGAGACCAGTGCATGGAGGTTGGCCCTTTTGACCTTAGCGTCATCTCCCAGAACATCCTCATAGACAAACCACTGAAGTATAGACTAGACAAGTGGACAGCAAGATATATTGAAAAGTGGCTGAAACGCTGGGATCAGAGGACTGTGATCAGTAGTGATCACCCCAGCTGAAGCTTAGTCATTAGTTGTGTCCCCCAGGGGTCGATACTGGGTCTGACGCCATTTAAGAGCTTCATTAATGACCGGGGTTATGAGACCCGCTGTACCCTCTGCAAGTTTGCTGATATAGAAACCTGGAAGGAATGGCTGATTCAACACAGACTGTACACGAGGAGAAACTAAGGCAGCTGGGACTGTTCAGTCTGAAGATGGGAAGGCTCAGTAGGATCTTATCCTTGTGTGTAAATGCCTGATTAGGGAGTTGAAGGAAAGAAGACAGAGCCAGACTCTTCTCAGTAGCCCAAGCACAGGACAAGAAGCAATGGGCACATACTGAAACATGGAAAAATCAGTCTGAGGATGAGGAAACACTTTTTTTTACTGTGGAAATGGCTGAGCACAGGCACAAGTTTCCCAGAGAGGTCATGGGGTGTCCATCCTCGGAGATACTCAAAGCCCAACTGGACACAGACCTGAGCAACCTGGTCTAGCTAACTGTGCTTTGAGCAGGAGGGTTGGAGGACTTTCAGGGGTCCCTTCTAGTCTCAACTATTCTGTCATGCTGTGACACAAGTGTCACATGTAAATGAATCTGCTTTCCTTAGATTTTCTCTTGATTATAGAATTCACATAAAAGATGTCACAGCAACAGGTTCAGTCATTTCCTCTACCACATAGTGGGTTTATTACAGTTTTTAATACAAAGAATTCCACAGATTAAGTTATTAATGAAACAGGCCGATGAGCTGCTCTGCTAATGAGTTGAAGATATCACTGACACAAGTCAGGTATATTAACATTGAATAGGACAAGTATCTCCTGAATATAGGAATGTAGAGGTCACATTCACTGCTTCACTCTGACGAGGAGAGGCTTGAGGGCCAATATCCCACACAGCATATAATCAATACATGCTATACTTCTCCTGTCAGACAGAAGACAGTAAGAGTTTGAAGTGCCAGTTAGAGGACTGCTTTCTCAAAAAGAATGTGTAAACTCCTTCTCTCGGCCCTAGGGAGTTTTCATTTTATAAATCTGGTGATAGCATTTCAGTATCTTGTATGATACCTTGACTTGTTTCTTTTTCAGCTGAACTGGGTTTATTTTGGAAAGCACCTCTTTGCAACAGTGGCTGTGTGCACACAAAGTAATACCAGTCTACAAATGTGGAAACTGGGCACAAGCAGATCAAGAAGGGTGTTTTTCCATAGATATTGAGGTACCTCTTGGAGCCTGGCTCCAGAAGAATAGAAGTGCCCATTCTACCCCCTTCCATTTTTAGAAACAGCTTGTCTGTAAGGAGCACAAGCCCATTCCAGCTCTCAGAATGCTTAAATGTGCAATGTATGGTAACATTAATAGCAGGATCCCCCAGGGTTTGCCTGTTTACACAACAAGGGCTTCATATTAGTCAGCCTACCAACAATCCATTCATTCTGTTTCACACCAGCCAGCAGTGTTCTTCAATGTACAGAGAAATAAATACAACATAGGTATTGCCATCATGTTTTTTACTACTTTTATCATTGACACATTAAAGGCATTTTCCAGGAGGACTCACCAGACAGAATCTTTTGTAAGTCTGGTGTCCACTTTTCCTTCGTCATCCAGAAAGAAGTCCAGCCGTAAATTGGCATTGTTGTCATGGGCAGAAGAATAGTTGGTAACGAGTCTTGCAGGTATCCCCAAGCATCTCAGAACTGTGGCAAAGACAGAGGTATGCTGAGAAGGGCAAATACGAAGACTGCGTTCATGGATGACAGGATGAGAGGACAGAAATATTAATAACCAGAATAAAATGGGAAAACTCAGTCAAATCAACCCAAATAATTTCTCCTGTTTTTATATTGCACATGCCAAATATTTTATTTGGTCCCAAAATGATGAGCATTAAAAACATGTAATGGTACAATGGTTATAACCAAAGCATCTGATTACCAATAGTTTTAAAGCAGCCTTTCATAGGGACCACACTGCAGAATTTCAGGTCAAATCTGGGTGCAGTGGGTCAGCTGCATGACCAAATGTGATACAAAGAAAAAGAAGTTTGATCTTGCAAGAAATACACAACATATGAGGTCTCTTAGTATCAGTAACTCAGGAGAATTATGAGATTATGCTAAAAAGAAAAGTAATAAAAAAGTATCTCCTTTTGATTGATTTGGAGTTTTCCTGTTTGATGTCTGCTGTCAGAAGGGATCTGGAGAACACAAAGAATAAAGCAGAAAATTATTGATAACAATGGGGAAAAGCTGCATTATTTGCAACTGAAATGACAAGGTTTGACAATCTGAATAAAATGTACTACATAATTCATATTCCCCACTAAGTAATAACATTTTGGAGTCGATAGTCCCTCCCAATAAAAGACCTTAAAAGGAGGATCAAAAAAAAGCCCCTAGCCCTAATTCTCACACCATCACAATAAAGCACTCATGACCCTTCTTACCGTTTAACAAGCGGTAAATTTAAGAAATGTGGAAAAACCATGGAAATGCTACAGCTATGTCTGTGGTCTGCAAGAGTGCATCAATAGGCTTCTGTGTTTGTTGTGTACCCTGGCTGATAAATAGGCATGGAGCACGTCCCCAGGTTAGGGGAGTGGGTCTGTGGGGTGACACATCATCTCAGCTACTCCAGATGACATTTTTTGTCTCAGCCAAAAAAAGTTCCTGGCTTTCAATTTAGGAGCCAACATGGTATGGGAGAAAACAGAGGGTGAGGGGGTTTTGGTGGTTGATAGGGTTTGTTTTGTTTCTTTTGGGGTTTTTTTGGGTTTGTTTCTTTTGGAGGGGCGGGGTGTGGTTTTTTTGTTGGTTTGTGGTGGTGGTGGTTTTTGGGGTGGATTTTTTGTGGGGCTGTTTGTGGGTTTTTTAAGGAAAAAGGTTTATATTGAAAATCCTACTTAAAAATAATTCCAATGCTGCAGAGTTGAACAGCCCTGCTGCTACTGCTGCGTTATGTGTATTCATTACTGTCACTACTGTGACTCCCAATGAAGTGTAACACTGCACATTCATTCCAAGTTCCTGGATGACAAATTACCTGGATGCATCCAATACCATATGTACCTATTGATTAAACTTAATTCAAATGCCCTCCCAGGCTTCCAGCACATGAGCCATCAGGGCTCATTGGAAATAATTTGTCTGACAATTTCAAGATTAATGACCATTTTTTGGAATGTTTTTGCATTTTTATCAGATGAGTATCTGGAGTGTACAATATAGTAACCTTGGAAAGCTGGACTGGTCACAATGATAAAATATTGGCAGCTGAGAGAGACTCAAAAACACCTCAAAACAACCCTGATAGTTGCACATGATTGATTGGACCTTCGCTGTCCTCTGTGCAGTGGTCAGCAGCTGGATGTGTCAGTGGCTATCATCAGGTCAGCCACTGGACAATATTTTCATTTCATAATGCTCAACAAACTTTATACTTTGGCAATCTTAGCAGCAGTGCAAAGTGCCAGGTCTCTGACTTGAGTAACTTAGTCAGCAAACCAAGTCTAGTTTTGCCCCAGATAAATATGCCTCTTCCTTCAACACAGGAGGCTCCGGGCCTCTGCTGCATCACCCCAGTTTTACAGAGGCCTGCAGGCAAAGTATTGAGTAGTGGTGATTCAGGGCAAGTGCGGGGGGAAGGTGGGAGAACTAGTGTATGTGTCTGTCTGTGATCTAGAGAAATCCGGATAAGGCAACGGGCAGAGAAGACAAAGCAGCCCATGGAATCCACTGCGAGGAATTGCATCCATAAGAAACATTTGTATGAACTTTTTTGAACCTATTGTGTTGTGCAGAGGCTGAGGAGCATCAAGTAGAGACCATGCAGCCTCAGGCAGTGAAGGAGGTAGATGTCACCCAGGTTCTTTGGATATGGGTGATTGCTCATTATCCCACTGCACCAGGAATAAAATGAAACATTTCATGTGTTGAAGGACAAAGCATTTGCCAGCACCTTCCCAAATCAAAAAAGAAACCTCTCCAGATATATGAAAGAAACTGGATTTGCACAAAACATTTGACAATGTCCCATACAACATCCTTGCCTCTAAATTGGAGAGACACGGATTTGATGGATGGACCAACTGGTGGATAAAGAATTGGCTGGATGATTGCACTCAAAGACTTGCTGTCTAATGGTCAATGACCAGTGATGAGTGGCACTCCTCAGGTGTTGATGCTGTTCAGTATCTTTGTCAGTGACATGGACAGTGGATCAAGGGCACCCTCAGCAGGTTCACTGAAGACATCAAGCTGTGTGCTGCAGTTGACAGGATGGAGGGAAGGGACGGCATCCAGAGGGACTGGACAGGCTGGAGAGGTGGGACTGTGCAAACCTCATGAGGTTCAACAAAGCCAAGTGCAAGGTCCTACACACGGGTCAAGGCAAAGCACAAATACAGCCTGGGGAAGAAGTGATTGAGAGCAGCCCTGGGGAGAAAGACTTCAGGGTGCTGATTGACAAGAGGCTCAACATAAGCAGGCAATGTGTGCTGTCAGCCCAGAAAGCCAGTTGTATCCTGGGCTGCATCAAAAGCAGCGTGGCCAGCAGGCCAAGGGAGGGGATTCTGCCCCTCTGCCCTTCTCTGCTGAGACCCCACCTGCAGTGCTGCATCCAGCTCTGGGGTCACCAGCACAGAAAGGACCTATTGGAGAAATTCCAGAGGAGGCCACAGAGTATGTTCCTGTCTATTAGCTGATGATGTTGCTAGAAAGTGCTAGACAGTCAAAATATGGGACCAACCCAATGCTGCTTTCCCCACTGGTTTTTATGACCTGCAACACTCTGTTTGCTGCAACACTGGAACTCTTGTTTGACCAAATGTGTTTAGACTTTGTAGCACTACGTAAGTCACAAACTAGGCCATTGTTTTCTCTATTCTTCTGGCTCATAAACTCCATATAAAATGTTAACAGTGCTCAGTAAACAGGTGCAGGGACAGTGCACCTCAATTTTCCTAGGAGCAGTCTTCAGCAGGTGAGATTTGGCCTTTCTAGAGCAGAAACATGATCACAATATTCCATATTGGGTAGTAATTTAATATTTTAGGTCTAGATGACAAGCACCCTGTCCATCTAAGAATTCTTGACAGCAATGTGGACTATGCTGAAGGACTCAACTTTCTCTCTCACAAACTTACCCTCCTGAGTCACTGAATACATTTCACTGAACGAATAAATAGTTAACAGTTTTATGTGGATGAGCATCTGACCTGAAGGACACACCAGAGGTTTATTTAAAGACCATCTATTTTAGCCATGTATTTTTAAGTATCTCTGCTGTTTACTCCTGAGCAGCACAGAGCTAGGAAGTATTTTAGTTAAGTTTACCTAAAAGCTCTGTTAAGCAGGAACCACATAGCAGCTTGGAGCTTTTCTCACTGATACCTACACGTGTTGAAGACACCAGCGAAGACCCAGCATTGGCCATATCGGACAGGTTGCTTAGAACTGTAATACTCCAAGAGAATGTCCACACTTCCCGTCCAGGCTGAAGGTGCAACACCATAATCATATGAATTATTCCAGGATCCAGCTATCACACCATTATCATCTCTGGAGTTAATCTAAAATCAAAGGAAATGAGCATTAGGGATGTCAGAGACTGAATAATAAAAACCTCCTTAACCCAGCAGACCGATAGGATGGGAGAGAGTGAATATAGCCAAGTTTAGGTTAGAAAGTAAGATAGAAGTGTTTCATTTTGAAGGTAGGACATAAATAAGACAATCTTAAGGGCCATGGATTCTCCATCGCTGAACAATTCTGAATGAAGATCAGACACTTAAATCTGAAATTAAATCACCACGCTGAGTATCCATGTTGCCAATTAACAAGTTTTATTAACATTAAACATGCTTACTGCTATGTACTTTTAATAAATGCAATCAGTTATACACTGATAAGCAAGCCTCAGAAATATTAAGCTGTATTCTCTCCATCATCTGTTCTTCTGTCCATATCAGTCCAGAGATTTTAATAAAATCACTCCTGATTTACAGGAGATTGAAAGGAGAACCAGTCTACTGCTATTTTTAGAGTAGAAACTAATTTCTTTGGTCTGGTACACATGAAAACAAGAAGGAATTTGCTGTGTAAGTTTTCCTCTGGTAAGATTAGACAAAGCAAAGAGTTTTGCTGACTAATGGCTATACTGATAAGCATTAACGAGCAATACATCTCCTAGCTGCAATTTGAACCAAGCCAGTTGAGGCTGTGCAAAAAGCTCATTCACTCTGTACCTTTTAATTATGCTAATGTGGAACAGCTACATGCCAGCCAAATAAATCACAGTTCTCATTTAAAAGCTTTTGGCTGCATTAACTACTGTTTTATAATTAGAAAATCGACTTCCTGTGAACTCTAGGACTGAACAGAGATAAGTATTCAGAGTCATAACCAAAGGGTTAAGGGGTTGTGCCCATCTCACTGGTGTAGGAAACATGCCAAGAAAAGAATCACTTCAAGGACAGGACAGCATGTTGATCTTCAGGCTCTACTCTAACTGAGTGGAATGAGTGGAAGAAGAGAGGGACTCTACCTGCTCTGCCACACCAGAAAGCCTCAGAAGGATTTCAGCATGAGAGGCATGTCCTCAGACTAACTCAGCTCTACCACATTTCAACTTGAGCAGGAATGGGGTTAAGGAACACAGGTGGGACTTCAGAACCTCTTTCTGACTTCTTACTCAGTTCCAGATTTCAATGACCAAACCCTCCACCCAGTTATGGCCTAATTCTGCAGATTAGGCCTAAAGTGTATTGAGTCCTGGATTTCAAATGGTGAACTCCTCCACCTCTCTAAAATGTTTGAGTGGCTCAAAACCTAAGAATTATCCAAGCCCAATTTGGATTCATAAACTTTGTGCTATTCTGTCCTGGGGGCTTTCATAGTCCTTACATGAGGGACTTTTTACATCTACTAGTTCAGGAATGAGGAAACCACATTTGATTCCTTCTTCTATTCAAAGGTCCAAAGCTGTATTCCTGATATCTGGGGTGAAAGAACTAACTGAAATGTTAAAAGACAGAGAGAAGTAGAGGTGTTCTCAGTATTTCTTGCTGAAGCTATTCTATTTAACATGCAAGATTGAGAGGCTGGAGATCCCACTTCAATGTCATCTAAGACAAAGAGTTCATTTTCTTAAAGCCTGGGCAAATGCTATAACAAATGGGTTAAAGGATCATCTATCTCCAGTAGCCATGCTTTGTGGACAGTCTATTTTAGTAGCTGGCTCGGGAGAACATCTAATTACTCTAGCTCAATGACTAGAGTATTATTCTGGGAAGCAGAAAGCATCGGTTCAGACCTCTAATAAGGCAAAAGACAGGACTCAGCCTCTGTGTTCCACATCCTGGATGAGTCTAGCATCTCAAATATTAGGGATGGGACTGCTCTTGCACCCATGACATGATTCCTGGTGCCTGGCAACTGGAAAGAATGGAGGTCTGGAAAGTCTTCTCCTTGGTTATTTTAGGTGCTTTCATTCCGAGTGGGGTATGTTTTGTGGA
This sequence comes from Corvus hawaiiensis, assembly GCF_020740725.1. Lineage (NCBI taxonomy): Eukaryota > Metazoa > Chordata > Aves > Passeriformes > Corvidae > Corvus > Corvus hawaiiensis. The sequence continues at coordinate 68,377,765 of NC_063213.1, read as the reverse complement.
CCTCATGTTTAAGAGGACAATTCCCACAGTGTTTTCTTCTGGGGCCAAAGCAGCCCACTTATATAACTGTTCTCAGCCTGATTAGGTCATTTGGGGCTTGGATCAGGCACAACAACATTCACCCTTGCAGTGTTCTAAGACCCCATTGAGGTTAGCACTGGAGTCCACATAAAGTCCCTCAGTTCCCCATCCAAAATTCCACCCATCATGCCACTGCACTATCCACAGCAGAAATAGTTTTCTCAATTGTATCAGTTACTGGAAAATAAGCACGTTGCCACATAAGAAATGCTTATGCCTGGAGCACAACATCTGAAAGTGGTTTTCCCACCAGTCAGGCACCATTCTCAGGACAAGGCGATGAGCCAACAGAAGTTGCTTGAACTTTAGTGGAGAGAAATGCAATGTCAGACTCCAGAATGCACAATTGTCAGAATGGACAACTGATCTGTTGTGCATTGTAGAGAGCACATCAGGGCACGAGGGCCAGTTAAATCAGCCCGGCTTTGATTTATGAGTCCCTTCTGACACATATTAGGCATCCATTACATACCACTGCTGAGGCAACACGGCAGATTTTGATTGGGTTTCCACGACCAGAGAGCTCCAGTTCTGCCTTGTCCATCAGGAACAGGCAAGCATCCAGAACGTTTTCTTCAAACTAAATAAAAGAAAAAGGGACACAGAGGAATATTTGAGTCTCTTTTTATTCTGGAAAGAACAGGCAAAGCTATTTTTCCTTGTTGTTATAATTGCTGATCAGTTTCAAAATTAGCTGGTCACATCAAAGCTCTGTGTTTAACAATAGAAATTTTCTTCTGGAATAATCACCCATGTGTGGGAAAAAAAATAAAAATGTGAGAGGCTGTGAGGGAAGAGAGTGTAATTTTCAATTCAATCTCAGTCCAGTTTCCAGAAGGTTGAAACGACAACACAGACTTTCTGACAGGACACGAAATTTTAAATGCTAACAAGTATATAATAGCAGGCTATTATAATAATAACTACAAGAAGCTTGTCTACTTGCAAAGGACTTTATGTCCTTCACAGATTCCAGACCTATTAATTTCAGGACTTCTCCAACACAGCCAGTGCATTGCTGGGAAGTTGAACAATAAGTGGTTTGCCAGTGGTAATTTGAAGACACTTGTATTTCAAAGTTATTTTTAAAATCTGTTTAAAATTGACCAGCCAAAAGCTTATTATATAGATTAATCCTGGTCTGCAAAACTTAGACATCAAAAATACCAAGTGACCTAAAGTAGTCTTCTTCAAAAATAGAGTGAAAATGTACATTTTTTTCAGTCTAGCATGAACAAGCACAAGAATGAATTGAGGGCAGAGGTGTCTAAATAGACCAGAAACCATTTGTCACAGAACTTGCCCTGCAATGTATTTCATTTTCCTTAGGAGAAACTGCATAGCAAAGGAAAATACCTCTGTCCCCTGGAAAATGGTAGGAGACAGGGAAATTCACAACAATAAAACAAATACTTTCTAGATACACACAAACTTATATTAACATTCAAAGCTGTGACAGAAACTCCATGGTGTTAGGTTTTATGTTCTGTGCTAGCATCCTGAAAGATATGGTTCATGCTAATAGGATTTTTGCTCTCAAGCTGCTACTAGAGCTGGATTGATTTCCTAGCTCTCTCCAGCCTGGCTTAGGGCTCCTTGGCAGATAAGGCTGTCCTGAATTTTGCCTCCTGAAGAAAGTGAGCAAGACCCCAGATCAAACTGCTGCTTTGGAAGTCTGAGGAGAGGAGCACAAAGAGTGAGGTCAGAGAGCTGAAAAGGAAGCCCCAAAGAGTAAAGACTGCTGCTGATACAGCAGGGAAGATGGGAGGGATAGAAGTGACATCCTAGGCAACAGCTGAGCTCTGGCATAAGCCAGGAAAGGGGAAGCATCATCTTGTTTCACCATCTTCAGCCATTTCCTGGCCAATAGAAGTCCTTTGCTTCTGCCTTGAGGGTGCCACTGGCATATGGATCCTTTTCAGCAAACGTCCTCCAAGGCAGCACACCGCTCTCATTATCACCCACACTTGCACTGCATTACTTTCTCTGGAGCAGGCATTTGCTAATGATCACTTTATAGTCCGAGCATAGCTGAATTCATGGTGTTTGGGAATAGGGAAACAGGGATCAATGTTCCTCAGTGTTTCTCAGAGACCTACTACTAGTATTTTTTCATTTCGTGGAAGCTGAATAATTGCACATCCCAGTCCACTCCCCTGCAATGTGACACAAAGAATGTCGGGTGAATGACTGGGCTGCGGGGATCCTCCTTCCCAAGGAGAATCCTCACAACAGAAAATGTAAACTCTGGGGCCTCACAGCTGTCCTTTCTGGTTCAAATTCCCTTTTCTTCCGGTCTGGCACAACAATCTTTTAGCAGGATCAAAATCTGCTTTCTGCACTTCAAGTAATCAGACCTGGGTTAGATCAATAAGAAGTTTACCCTGCAAATTAAACTTCTCTCATCTACAGTTTATGAGACACTGTCAATCTTGCCACTATATACAGAAAGAATAAAGAGGAAATAAATTGCTGTCAGGGTTGTTGCCTTCCACCTTAACATTTACCAAGTGACATGAATGCTTGTGTAATAACTGGATTAACAGGGAAGAGAGAGGACAAGCTGCAAGGGCTAGCTGGCTTACACTGTTTGCAGTAGTGTAGGATGCAGAGTAGCCTTAACACTAAGGCCAGTTTTGCCCTTCTCAACTATTCAGGGGTTTAAAAAATATTAAAACAAACTAAATCAATTTTCTGCCCTCACTCTTGGCAAGAAAATCCTATCTAGAGGGAACTGGAATAGAAAAATGGCAGTTATAATGCTGAACATCTCTGAAAGATCAGAGGAACCAGAGCAGTAGTAAGCAGATAGTATAGGTGAGTGAACCTGATCCAGGTACAGTCACTGCCTGCTCCACCAAAGCTGAAATGAAAATAAGCCTATTTCAAGAGCAAGGAACTTTGGCAAAACCACATAGGAAAAAATGCAGGTGGAAAATAAGGCATGAGAAAACACAGGTGAAATGCACACAGATGTGCCTTGTGCTACAGAGCAACACATGTAGCTGTCCTGGGCATCCTCCTGCGTGCTAACCTGTTTCTAATAGATGACCTTCCATTTAAACCAAAGTAAGAGGGGCTGTATCACTTTTTGCGCTGGTTGACTTCAGGCTGTGTTTCTCACAGTCAGTTGCAGGCAGACATGATCTCATGTTGCCTGTGGTCTGACTTGACCAAATGCACGTGCTGTAGAATTACATAGGCACAGCGGGATTCCAAGCTAAAGCAGATCAATGTGTGGACATGAGAGAAATCACAATGGCAACAGAAATCTATGCCCATCTGTTTTATTTTATTTTTCTCACAAAACCAAAAATCAACATTAAATGATCAGGATAGCATCCAACTTCTGACATTTTTCAGCTAGAGCATTCCTATGTGCCTAGATGTCTTCCAAAGCCAAATTTCCCCTGAATCCTGCATGGAATTTTCTGAGCGACTGCCTTTTACAGTTTCTTAGGAGGGATCACAGCCATGTTACAAGGAACACCTCCATCCTCATTCACTGAAGCCATGTTTCAACTGTTCTGCTGTTTTTTCTTCCTCTGTCCATGTTTCTTGCCTTTCCTCCTCTTGCATTGATGCTTCTCATTACAGACAGCAGCTATGAGAACCGTCTCCCACTAGTAACCCAGTTTGGAATTCTATGCTCCTTTTTAATTTGCAACCTGAGTTGAAGTTTCCAGCTGTCATTGTCCTAAGCAATTTTTTAGCCTAAGAACATTACCATGCACAAATCTATCTGCATTTCTGTGTATGACCATATACCTTTCACCTCTACAACTCTGCGTGGCCTTGTGCTTTTTACTTACATGTTGGAAAGGGCTATAAATCATAAATATAAAAAGCATACTTGCATGATATATTCATAATATAGGCCTTGCTGCTAGCTTTTACTCACAGCAATGGTCTCATTCCTAACATCTAGAATTGCCAAAAATGTGTCTTTAATGGTTGGAAATGGACAGGGTAAGATCAGGAACATCCTGTTCTCCATTTCACCGAAAGTAAGGGAACCAGCAGAATATTTCTCTGTTCGTTTGCAGATTGACATGCCTGTTAAACCCATACAAAATTATAAATTCCATTAAAGCTCTTGGCCTGGGCCTGCTGAGTTGCATCTGCCACACTCAGCTTTCACATGGGCAGCCAATAGCAAAAGGTGCACCACAGCACAGGGTGGAAATCAGGTCCTCTGATTTCAGTCAACACAGGACAGAAAGTACACGACAAAGGACTATGGAGAGGCCCTAACCTCCCAGACAGAACTACCTCCTAGCAAAACCAAATAAATAATGCAGTTTCTCAAGGGAGGCTGGTGTTTGTGTCAGGAAGATGCCAGATTTGCAGAATATAAGCACCTCAGGCCAAGCCACCATAGGCCATAAACTTAGCATCTTAGGACATAAATCCAGCATCTGGTTTAAGCAGCACTTTCCACCTCCAGCCACTTATTCCTCTCTCTCCTTCCCCTTACATCTGTCAAGGAGTGAATCCCAAATCTAGGAACAGAGCAAGCCCAAGAAATAACCCAGGGGAAAAAAAAAATCAAGGAGACAGTTATTCAGCTAGATCAGCTCTCCTGTCTGAGTCGCTGCACAGCTGCAAAAGCACTTGCAGGGGGAAAGAAGGGCCAGGAGGGGGCATTTTTGGTCAGCTTAAATGCATGCCCAGCTTTGGCCTCAAGATCTGGTTCCACATCTCTTGTATCAGAGGCACCATCAGCTTACGGAATTTCTTCCCCACTCCTTATTTAACGGTTGTTTTTATCTCAGTCAGGAAACCAGTCAGACCCTGCAAATAATGGTACTGACACAGCCAAAGGAATGGTGCAGAGGCAGGAACTCCCTCAGGCAGTGCTGCCGCAGGAAAAAAATGATGAAATTGTACCCTTAAATAAGGAAACAAGAGAGATGTGAGTTCAAAGAGCTCTCCAGGGCAAGCACACTGGAAATCCATCCAGCTCAGGCTTTGAGGTTGTGTTGAGCTGAGGGAGAAAAAGCAAGGCCCCTTCTGCAAGGCTGTGCTAGGGAGGCACCGCAAAAACTGAATGGATCCATCATCAGAGTAGTAGTGAAATACTTCAGTACCTTCTTAATTGTGCTGTTGTGAAAATCCAGGAGATGAGATGAGTTCACCATGTCCAATACCTGTCCATTGGAGCTCCTCTGTGTGACAGCCAGGGTTATAGCTTTGCCCTCATTTTGATTCTGCTTGGCGAGGCCTTTTTCCCATTCTAACACAATAAATTAACTCTTCCATCCCATGGGGATTTTGAAGCTGGTTAATTCTTACAAGAAGGTTGAGGTAAAATAGGCGAGTAATAAGCCTGAGACAAGGGGTAGTGGTTTTAAACTAAAAGAGGGTTGGCTTATACTACATATAAAGTAGGCTTTTACAATGAAGGTGGTAAATTGCTGGCACACGTTGCCCAGAGAGACTGTGGATGGCCCATCCCTGGAAGTGTTCCAGGTCGGGCTGGACAGGGCTCTGAGCACCTGATCTAGTGGAAGGCGTCCATGTCCATGCTGGGGTGGTGGAACCAGATGATCTTTAAAAATCCCTTCCAGCCCAAATTATTCTATGATCCTGTGTTATTGAAGGCACACCAATACCCCACTCCAGCCTGGGGGAGGGTGTCTCCCCCAGACTGCAAGAGGCCACTGGAGACTGATGTTATCAGGTCCAGGCAGAAAAGGGAAAGATTCCCCCAGAATTTAAAATTTTGGGATTAAATGCTAGTTTTTCACAGGAAACTTGTGACTATCTGACCCCCAAGAAGATCAGAATTATTTCCACCAAGTTGCTAAAACTAAAAAGAAAGGTCAAAAAGCAATACAAACTGTTGTTGAAAAATGAAAAAAACAAAACAAACAACTCTACTTTTCCCAAATTGATTTGATCCTGAAGCAGCAATAATGCAGCAGCAGAAATACCTCTGCCCTGTGGAAACCTCAGCTAATGATTATAACTTCCAACAGGCAGCCTCTTAGTATCCTAAATATGCCCCTGAAACAAGGTCTTTAAATATCAGCTATTATAGCATTGCTTTTCTGGATTAGGCTTATACCCACTTCATACAATTTTAAAATGATACCCCTTATCTTTCTGAAGGAGAAACCAATAATGCATTCTAGAGCCCACAGTCTCAACCACAGTCTGGTGTCAATTAAACTCATTTGCTGTCCTACTGAGAGCAGCCAGAGAAGATCTAAACAGCTCACCTGACCGTAACTCCAGCTTCTTGATTTTATATCTTCGACGTTTCCATGGAATACAATACCAACATCATTCAGGACATATTCTTCCCTTTCTTTCTCATCATCCAGATACACGGCATCCACTGCATTAGTTTACCAAAAATAAATGTTAGCACAAGTGTTTAATTTTCATATAGGACAGATAAAACATCTGAGCATATAATACAGTCATCTCTGATGAAAAGTACCCCTCTTCCATCAAACAAAGCATTACTTGCTTCAACAGAGTACAGGAATAAGGAGGTAGTGACCATAGTTAGGAATATGGTACATAACTTAAAAACATGCAAGATGGAAAAACAACTCTTGCCTGTTTTCTCAGGATCTGTAAAGTATGATTAAAATGTCACATCTTATCAAGAATTTTATGATTACTGTGTACAACTAATTTAAAAGTTGGAGCACCATGATGCAATTCCGCATCTGTACAAACAGATCAAAGAACAATTTCAAACCTATTAATGTCAATGGAAAGCAGCTCAGGTCAAGAGATTTAAAGAAAAATCTGTAGCGCATTAAAAAAATGGAATACAGCTTTTATAACGTATTAAGAGAAAGGTCTGGTTGCTTTTTCTGTACATTAGTTATTGAGTGGAGTATCAGTATGACTGACCAGGTCATATGAGAAGAAATTCAAGTGTCTAAGTGAGAACTGGAAGTAATTGGACAAGATCTTCATCAAAACATATACAAAGGGTACATTCTAGATTGGATTTATATCAAAAATCAAGAGCGTAAGCACGGACACTTAACTTGCAAACATGATTTACATATGTAAATAACTAATTATTAACATTCATAAGGAGCCCTGAATGACATGAAACTATTCAGACATTCACAGGTAAGTATGAAGCAGGCCATGATACTGTGATTCTAGAACAGTTGAAGATATCTTTCCAGGCTTGTATTTTGAGACTAAGAGATGCAGCTTAACAGTTAACAGCATGGGAATTAATTAATTTGAGGAAATCAGTAACACGGTACCAGATAGCAAATTAAAGGGAAGCAATAACTTCTGACAATGTGATATGAGCTAGTACAAAACTACCACTCACTACTGTGATAGTAGATTTCTTCAGCACCCCACTACAAATAACTAGAGGATCATTCAACTTTTAAAAGCCTATTGATTCATTGTATTTTGTTGAAATGAAAATCAGATTTTCACTCTCTGGTAAACTTCATCCTCAAAAGCTTCTTCATTTGTCCATGAAACTGCAATTTGGCTGAAAATAAGCTAAATCTGAGCCCACCAAAAAAAATCAGTGGTGAGACTGACATTAGCCTCAGCTAGGTGAAGGGCTTTGCCAATATACACACCTGACCCTTCTGGAAGTTTTGTTTTCCTTGAATTTATATTACTATGTCCATACATATATAAGGGATTATGCATAGATATGTTACATAATGACCTCCACATTGGTGTGCAAAGAATGATAGAGAAGCAGGGGTTAAATACAAGAAGCCTGTATTGCATTTGAGGAGATCAGTGCTTGCCATTATGCTTTATGGCAGCTGTTGCACAGGCTCTGATGACTAAGTACAACTTGGAGCAAGCGGAGGCTTTATGGAGTTTTACCTGAAGGAGACAGGTCTGGGACCCACTCTTGTATCTGGCAGGGTGGTGGTATTCACCTGGCTTCTAAAGGCTGAGCCATTAAGATGTTTCTTTATAAGCTTCTCACTACCCACGACCTAGTCAGCCTGCACCCAGGTACAAAGTGGATGATCATGGGTTTACTATATTCAGAGGCTATGAGGTGAAAAAGAATGTTAGAACTTCACAGTGAATGAAAAGGCTGCAGCCATTTATGCAAGAAGGGACTCTCATACTTATGAAACTCTGTATTACATGACTTTTTTGTGGTCCAACAAGTCCTGCATAACATCCCACTTAAAATATCACAGATGTTACAGATCATCTAGGCTCTGTTTCATTAGGCTGGATTTGCCTGATTTACTCATTGAACAATTATCTGCATTCTCTCACTGAGCTTTGGATTTTATTAAAGTCCATCCATACAAATAGTACAGAGAGTTCATTTAAAGAGGAGAATTCACACCTTCTTCTGTACAGTTACACATTCAGTGAAGTGTGTGCATATGCCTTCTTGACAGCTGTTGTTTTCTTTTGGGGATTAAAAATATCAACATTGATCTTGTTGGTATCAATTGAGATGCTTATGTTATTTTGAGACTGCATGATCTTTGCTAAATCAGATGAAAATTGATTAACTTCTCTGTCGATTATTTTAAATATTTGTGGTTTTGATAAGGTAAAAAGGTCTTCTGTGTTTCACAGAAAAGCCAGCTGCTTTGATTTTTGACAGCTTTCACTACTCTCGAGACTGTTTAGAAGAAAATATGAGGCATTTGTGACTACTTTGATGCTAAACATGCTCTACATAATGCAATTCCTAATTATTTTGTGCAAGTGGAGGCTCACATCTGACAAACAGAAGAATTCCACAGAAATGTGCTGGGTTTGTTTGTTCTTTTTCTCTAGCAGTTCAGGAGTTTTTTTACTCACTTCTTTTATCCTGGGAATTTACTAAGACACCAGCAATGCTACAAAGAAGCAAATTAGCTTCTATGCTACTCCGTTTGAAGTTGGGTAAGGTGAAAATACACTTCACGTGAAGACAGCATCGAAGGCAAGGAATCCCTTGTTAAAGACATGAGCAGTGCAGAGTAACCCTTTCGATTTCGGAAGGTGAATGAACATAAGAGGACTCTACCCAGAATGGAGGGACCCCAACCCCAGCACAGCAACCCTGTGGTGCTGGAAAAGCCATTTCTTCACGCAGACAGTGACAGCTGAGCACAGCAGCACCAGCAGATGGGTGGAAGCAGAAGCAGCAGGCTTGCCCTGAGCTCACAGCCTCCCTTCAATGTGCAGGAATCCAGGAATGTAAGGCTGGGCTCCCAGGGCTCATTCTGGGAAGAGGACAGTGCTGTGACAAACCCCAAGCTGCAAGAGCTAAACGTAGTTATCTACAAAAACCACTCCACCCAGGATCAAGAGCAGTATGCTGCCTTGAATAGTGTTAGTACTTGCCTACATTAATGCAGCAGAAGGATGAAGCTCTGTGTGAATTTTGCCCATGTGGAATCTATGACACAAGCAATCTAATTTAGGATTTACCTATAAAAGTAAGAAAATGTTACTGGGCCAAATTTGGATGACTGGCAACATGTGAGAGGAGTCCAAAGTCAACCACATGTTACTAATCCTCAAACTCTATTAGGACATTTAAGCAGGAGAAATGTACAGCTGACTCAACAAAGTTGCAATATATTTAATTCCTTAAATGTAATACGCTTTGCATGAGGCTTGGGTGAGCGAAACGCACACTTCAGCCCACAGGGTGTGCAACTTTCTCAGCTACACTGTGCACCTCAACCTGTGAGAGAGCCACAGGAGTCAGTACAAGGTCTTTTCCTGACACGCACTTAGTGTTCCCCAGCAGAAAGTTGCAGGGACTCAGCACCTGCTTGGAAAGAGCTCACAGCTCCTTGGAAAGAGCCCACAGAATCCAGATCAAAGGAGCTCTTCTCCGCTTTCATGTAGTCTGATATTGCCAAGAGTTTAGTTAAATTCCAAGAAGTTATCCTTAACTACTTGCCATTTGTATCTTCTGTTCCAGAACTGAAGAGAGCTCTGCATGCCCAAAAGCACATCTGTTTTATCCACCTATGTCAGCTGGCTGAAGAAAGGATGCTGCCTCTGCTCACAGACTTTACCTTGCTCATTAAGCAATGAAAATCTCACCTGAGTAATTGAAATCTCAATCCACTAGTTAGGTGAATTCCCAGCTGTTTGGGGCTGGTGTATACAATTTTGCAGAATCAGGCCCTTTGTCTTTAAAGTATTCCTAGTTGTCAATCTTAAATGTAGCTAAAAGGATTAAAATATATAAAAGCATATGATGATTTTGGAAGCAAAGTGCTCTGTAGCTTGAGTGGTAAAGTATTCAAACTTCTGAAGCGGCAGGAAAAAAACCATTCCTGCCTGGGAAAATATGTCAAAATTGAACTACAGTGAGAAAAGGAGTAATAAGAAAGGGCACAAATGCCTCTGTCTTAAAGAAAAGCTCATACTGACATATTGATGTTCCTCCAAAATGATGAGTCGAAAGCTGCACTAGAGCCCATACTCTGCTCCCTGCTGTAACAATCCCCATTCATTCCTGGCATCAGCCTTCTCTCTTTTTAATGAGGCTTTTCACTCAGGCTTTTCTGCTTAGCTATTAACCCAGCAAACAAGCCTAGAAGATTTTCAAAGTATTGTTTTCTCTGCACTTTAACTACCTCAGTTTTTCTACCCTTTTGTCATTCCAGTGAAAAATCTTTTCTAGCCAGGGGATAAAGCATGAAGAAACAGTCCCTGATTTTCTAACACAAGGAAAGGAGGGAAAGACAGATATAGGAGCCAATTAGTCCAAACTACCTAGGAGTAAAAGTAGCAACAAGAAATGAGAATATATCCAAATCCAAATGAAACATGCAGGAAATGAAAACTACAGTAGTCAGCAAGGGACAGGACCTGAAGCCATTGAGACATCTGAAAACATAAGCTGCAGAGGAAAATGTGGTCCCCAAGTTGCTTCCCCTGGATCTGGGGTCACAAAGCATGTCCTTGCTGCACAGAGAGTATTTTTTGTTTCCTAAGGCAGACTTTTTCCATCAGTCTTGACAATGCCTGCCGCTGGAGGCAACTGCTGTATGTCTTGCTCCCTGTGGCTTTACTCCCATGTTGTGGTTTTAATCTTGCTGGCTTTTGGGCTCATTCAGCTCAGGTGTGAGGGAAGGAGGGCACAGGAGAGCAAAGTGTCCAAATGCCATGAACAAAGGTGGATCAGTCAGCACATAGAGCTGCTGGGCAAGGAGGTGTGAAGTTGGGATTGATTTCCCGTTGTTCCCTCTAACACCTCACATCAGCTTGTGTGGTCCCAGTCACACCACAGTGGGGTAGCCAACCCCCCCACAACACATCTTGTCTCCACATTAGGACTGCATGCAGCCCTAGCTGCTTGTCTGCTAATCATGAGGCAAACTGAGGCAATTTAAGAAGCTTTTTCCTTGGGGTTTATCCCTTTCCAAAGATGTGCTGAGCCACTGCAGAGTCACCGTGCTGGCTGTTACAACACCCAGGACTAAAATCAAGTAGTGCTTTACCTTTAGGTGGAGAATTGCATCTCCGTGGTTGAAGCTGTGAGTCTGATGGTGCCAAAACAAACCTTAAGAACCTTTGTCTGCTCCCAGTGGGTCATAGCATTGGCAATGACTCCTCTCTTTCTGTTGCATACCCTCCAGAGCAAACTGTTAGCACACTGCTCTGAGGTGCCCTACACTGCTTTCAGAAGTATCTCACAGTGTGGCAGGGCCTTGGGCCCTGCCCTTCCCTCCTATTCCCACTTAACTAACTCTGCTTTATTCAGCATTAATCTATATCTTCTTAAATAATGCATAAGCTAATCATTGCTTATATTCCCTCAGACTAGGGGCAAGTAACGAATCCAGCACAAATCATTTCATGTACTGACAGTAGTGCAGCTGAATAATGGCTGTACTAATAATGCCAAACTTACTTGTCACTTGGTAGGAAGGCCCTTGTTTGGTACAGGATTATTTGATGCGAATACTGTGGTAAAAGAATGGAAAAATGAAGGAAAGTACAGGAGGATATTAAAGTTAGCTGGTGACCTAAATATACTGTAATACTTGGAGCCTTTCAAGTGTTGGAAGCTGAGGCAGTGCTACAACTTGTCAGAAGGCGGAGTCAAACCTCTCTGGTCCTCCTTGCCCTCTCCTGAAAGCCAGACTTGGAGCTCATTGGGTAAAATAAAACCCTGTCAGAGTAAAGCCTGATTTCTTTCAAGGATCCTGAGAGTTTTTTTAAAAATAAATTGTTCTTCAACCCGCTGTATTATAAAAAAAGGCTCATTTGCAAAGTGTTTTGTTCCTCAGAGAGGGCACCGTTGCTAATTAGTCACCGCTAAAGGGGAAGTTATAAGGGCAAATGTCATGTAGCAGCAGGAAGGCACCACCAGTGATGCCACTGGTTGAGCAAGTTGGCTCCACCCAACCTGTGCAGGAGCAGCAGCTCCCCCTGAATTCCTGCAAGATTTTGACAGCAGATGTTCAATCCCCAACATGGCAATTCGAGACATAAGTCAAGAGTATGTGAGGCCACCACATCCTGTCCCACACCAAATGCTGGAGAAAATGTGCCTGTATTGACTTGTTCAAGGCACATACAGGCACACTGGAAACTCTCACTGTTGCCTGCTCAAGTCAGAGTAAAGCCTTGCGGTATGTTTACTATGAGAAATGGAGCCTGAGCCAGCAAACACAGGCTTGGCCTCATAAAACTGCAGTTTAGATAAAACACAGGCACTGGTTTCCAGCATGAAGTCCTGCTCACACAGGGCTAGTCCCCAGCCTGAAAGACTTGACTTTTGGCAGAATTACTGTAAATTTTCCAGATCCAAACTGACATGTCTCCAACCTCCTCGGTACCAAGCTTCCCTTCCTGGACCAATCCTCTGATGAGCCCAGCAGCAGAAAGTGTAAGCCTTTGACCAGGTACTTACTCTGGCACCAGGGATTGAACAGGATGTATGTGTCAGTTGCTGAATTCCTGCGTGTCCGAAGGATGCCAAAGGGAGTCAAGACAGCAACATACAGGCGAAACTTCCCAATGATGCAGGTGGGAGAGGACATGATGGACAGCCGAATGGAGTTGTTTTCCCTGTGGATAATCTTGGCTCCCCACTGACCAGGTTTCAGCACATTGCCTACTAGGATTGGGATGTAGGTGCCTTTGTTTTGCTGTGGGTAGCGACCTGGAGAGAGAAGTGAAGAGGTTCACCTTATTTTGACAGTTTTTAAATTTCCTTGGAGTCCTCTGTCCCTTTGTCTTATTTTCAATGGAGGAGGCAGGTTTTAGTGGGCAAAAATCACCTACCTCTCTCATTTCCCTGCACAGGGCCTGGTCACTTGACAGCACAGCTACACAAATACCTGCAACAGCACCCCACAGGCAGCCTGTGTCCACACCTCCACCCATTTCACTCCAGCAAGCTTCAGTCTCACTGGCTTGAGCACTGCCAGGAGCATAGCCCTGCCAGCATGAGCCACCACCGTTTATCCTAGTGCAGCAAGCTGCACTCCAGCTTGCTCCTTGCCTTGGTGTCAACAACACCAGCTAGATGGTTGGTGAGTTTAGGTAAGAGCCCTTTCCCCAGCTCAGATTCACCCACCACCCTTGTCACTAGCACACAAGTGCCGTCTAGGGCACAGACATCAGCTTTGGAGCTCTTTAGCAGAGCAGAACCCTGTTCTTCTCTGCACTACTGCACTGCCAAGCAGAGACCAAGCGCTCTTTCCTGAAGTCCACACAGATGGAGGAAACACAAAGAGAGTCCACCTGCAGATACCCAGTGCTCGGTTCCCCCCGAGCATCAGGGACTTAATGGCAGCCAACTCTGGACGCTATAGAATATAAACCACCACACTGGGGCTGAATCACCAGACTTTCTCTGCCAGAAATGGGTCCCAAAGTATGACACACCACCAAAGTACTGCACGTGAGATTCTGCCTCACAGTAAGACAAATCACACCCAAGAGGAGCTTATTTTACTCTGCCAGCTCTAAAAGCAGCTAGACGGATAGGCTACATGTAAACATGTACACTGCCAGGATTCAAAGTTGTGTGAAGTTCTACCCCTTGAGACTGAGGTAGAGCCAAACTAAATCTGGAAGCCAACCAGAAGCATAGACAGAAGAGACACTTGTGAGAAGGATGCGTTCCTTATCTCATTCTCAAATCTACTCTTCATTTCATATTTTAGGCTGAAAGTCAGACTCATTCAAAAATAGGGTAATGAAAAGCAATGATGGCAGACAGAGGGACAGACTTCTATATTTTTCATTCCTACTATTTAAGAACTTCAAAATTAAACTCATAAGGGCGTTGATTTTCTTGCTTGCTTATTTTTATACAGCTGATGTAAAGATAATCCCAGATCTGAACGCTGCTACATTTTGGGAAAGAACAACTCCAGCTTTAAATCTGAAGCTTGCAAGCTGCCACGACATTTGTGTTTCTGAGAAATCTGGGGCTACTGTGCTTCATCCAAGAGATTATTCTGAGCACATGAATTTCCATTTTGCAGATATTCAGTGCACATAAATAGCCCACTTTGCCCTGCAGGCCAGGGATGCTGTAACCCATGAAACTCATTCAGATCAGTGAGGAGCACAATGGAAGGAAAAGCCCTACAGAAGAATAAAGGACTATAATAAGAGAGCAAAATCAATAGAAAACACTAGAAGATAGAGCACTGGCCACTTCAAATATAAACCATCAAAAGAAAGCCAGTGTAGAGAGAAGAGCCTATAGAGGTAACAGATCTGGTAGCTGAACACATTCTTGTTCTTTGTAGTGCAACTGTGTATGACCCAGCTTGCCTCTACAGTTGATATTTTGCTTCTAGTTTTGACATCATCTTTTTCTAAAAAAAGCTGTCCGCGCAAACAAAGCAGCAGAACAAACCAAGTAGTTGAACTGATATCCTTGAAAACTGTTAACAAGTGTTACTTTTAAAAATACCTCCCGTACCTCTTTCAGAAAGGTGGGAGGGGGAAGAGATTACTATTTTAACATGGTTAGGAACTGACATCCTTGTCTTTGCTGGAAGCTGCATGTTGGTGTAGGAGCCTATTGGGGACAGGAGAAGCCGTGCTCTGGCAGTGACTTTGCACTGCCATGTCTGTGTATGCCACGTGTACATGGGGAGACTGCAGAATTACTTCCCAGAAAATCTGCCTACAGGAACCAGATAGAATCTCAAAGCGGCCATGAAAACGTTTCAAGATGTCCTTATGGGACCACTGCCACTGGCACCTCATAAGCAGGTTTGGCGAAGTACCAAGCCTCTGGTATTCTTACTTTTTCTGAAAACTCAAAACCCCATTTTCCCTTCCAAACAAGCAAAGCCACAAGACACCCTAATATACCTTTTGCTTGACAAGGAGCAGATGTAGTTGCTGTTGAGGAGTATGCAAGGTCCCTTCAGCCCAGAGCCTCACACAGCTGGTCCCACAGAGTAAGAGGTCACGGCATTAGCTTGCTCACCCATGAGGAGAAGGTGCTCTGGGACAATGCCTGCATCCCTGCAGATACAGCAGATTTGCCAGGGAGGGATATCCTAGAAGCCAGGATACTTCTCAGGTGTTATAAATAGTAAATGCAAGAGAACATTTTTTGGTCCTTACAGACGATCATGATTTGGTGCTTGCTAATGGTTACATAAATCCTGAACCCACAAGGAAGTTTGGGAAGATAGGCAGAGCCTTCAAGAGCACAGTGAGCAATTTCCAATGTTTTCTTTGAAGACGGGACAGGTTCCCTAACCTTCTGAAACAAAACCAAACCAAACCAGAAACCAAGCAAAACAAAATGCAAATGGGAGAAAAAGGGTTGTAAAAGAAAGAGTAAGGATATTGTTACTTCTGTTAGGAGCTTGTGGAGCTGCATTGTAAACACACATCTAGACATCTGACAGCATCAGCCACACTAGTCTCATATACACACATCTGTTGTCTTGATATTAGAGCGCTGTAAAGCTGAGTAACTTTGGCATTGCATGCTAAGTTTGCTGGCAAAATAATTCTTACATAGGCTCAGTACCATGTTTATCAACTTTGCAGGGAAGTCCTATCAGGATGGCTTGGCCTTTTGACCTTTACCTACATCTTGAGCACACATTTCTGGCTGCAGGGGAAAAGTAGAGCCAACTTTGGCTCATAGTTGGGATATCTGTAATGTTGGCCCTTTCTCAGAAGGAATAACAGTGATGATTTCATTCTCTGGCTTAGTCTCTAAGGAAGAAGACTCAATACTATTCAAAGACTCATTACCAAAAGCCTGTGAATGCCTGGCAGAGCACTCTCTGAAGGGTCTCTGGTGCTAACCCAACCCACGGAGAGGCAGTAGGCAGTTTGAGTGCATGTCAGGACCAGGACATGTAGACAAGATAAACCCTT
Source organism: Corvus hawaiiensis (assembly GCF_020740725.1). Lineage (NCBI taxonomy): Eukaryota > Metazoa > Chordata > Aves > Passeriformes > Corvidae > Corvus > Corvus hawaiiensis. The sequence goes on along the minus strand of NC_063213.1, from coordinate 68,361,370 downwards.
TTTATGCTGACAGGAGGGTGCTGACATTATGCCAGTAGCATCAGCTGGCTCAGATCTCTCCAGCTCTGATTTGCTGCAGGAGTTGGCAACCTGAACCATGCTCCACAGCCAGTTCTTTGTGATTGCCTCACTCCCCAGTGCTCACGTTTGCTTTGGGTGTAGGAGGCCCTGGCCCTTGCACGAGGACATTTCACAGCCAATTGCTCTGTGGCAGACAAAGTCTTTGCGTGTCACCATGCTGTTGGGATATCCCTGTCTGCTCACTCTAACAGCACATGGAAATGGGAAAATCCAGCCTGTGAGCTCAGAAAGTCTGGAGATTCCTGCACTGGGTGAATTTCTCATAGGCTCCTTCGAAGATATAATGTACTGAATGGAAGCTGCTGACTGTCCTGCCTTTGAAGCAGGAGAGGACAGGAGAGAACTCACAGTGACCCCCTTTCTTGGGCCTCCAACCCTCTGCATTTCAGTGCTAGGTCCTGAGCCACAACACTGCCAGAAGACATTACTTTTTACAGAAACCTCCCTTGTACAGAACTTTTAATGGCACAAACAAATCTATTTCCCCTGATGCACAGTACACAGGTCTGCAATCCTTTGATACTTCTTTCTTATCCTTTCTTGTTGTACCTTGGTTTCCATAGCTAATTAAGCTGGGGTTCTAAAGCTCCTTCTCACTTCAGTTGCAGCTGAGCTCAACTTTACACTTCTTGGTGTTTCCAGGTACCCAGGAAAAGAGGAGTAAAGTAGCTGATGTTGCTATTAAAGGCAGTCATAAAATAAATAAAAAAACATGAGTGAAGATCTACATGGCAAAAGGTGCCATGACTGAAGTGTGTGTGGATGTGGGAATGCATGGGATGTTTCCTGTCACTCATAGACTCTTTACAGGGGCAAAGAGCAAAGTCCAGTGTTTGTCAAAGCTTGCCAAAATCTATTTATGTAGCAGGAAAATAATGAGCAATCTAAAACACAGGGTGGGGGCCACACACATGCATTCAAAGTGAGTTATTTTCCATATACGCCTTATCTCCCTAGCATGTCAGCTCTGGGCCCATGAGGCACGGAAGCAAGCTGTATTAAATTCTGGGTAAAACTGCCACACCAGAGAGGGGTTTACAGACATAGAGAGAGGGTGAGAGATAGGTACAGTGGCTTCAGCTGCCAAAACACAAGCACTCCTCCTCCAGTTATCCAATTCTGCTGCTGTTCCCTGCGAGTGACTAACAGGACCCAGGGCTTGCTCAGACTCTTCTCCTCCTTCGCCTTCTCTGCCCAGTGCCTGGAAGCTCCTGACTACATTTAGTTTAGTTTAGCTGTGCCCTTGATCCCCAGTGGACATGCACATTGCTGTGTGTGTGCATTAAACAGCTCATAAATGCCATAGCTGAGTTAGTGCTGTGCTGTTGGCACAGACAGTGGAGGGACCAGCAGGTGCTCTTGGATAGGTCCTACACAACTGAGCTTTATTTCCAGCAGTGAGGAGGGAAAGTTTGGTAGCACAGAGACTAGAGATTTAGTGAGCTTTACAGGACATTTCCTTCCTGATGGAAGTGGGATACCTCAGAAGAGAGGGAGGTGAACAAAGTTATCTCTCAGTAGTTTTTGTCTCTTAGGAACCCTCCTTGGAAGATTGGCTTTTCAAGGAGTCAAATAATCTGTTTCCCTTTGGAATACATATTACACAGAGTAATTAACAATTTTCCGATAGGTTCATTTGTTTTATCTAGATACACTCTTTCATATAAAGGGTAAAGGACCTATTTCAATGCCATACATGGAAGTATAATAATTGTGACATGTTGATAAATAAGCTTGATCTGGAAGCCACCAGTACAGTGGCTGTACAGTGTAGCAGAGGTAAGCCTTTTGATAGCAAGCAGCCTTGGAGATGGGTGTTAGCACATGGGATTCATGACAGGGAACACAGAGTAAAATAAAGAAACAGAAGAGATGCTCTAATAAAATTCCAAGCAATCAAAAGCAGTAAGAAAAAGAAAGAATTTTTTGTTAAAAGCAGTAGTCTCTAATTTCTAACATCTCATCGGGATTCCTTCCACCCCCAAATTCCATTGCCTTCAGAAGTGCTATATACAAACTTGGAGATGTAGTAAACACAAATACCTAGAAAGAAGTTTTCCTCATGGCTCCAGTTATGAATACTTAACATCTGGCCACTCTGTCCCAGCAGTGAATGTTTCTAGCACTTTACAATTGTAAAACACACATCAGAGCCATGCACCTTAGCTAGTAAAACAACTAAAAAATACAGCTAGATTTTATGTGCCACTTGCTGCTGCTGCAGCAGTGCAAAAGTTGGCATGATAAAGATTGCTTTGCATGAAATACTGCATTTATAGAGCACCTCGAGGGACTCCCTCCTCTCTGCTCCTCTGGGGGCTGGTTGGGAATTCCAGAGAGGAGGAAAAATATACCTCAATGCTTTTGTTCAGAAAGTGAAGAGGTTTGTTGTTTGCTAAGAGCTGGCAAACAAGTCTGTTGTCTGTTGGGAGTCAATCTCTAGAAAATATGTTCCACTGCTAATAAATTATTTTTTCTATCACAAAATGAGACTTCAAGTTTAGACCATGAGGTGTTTCTGTATCTCTGCTCAATTTTTTGTAGTTCTTTGTGAAACAGGGATCTAATAAACACGCAGTGTTGTTACACATCAACATGTTGTGTCCTCTAGACCAGTTAGTTCTCTTGATAGTGCCAAGAAAGCTGCTAAAACATGAAGATCCGAAGTTTTCCAAAGAGAAACTTTTACCCAGAGTCAGAACTCAGCTCGACAATCCCATCCCAAGTGCTGGGGGATATCTCATGTTCCAGCACCTCTGTTGGCTACAACCTGCCCTGCCCAGAGCTGCTGAGGAGGACAGGTAAGAGCAGAGGTAGAAATACTTCCCACTAAGGCAGAATTACTGTCTGACAAAATCACCAAAACCTCAATAACCCTGGAATCATCCCTGGTCCAACTCTGCTGTGAAAACAGGGAAAGGCTGTGGACACTGTAGGACAGTATGAAGAGCTCCATTGATTCTGGTGTGTGTATCCTGGACTGGACATTTAGTTATTTAGTTGAACTCAGCTATCCCTCTGACTATAAGTGGGAATTTGGTGTCACCTAAATAAGCCATACGGGATCAGCTCTAACATCTTTATGTTCTTAGCTTCTTTGATGCGTTTCTAGCTATCCCTCTGGAGCTGGCTTGGAAAGACTGTGGAAAAATGAGCAGTAAGTCTCTCATCTCAGGCCAGAAGCCAATGATTTATAGAAGCCTGAAGAGAGCATATGGACAGGTGCGTGGGTGTCCACACATGCACACGTGTGGAAAGGTGATGGTAGCCTGGGGGAATGGAATTTATGGTCATTCCAGAAGTGCATCAATGAATAAAATGTTCATAATGACATTTAGGGCTAGACCAATATATATGGATTTATGAAGCCATTTAAGGAAAACACAAATAGACAACAATTTATGAGGATGTGGGGAAATACATCATTAGAGTCAGGATGCACATATAAACTCATCAGCCCCACAAGGATTTACAGCCATGCACTGGAAACTACTACTAAAAGCAAGAGTGAAGACTGTATAAACTCATCTCACCATTCATCTGTTTTTCAGAGAAATCCCTACCAGTGCAGCAGTGCCAGTGGAAACTTTTCAGCACTCACACCAAACTGGCTGTCCCAGGTGTGGGAGCTGTGCTCAGCCAGGCTAAGCCTTGCATTGTGGAAAGCAAAGAGGAACACAAAATATCCCCATCACTGCAAAGGCAGGAGTCAGGACAGATCAAGGTGGGTGAAGGAGTCCGGGTTGGCTGAGGCTCCAAACAAACTGAAATTATTCCCACTGTGAGGAACTAGATGTAAGCACAGCATCCGCACTTCTCCTGGCTCTTTCATCTCAACCCCAGAGCAATAAAATGAGTATCTCCCAAGTGGTGATGCTCACCTTTCTTCTTGTAAAAACCAGGCAGAAGGCAGAAACAAAGGAAATATGTGGTGATGGAGCAGCTCTCAAACCATAGGTACTGTGGCAGGGCTGAGGTCCAGCACAAGAACTGGAATTACATCCAATTACTCTTTATAAGTGGATATTTTTCCATGTGGATTTTTTGGCACATTCATTGTGTTCCATACTTTGGCAGGCAACTATGGTCCTAATTTAATGAAGGATTATGTGCAAAACTGAATTATGATAATTCACATTAGCATTTCAGTCAGTTTCACCACTGATGACTCTACAGGAAACAGTCTGTTAAAGCAAGAATGACTTCCATCATAAGGACCCATCACAGAAGAATATCTGTAAAAGTGACTTTCAAGAGATTGGGGCGAATTATTCATATATTCACATATGTATTTATATATTTACATATATATATATATATTTGTTTATACAATTTAACTTATGAATTCTAAATTCTGTGTAAATGGTATTTAAATGGACTGTGGATTAAATAAGATTGTAATTAAAGATTGTTCTGTGAGTGTTACAGACCTAGTTTCATATGACACAAGCAGCATTTGTCCCAGGTACCCTTGATTCATTATCAATTAGAAGGATTAAGCAGTCTCTACTTGCTTTACTTGCTTCATTAATCATCTTTTTAATGATGCAAAAGAAGAAAAAATAGGGGAAAAAAAAAAAGAGAAGGGAAGGGAAATTTTAGGGAATAACGGAAATAGAATAATTCTGTGCACACCCACATGATCAATCCATTACAACTGTCACATTTTTCAGGATCAAAATTAGTCTTTAATGGATAAAAATTCTGTGATGGAAATGTCAACTCTGGGAAATTTCCCAGAGCTGGAAACTAATAACTTCTGAATAGCTTCATAGGCACTGTTGTATAAACAGCCCCCACTGCAGGCACAGCCCTGCAAAAGGAGACTTCAAGTTTTCCCAGCTCCAGCTGAATTCCCTGGGAGCCAAAGCCAGCCATCCCTATAGAGTATCTTTGTACCTTATGAGAACAGAACCTTGAACCACTCAAAAAGTTCTGCAGTTCAGGACAGTCTGGTCCACATTGCTTGGGGCAACATCCACACTCTTGGAGATACTCAAAACCTGTTCGCAGGGAAAGACCCAGAGATGCTGGAGAAGCTGGACCTGCTTTGACCAAGGGCTAGAGATGAGACCTACGGAGGCCCCTCCAATCTAGGTTATCCTATTCAACAGTTCTGCTGCACCATTTGAAATCTACTGCTCAGGCAGACAGAGTGCTCCTTGGAAAGGTCATCTTACAACAGCCTGCCAATATTTCTGTGTGTCCATCATTTTAATCTCCCAAACTCAGCACATTCCTAGAAGGTATACTCCTTTCAGTACAAAAAGCTTCTCTGAGCTCAAGCTGCCTCTGCTCTAGGGCTGTTGTCTGAGCCACTCCCTATGGATAGCTTCTGCCTGACAGTACCAAAGGGCAGGATTCACCTCTCCTGCCTTCGATGTTCTAGAAGTCAGAATCTGGTCTATGAGAGAGACTCAATAGAGGAAGGAAAAAAAATCCAGAAGAGAGTTCATCCCACTTTAAGACAGCAGGGTTAAACTCTGCTTGGAGGTGCCTGCCTCTCCCCCTTGCTCACAGGCAGCCTGGGCAAGAGCTTTGGACTGGGTTCTGCTGTTCAGGCAGCACAAGAGGTACAAGAGGTGTACAAGAGTACAAGAGGTGAGTGCCAGCTCTTCAGGAAGACAAACTGAAAAAAACTGGATGAAAATGGCCACATCTCCCTGTGACAAAAGGTTTGAGAGCACAGCACTGAGACATTCAGCAGGCAGTTGTCTTTTGTAACTAAGATAAATTTCCTTTCTCTTCTCAGCATTAAACATTGGACTTAATACTAAAAGGAGAAGTAGCAAGAGTCAAGCATGTGATTTCTGAATTTTCCTTCTCCATTGTGGACTGTTTTTGTTTTGCTTCCTGTTGCTAGCCTCTGAGAACAAATATACTGCATTTTCACCACATGTTCACAAAGAGAAACATTTGCAGAGTGCTGAATGTTGACCAGTTCCCAGAAGAGGAGCTTGAACACCTCCCGACTGAATCTCTGTGAGCTAAGTCCTTGCAACAAGAGGGCAGTGGTGTTCACAGAAGCAGACACTTAAAAAGCAGGGGAGGGCAATAGCATTGAACATCATCCTGTATCTGCAGCACTTTCCTGCAGCTGATTGTCAGCCACCACACATGGACACCCATCACATTTCACAGGAAGGACAGCAACAGTGAAGAACAGAGAGGGGAACAGAGAGGGGAATTCCACCACAGACTCAGGGCTAACTCCAAAGGAATCATTCAGAGCTGTGTTTATTGCAGAGAATCCCCTGGCTCAGGCTGTATTTAACCCCATTCCTACCATGGCTGAAGATGAGAGTATTTTTACCCATGCTTAGAGATTCAAGGTACCATGGATGGATGTGTTAGGAGAGAGCAACAGAAAAATAAGTGAATGTGTTCTCTTAATCAGATAGTGCAATGTCAAAAGAAGTGTTAATTTTCTTCTTCCAATATAGAATATCTGATTAAAACAAATGCAAACTGCACAGAGTGCAATAAAAACCAAATGTTCCATTTTCCACTTCTTCTTGATACAGCTGTTTGTTTTAAACATATAAAGATTAAGGGAACAATCTTGAATTTAATTAAATCCCAAAAGAACTAATGATATTTATGCATATTAAATTTTTAAAGGCACTCGTGGCTGTTCAGCCAATCATTCACTGGACTGTCATAACATGCCTTCCAACCCTAATTTAAATTAGAAAGAAGAGACCCATGAAAAAAAATGTGCAGACAGTAACATTTTCACTGCACATATGTTTAAGAGATAAACACCCATCTAGTTTTAGAAGGCAACAAATCTAATAAATGGCCACATCATCATAATTCAATGATGGAAAAGACTCAGCATTACAAATTTCAGAGCTGCATCTCACAGTAAAGTAAATTAAAACACCAATTATAACCTGCTTTAAAGACTTTATAAGGGGAACACTGATGTCTTAACACAGAAACTCCAAAATGAATCTAGATTAAGCTGGGGGTTTCCCAGAGTTGCGTTGTAGGGACCAGTATTTGCTGGGGGCAACTTTGGAGCATAGCAGGAAACCCTTTTGCTTCTCTCCTTTTCTAGTGAGGCTATGAGGTCATGCTCTTCTCTAGTCCTGTACCTTCAATGAGTACACAGGCACCTTAGGACCTGGGTCTCTGATGAAGACTTCTCAGCAAGAGGCAAAAAACTCTCTTGCTCTTTCAGCAATAAATCAAGAAAGTCTCTCAAATTGTCCTGAGTAAGTCTCTCAGCACTGGTGAGGCCACACCTCGAATCCCATGTTCAGTTCTGGGCCCTCACTACAACAAAGACATTGAGGTGCTGGAGCAGGTCCAGAGAAGAGCAAGTGAATTGGGGAAGGGTCTGGAACACAAGTCCTATGAGGGGTGGCTGAAGGAGCTGGGGGTGTTTAGCCTGGAGAAAAGGAGGCTCAGGGAAGACCTCATCACTCTCTACAACTGCCTGAAAGGAGGGTATAGCAAGGAGAGGGTTGGTCTCTTCTCCCAGGTAACAAGCAACAGAACAAGAGGAAATAGTCTCAAGTTGTACCAGGGGAGGTTTAGATTCGATATTAAGGAAAATTTCTTCACTGAAAGGATAGTCATGCATCGGAATAGACTGCCCAGGGAAGTCGTGGAATCACAACCCTTACTTGGGTACATAGTTTGGCGGTAAACATGGCAGTGCTAGGGTAACATGTAGAGTCAATTATCTTAGAGGTCTTTTCCAACCTTAGTGATGTAATGATTCACAGTTCTGTTTCTGGTCCAAAATTACAGTCACTGAACTTTCTCTCTTGGTACTAAGTTGCTTGTGAATGCAGGCTGAAAAGTTGCAAGATTCTTCCACCCTGTGTAACTTCCCCTCTTTATGCAATCAGTATTTTGCTATCTCAGTTCATACACTCACCCCTCCTACCGCAAACAACAGACTCCTCCTCCCTACATCTCCTAAACAGTAACAAAAGATGTTTCCTGTTCCACCTACCTGTCAGCATTGCCATACAGCATTAACCAGATACAACTTTGAAAGCTCAAAAAAGTACAGCTTCTTACGAAACAGAAACCCCCACATTTTGCTCCTTCTTCTCTCACACAAAATTCTGCTGATTTTCTCAAGAAAGGATTCAAACCCTGTTTAGAAAAACACTTCCTTGCCTATGGCTAGGCCTGTTTTTATGGTTTATCAATCATAACAGGAAAAGACCCAGCCATTAAGTTCTGTTGTGTTCATGTTTATGAGAGACTATTGCTTTACTGATAAGACACAACCTTTGCCAGGCACTCACCCATCAAAAACTCCAGCCAGAATTGGTCCGTCTCTGGCTTGTAGGGCCGGTTGAAGTAAATCTGGATTTGGAAAGACTGTCCCCGACGCACTATCAGCTTGGGGTTGTAGTACTTGTCAGTGTGGTGCTCCTGCTTGTTGATCTCATGAGGGTCCTTGAACATGTAAATATCCTCAACACGCAGGTAGTCTGCAGAGACACATAGATGAACAGAGGGGGAAGGAGTCAGTGTGTTGAAATGTCAGTATTGGTATCAACATCATTAGAGGCCATGTCCTCCCCTTCTCCGGAAAAGGGACACCATGCAACAAGAGCATGCTGGACCTGTGTGGGGCTTACATGCTCCTGGCTGAGCAGAGACTTTTGGACTGACACTTCTCTGTCCACCTGCTGTTGGGGTCTCCCCCCCTGCCATGTAGCCCTGGGAGATGGGCCCTTGTGGGGGAGACACGGGGTTTCCCTGCCGCTGGTCAGCCTCATTCCCGATTGGTTGTTTTGTGTTCCCCTGCGCGGGCAGAAGGACCCTCGGGTCCCGTGACTGTGAGAGTTCCTGAGCAGAGCCCCGGCCATGCAGCTGGAGAAATAAGGATCTCTGAAACATCTAGCAAGAATCCGTCCATATATACTTCTTTTCCACGGGACTCCTGGTTTGATATATGCGTGTTACAGTAATCCCTGCTGTAACAACCTGCCATTTTCACAGAGGCTGCAAGGCTTCTAATGCATGGTGAAAGCAACCACAGACAGAGTAGTTAGGTGTTGGAAGGTGAATGTCCCCAAGGAGAGTCTGGCCCACAACTTTCCATTGGCATCAGCTTTCCTCAAGTCTGGGCCTTGCTGTCACAAGTTTACGGGAGCAATTAGTGGGGCTTTGACAGCTGGGGCATCGTGTCTCCTTTCTTGCAGGCCCCTACCTTGTAAAATGCAAATTCACAAGGGCTTTGTGACACTTAAATACATTGCTTGCAAAATGCTACTGGTACTGAGAGCTGAAGAGCCTGAGAGGCAGTTAATGATCTTGCACTCAGCTGAGAGCTTGGATTGCCTGTATTAGATAAGGTTTGGGTGTACTGCATGTGTCTAGACTCAGCTTCTCAGTACACCTCCACTGCTATTAGTGTCTTCTTATGAAAACTAAATATAACATTACAGCATACAATTACAGCATAGAGTTACAGGCAAGCAGCAGTAGGTATCTACAACATGCACAGGAAAAGCTTTGCTCCCTTCAATTTAGGGCTGTCTAAAGGGTTATAGCAGACTGGAAGTAGTTTGTTCAGCTAATGACCAGTGTGGGGTGGCACTGGGATAGCCACAGGTGCTCGCAGTCACCATAAGCGACATGACTGTACCACACCATGAATCTGCACAATGGGAGTATTCTCACACTATGAAAAACCACATGAAAAGGAACTGGATATCGTTCTTTTGCCTACATGCTTAGGCACATAATCATGAAACCTCTGCCAGGAGGAGCAGGTCCATTACTAGTCACTACCAGGAGAGAGACAGAAGAGTAAAGCTAGATTGGCAGCTCTCAGCTTGTTGTTCCAGGTGCAGACGGTTAGAAACAAGCTAATTCCTGCATTTTACACTTAGTGACAGAGCCAAACTCATGCCTGGCAAAAAGAGGTGCACATTTACAGCAGCTGGTGGAGCTGTGTGTACTTGTGATGGTGGCTAATTTGGCCTTCTGCTAAGCACACTGTGAGCAAGAATGATGTGCCCAGTAAATGAGTCGGACATTCAAGTCACTGAGGGCTGAACACGGCCCCTTTCAGAGAAGCTCAGACTAGAGCTCTGCACATTGTTTTAATTTGTCAGTTCTTGACAAGCAGCAGAGCCCTGCAGTCAGCACCTTCCCTGGATGGGAAGCATGGTCCTTTACCTGCCCCAGCCTGGGCTCTGGGCAACAGCTAATGGGAGACAGGGGAGTAATGGTAGTGGGAGTAGGTCCCACTCCTGCTTGCATCACCCCTCAGATCCCTAGCCGTGTCTTTTAGGAAACAGAAGGAAAGGAATATGCCTGAGGACACAGAAAGATAAGGAACCTTTCATGGAAAAGCCCTGCATAACTGAACGCAAAACCATCTGCCTCCTGCTAGCCCTAATCTGCAAAAAGGCTGGAATACTCTGTTCAATCCTGAGTCAGGCTTAAAGTCCCATGACAATGTTATTGTTATTCTCTGCTCAATTCATCAAGCTTCTGGAGTAACTTCTGTGAAAACCCACTGGCTTTAGCACTGGCTGAAGTTACAGAGATGTCTGCATGAAACACTTTGCTCAGAAATCCTTCTCATTGCCCCTCTCTGAAGTAGGGCATGTCTTCACCTCCCTCCTTGAAAAACTTACCAATGCTGTCTCAAAAATGCTGACAAAATTCACAATTCAATTACACGAGGCAGGAATTCCCAGTAGAGGGTTAAAGCAGGGGCAGGGGAGGGGAAGAGTCTCTCCCCTTATATGTCGCAACCCCATCTGGGCGGAAAGCACTACAGGTAAAAGCTGTGTATTTTGGGGTTCTGTGAGAAGTGAAGTATCAATAAGAAATTGGCTCAGCTTCTCCCTCCTTCCAAGAAGGCATAAAACCAGAACTGAGTGTTTGTTTTATTTTCATCTCCTGTTCTGCAATAAAAGGCAATAGTGAACCCACCCTTCCTCTGCATGTCTTCAAGGCACGGCAGAGCTAAACCACCCGGGGCTTTCAGTTCAGCATTTGCTTCATTTTACCACAGGACTTTATATGGCTCCTGTCAGAACACAGCCATACACATCTGCAGAAAACATACTTCATTTTTGGTATCAGTGTTAAAATGTACATTAAGCTTGACAGATGAAGATAACCCATGGCTGAGCCTGTGCTAATTACAGTAATGGTAATTACAGAGGGCAAAACATGAGCAGGGTAATGGGATGTGCTAACACCAGCATCAGGGTGTGATCCAAAGGAAAGCTCCAGGCGATGCTCATCTATTTGTGACTGACAGGTGGCCATCGAGGCCTCCTTTGAAGTCAGGTCCACTTGAGGGTTTGCCTGTAGCCTGTTCTGTTGTTCAGTGCAAGAAGGTTTGCTGCACGAGAGGCAGCAGTGCGATTTCTTAAAGCTTTTGTAATGTTATGCTTGCAGGGAAATAAATGAGCACAAGCTTGAGCGGTTTTTCAAATAAAAAGAATAGCCTTCAAACATCAGGTTTCCTCGGACAAGCAGAGAGGAAGGGCTTTGAGTTACTAAAAAAACTAGCGTGAATTTCCAAAGGAAGTGCCCATCACTCCGCTAGCAGGGGAAGCATGAATGCCTGGCGAGTCGCCGGACTTTTCGAAGAAGGGCGGGGTGGCAGGGCTGCGTCCTCCCGCCGAGCCCACTCACGACACACTGTGGTGAGATGAGCTGGCCAGGACGAGCCAGAGGGAGGACATGGCACAGGGATGTTCCCGGGGACACAGGCTTCTCGCTGAAGAAGCGCTCCGTCCCCCTCAGGAGTATCTCCTCCCGCAGGCGAGCCGGCTCCAGCAGCAGGTAGCCCACTGACCGGGCTGGGGACGCAGCCGGCCCTGGCGGCCGCCGTGCTCGTCCCGGCTGTGATTCAGCGGAGTAGAAGTGGGTGTCAGCAGAGAGCTAGGCAAGCACAGGGTCTTACCTCATCCGAGAGTAGTAGCTAAAATAGGTCAAATGAATCACACCCTAAAAATGCCTGTTTCTTTCTGTTGGCTGTCAAGGGAAACGAGGGTGACTAGCTCAGCTGTAGACTCCTACACTGCACAGATCAAGGGCAGAATTCAGTTAAATTTAGGCATCTAAATGATGTGAGCTTGGTATGTAACTTCTTATTATGGCCAGTTGATGGCTGGTTGCTGCAGTCGGTGAAGCTGAGAGAAGGGTACAGATCACCATGGAGTTGACATCCAGTGACTCCCTGGACAACCTGTGCCCTCACTTCCACTCCCTGGATGGCTCTGTGTTGACTATGATCTGACACAGATGAAGACACAGGTGTTTAGATGTTTATAGCAGGTGTCCAAAGGCTAGAAAACACCTCAGTTGTAACAGGAGAGATAAAAGCATTTGCACACTTTTTTTCAGTGTATTATGGCAACAAAATCTGGGAAACACTACAGAAAAATCTGGACAAAGCAGAAGTGTAGGGGTGTGCAGGAGAAGGGGAAGGTGTCACAAGCAGCTCTCTGCCAGGATGTGCTCACAGCTCTAGAGCCCCGTCGTGCTGTGCTGCTCCTGCTCTACCCGTGGACACTCATTTTATCCCCCAAGCACAGCACTGAGAGTGCTCCGGGGCAAGCTCAGCTCCTGAATGTCAGGGTGAGCACCATGGGGCAATAAACCTTTAACGCGGTCTGACAGGTGACTTAAGCGTCCTACCCCAAACAATATGTCCAGGGACCACACTAACATCAGCTGGTAGCACCGGCTTAGATCACAGCTGATGTGCACCAAAACAGGAACACTGCTGCAGTCCCTTCAGGAACCTTTCCGGTGACCCTTCAGGTCACCCCTTGCATATTTTTGCTACAAGCATTGGAGAGAATTGTACAGCAGAGCTGATCCAGATGTACAAAAAGAATTTTGCTGTCACACACAGATTTATTTTCCAGCCATACCAGTCCCATAGCCAGGTTTACCCAATGTCCACACAAGCTCTTGCTTTGGACAAGGGATGTTTTTCTCAACAGGAGCATCACCATAAGGACATGCTGGGTTGCTGCCTCAACTCACTTGACCCGACATTCCTAAGTTGCCACTGCATTTCTGAAAAGCAGGAGGCTGCCACCCACAAGCACCACACTTCATTCAGAGCCTGATGTGAAGCACATCAAAAAGCAATAGGAATCTTTCTCCTGGTACTGGTGGGCTTTAGCTACAGGCTGCATTCCTTCTAAGGTATCCCACACTTAAACATCTCCAGTTTCGGTGAGCATATCAGGTTTGAAACAGTGTCTAGCCAGGACCTGCACTGCATTGCATTTGACAATTTAAACACACACACTTGCCCCAGAGCTACAGGGTTGTCAGAATAGGTTCAAGCAAAATTTCTGCAGTCTTAACATGCCAGTTGCTTTTCTCAGGCATTTTTTAAAAATAAATGCTTTTAAAAGAAATGTGTGTGTGCTAAGATGGGGGTGGGGCAGGGCGTGTGGGGAGGGTGGCTAAGGCACATGATTAGGATTACAGAAATAATGCTTTGCAACTTGTCGCTTAAAATCTCTTTGCCTGCTTCCCAATGTGTGAAATTCAGTAATTAATTCTTGTCCACATTTATTAAGCACTCCTTCAACTCTTGAAAATTCCCCTATGAGCATTAAGTAGTATTACATCCAGCTACCCTGAGCTGCCACGTTCAACAAGTTCTGCTGTTCAATTCAAATAGGCAAAAAATTTAACATCATTTCATTAGTGAGTCATTCAGAAGTTAGTCCTGTTTTCTTTTAACCAAATCTTACATATTTTTTATTTCTGGTTGCCTCCAAAGAGCTGACAGTGGGAACAAAACTTTGATTTGTCTATCCTCTACCATGACGTTGTTTTGTTTTCCCAGTCAAATGATTGAAACATTTTTCACAGGAGAATAAATAATCATATGGGTATTCCTTTTAGTCTCATGCTATTTTTTGTGAGTGAGCTGAATGTCTATAGCAAAAGTTTTCCCTGACAGACAACATTTTGCAGCAGTTTCACAGGCAGTTTAAGGCCATATAAATGAGAAGGGCCATTAAGAGTACAGACTCCTTCTGGCTCTTTACTCCAATGCTGCCACAGCCGTGCCTGAAGCCAGCAGATTCCTAAAGTAACTCTGTGATTACGATCAAACTGAGAAAACCCATTCTTGCCTTTTTTTTAACCAGTCTCACAGTTCAAGCTGAAAATTGGTCACTCAGCTTCTCCACTCCTCGTTTTCCCTACTCATAACCCGTGTTAACATTTCCATGCATACAGGTGGTTTCAGTAAGTTTTCCCATAAGCAGCAAGAAAAACTGAGTTGGAAAGATGTAAGGAAAAAGTGGTTTGGGTTTAGTTCACAGATCTGTGCTGAGAAGGGTATGGAAGATGTAAAAATAAATTTATGGCTTAATTATACACTGTACCTCTAGGATTAAATCCTCTAGGTATCAATCCAAAAGCCTCCATCTCAGGGACCTCATTTTCTTCATCATTGGAGTTGTTTGGTGGGATGGCTCTTCTCCCGTTCAACGGAAGTTTCTTCTCCTCGTTAGTGCTCATTGTTTCAGACATCCTGTACTAAAAAAGGTGTAATACTATGAAAGAAAGAGTGCAAGGAAAAAGCAAACATGAGCTAGCATGGTACGTGCAAGATGGGAGAAGCCAAAAGCAATGTGGGGTGTCAGTGAGCTACACAATTTTGACTTACATAAATAAAACCTGAGAGGGAGAAAACATCAGTCTAATGATAAGTACAGCTCTCTAAGGATTGGAAGGCATTTTGTGTTCATCAAAACACATGAATAAGAGAAGAAGGAGGGGGTGGGAGAAGAGGAGGGAAGTCTAACACAGAAGTATTTGCCTAGGAGAAGCAAGGCACTAAAAACATTAGGAAGTTTCAGGTAAAAGAACTGGAAAATCATTCACTCTCTCATACTCCATAACAGCATTATTGAATCCAAAATAGCAGATTATATTTTCAGAAAGTGCATCACACACTACCTCTCCCTAATAAAAATGGCATTATAAGTCATACTTCAATCAAGCCAAATACTACAGCCTACAACAGTCTGTGGATGATTAGTGGAGAATTGTATTTTTGTCCCTATGCACCCAGACAATCCACTTTTGAGAAAAAGAGGGGGAGGGGGGAAGAGAGAGGGGAGTAAATGGAAAAAAAGGAAAAGAAAAAAGCACTTATCCACTTATTTCTCTCCCACTAATGTCCTTAAGGGAAATCTTAGATGTAGGCTGATCAGAGACTTCTTTTTGAGCTACTCAAAACTGCTTTCACATCTATTTCAGTGTAAGCATGTAGCAGTAAAAAAGCCGTGCCACCCTTCTAAGAAAATATTAATGACTGAGAGGAAAACTTCTTCCCAAAGCCCCTGAAAACAGCAATTGAAAATGTAGAAATTATTTAATAGAAGTAAGCTCTAAAAGGAAGGGGTTTTTTAGTTATCAAGGGTACCTTCTTTTCAGATAGTCTTTTTTTTTCCTTCTCCCTTGCAGAATTTCTGCAGTGCAATGGAAGCAGGGAAAAAGTTGGAGGCTTTTAAGTAACCTCTGTATATCCTCCTCCTTCCTGTTGCAATAGGACAGTGCTGAAAGGTTTGTCAAGCCCTCCCCATGCCACCTCGGAGGATCTGCCACCACAGCTGGCATGTTTTTTTTTCCTCCCTCCCCTCCCTGCCTGTCTCACTGCAACTCTGCTCACCAGGAGCATTTCAGGGTGTTTGTGCTAAGGAAACAACTTGGGCACTGAAGTTGCAGTTCTTTTTGAGACAAAGTAGGAGTGCTTATGGCACAAGAGCATATGAAGTGGGAGACAGGAGAGGATTTTCTGACAGACATAGTCCAAGAAGCCATGCTTACCACGTTGCCAGACTTTGATGGTGTCTGCCTCAGGGAGCCTATGATGCAGCTTCGTGTGCAGGTTTTCAAGGGTCCTCCCAGGCAGACACAGGGATGGTTCCCTTGCTTAGTCCTCACAGCAGTCCTTTCAGAGGACTGCAGGACACATGAACATGGAGAGCTCATTGTCAGCCCAGCTTTTTCTAGAGACCTTGTGCTGCCCAGGACAATGAAGGTATTTTGCACCACACAGCTATATTTGGGTCAAATGATCTTCAGCTCTTGCCCATGATAAAATGTGCATCACCTAACAGGTCTGGGACAGCAGCTTGTGGGAGCTTTTCAACTTCATGTCAACTTTCTTCAGTTTCACCAAGCTCTAAGGTAACTGGGGACTGTGTGACACCTCCTCTGTCAGACAACTCCACAGGCCAGTGGAGCTACACGGAGAAAAGGCAATGGACAGGGAAGAATTCAGGCAGGCCTATGTTCTGCCAGCTGCTGCTGTTTGGCAGCAGAGGTAGAAACCACCTACTGAGAACATTCATGGGCAGTGGGCAGCCCCTCTTACATACATGGGACCCACCAAGGGCACTTACTCACCTCTGCTGCAGGGCAGATGAAGGAACAAGGAGACACAGTGAAGAGGATTCTACCGTCTTTCAGGCAGCTATGTCTTCTCACCCCATAGCACCAGAGCCTCAAACCTCCACTGGCTAAACACCACTGAAATCAAGCCAGGGGGCAGAAAAGGAAAGAATTGAGTCACATTCCTGTAATGGGAAGCAGCAAGTAAATCATCTGGAAGACAGGACCTCCATCCTACCTCCCTGGGGGTTTCCCAGCCACAGCAAGGTGGTTCCACAGAGGTCAGGACACCTGCAGAGTGTGGGTCAGAGATCCGAGCTGGGCACCTGGGAGCAGCATGGCACTGCAGCTGGGATAAAGAGCTTGCTAGGGCTGATTGCCAAGGCACAGCATGGGGCTGCAGCAGTTTTGGGGGCAGCCTGGTTACCTGCACATAAGTGTTGCACTACGCTTTCTCATAGCTGAAGGGTACAAGAAGACTGCTGAAGACTGTTTGGCTTGTAGCACAGAAAGCCACCTGGCTGGAGCACTCTCCTTCCCCTGCCCTGCTCCCCCAGGAGTGCAAGCACCCTGAGGGGACAGATCTGATCCCATCACACGCATCCCAAGCTGCAATTGCCATTGACTCATTTTTTCACAGATGGGCCCTGTGGTAACCATCTGGAGAGCAAGCAGCACCCCTGGCACCCGGGAACACAATGAGCTTTCTGGGGGAGGAGGCTGGTTGCCAATTTTCTTTTCTTTACTTTTTTTTTTTCTTTTTTTTTTCCCCTTGCATCCACATTTCTGTGTGGCATGTTGTGCTTTGTGCCTCTCTCTTCCACTTCCAGCCAGCACTTCAGTTCCCAAAATTGCAGCTGCTGCGAAGATGTTACAAAAACTGATATAAATATTGCCTCGGTGCCATGCCTGCTGGAGGCCTGCAACACAAATAAGAAACACCTTCTCCCAAGGAAGTCATGTGCTTCCCCAAGTGGCTGCAGCGCTGTCAGAGCCAGGAGGAAAACTTTCCGTCAGAGTGAGGACTGGAGCGAGTGGATGCAGCAGAACAGATCCCGCTCCAGCCATCGCGCCTGAGCAGGCAGCGGTTGCAGATGTCTCCCCGCACCCAGGCACGTCACCCTGGGGCTTTCGGCAGAAGCCACCAACCACGCAGAAAGTAGGGAGGCCAAAATTTTTGGTGGCAGTGGCAGGAGTGGGACTTTGCATCCAGGGAGAGTAATGTTTTGTAGGCTGTGATTTATTTATTTCGTGGGGAGAGATGTAAATTCATGTGTATGACAGCTCCAGATGGCAGGTATTTTCTCATTACCTTGACTTCTTAGCATTTGCTATCCCTTGCCTATTAGACTGCATTGGCCTTAATTTAACTTCCGTGGTTCCAAACTACTGACGTCAGAGCTGATGCAGGAGGGGGTACAGAAAGCACGAAACCCTGATTTTCCTGTAGGGCGTTATATTTAATGAATGATGCACTGGGATGACCAGTGGAAGAGCGCTCTCTTCCTGAAGCCACTTCTACACTGCACCCTGTGGGGAACTGTGAGCCCATACCCATTTCTCAGAGCAGCTTTCAGATGCTCATGGCCTTTGCCAAAGACCTTTGCAGTCACAGGCACCCTTCCCACAGCAGTAGACTTTGGATGATGGACAGCCTTTCCTCATTAACCCCACAGAAAAGCCCTTAAATGGCTGCAAAGCTTGCACCCTAAAGGGTTATCTAAAATGCACTTTCCTGTTGTTGCTAGAGCCAGTGTTGTTCTGTTCCAAGTCCTCCCATGCCAGACAAGAATTTGTGGGGGAAAAAACACACAAGTCAGTAAAGCTTTACAGCCAGAGGAGAGGGTATGCCAAGATCTGTCACAGGCAAACTGATCAACCAGGTGCTCACATAAATGGGTTGCTGTGCTGTGTGCCAGTGTCTAGATGGGGGAGATGTTTTGCCTGCTGTAGCTACACCAAGCACTCCTAGGGAGCAGCTGAGCATTGTAAAGCTCTCCAACAGGGTGGTTTCATTTCTTCTTCTTTTTTTAAAATGTTACCCCCGTGCCACTTGCAGTGTGGATGGATGTACGGATGCACTGGAACATTATACTACAGCATGTGCACAGGAGTACCTGCCAGGACATCATCCTCGAGAAACCAGACTCTCTCAACTCTGACTTTCTATACATAATAACACAACTGTGCCTCTCTCTTGTCATCTCAGAGCTTTACTTAGGAACCTGCACTCTTTCTTAGATGATCAAGTCTTGTCTTCCTGCTGCCTCTGCATCTGTACTTGTCTCCCAGAAATTCATGTTCCTCTTCCTATGATGCTCTGCCTCACCAAAGCTGCAGGCAGGGTAGAGCAGATGTTAGAAGAAAAAAAACCAAACTAATAAAAATGTTATTTTTAAAGAAGGAAATTTTAGAAACCTTCATTTGGCGGTTTGGTTTGCATATTTTTCTTTGGTTTTCTTAAAAAAACAAACCCAGTTAATATATCTGTGTGTAGCAGCAGCTCTGGCTGCCACACACAGAGCAATATATTTTAAGTTAATGCTGAAAATTCAGAAGGCCCAGCTCTGAAATATGGTATGTGTACATGTCTGTATGTGTGAAAGAGGGGCAGAGGCAGAGAGAGATAAAATGGCAGCTCTTCAAATGGCAGAACATTTGGAAGGGGATATAAGGCCAGTGTTCAAAAGATATTGTTGCAAATGTTTCTGTTGCAGGAAGAAAAATACCATATATGTATATATTCATACACATATTTTTCGAGGAAAACACAGCTTAGGAAATTTTACTCTTCTTTGAAAAATTGTTGTTCCAAACTGAAAACCTAAACTCAAACTGTAGATCTTTACAAGCATCTACATCTGTGCTGGCCATCTTAGGCTCCCTTTATCCTCCGCACAGATCTAGTCTAGGCAGTGATTCATCTCCTCCTACAGCAGACATGTAAATAGGTCAGATGAATCATGGCCTAAAAGTGCCTGCTCCCTGTATTGACTGCAAAGGGAGCTTGGGGTGATGGGTTTTGCCATATGTGTCTACACTGCTGATGTCTGCAGTGAGATGAGATATATCCTAGGCTAGGTACAGAAACAGAAAAGCATTTTATTTTGGTCTTGAGGCCTAACTTTCAAGTACTAAATTATCCTTTACTTTTATAGAAATACTGCTGCAAGTCACTATCAGTGATACACAGTGTGTTGTTCAATACATTTTTTTTCTATCAGAAAAAGTCTGCCACTGCCAGTTTTATAAAATGTATTTCTTACAGTCAGCGTCAGATTACAGTAAAATGCATACAAGTTTGGGAAAACACATGCATCTTTTTATACTCATTTGTGAAGCTGTTCTGTTTCTTCAGACAGAAATATAACAATACACGTAGTAACTGCAGCAAAATAATAATAATAATAATAATAATAATAATAAATATTATGAATATAGAATCCAGGTTCCTGCTCCTATTCTTAATCAGATCTGAACCCAAAGAATTTTGTTGGTTGGATTATAGGGACTGCCCTAGTTTCTTACAGGAAGAGTAAGAGAGAAGTCAAGCAAGGGCAGAGGAGTCTGTCATAAGGGGCAATATTCACAGTCTCCAGCTAAATCTACTGGTTTATGTTTTGCTGGAGTTGAGGACTTAAAGGATGAAAGAACATCTCTCAAAAATGGGATTAGACAACTTCTCTGCTGGCCAGCTGACCCAGAGGCTGACAGGGACAGAAAGGCTATGGACCTCAGATAGTTATTTCAACCCCAGAAGAAAAGGGCAGGACATCCAAACAATGCCATAACTACCTAGAGACTTAAGCAGGAAAGGCCATTTTAGGTAAAACATTTGTCTGAATAAATTTCACCACGGGTGCCATATGTTTGGGCCATGCAAATATTCCTATCGAAAGCAATTGTCTCAGTTTTCTTAAGCCCACCTACCCAAACCAGCCCTTGGCCTGGGGATCAACCCTACTTGATCTGTCATGCAATAAGACTGAGAAAAGAGACTGTAACTTGAAGAGCAGGGGAAACAGAGGGGAACAGAGTATGATTCCCATTCACAGACTATTCCCAGGTATCTACCCCCTTTCGAACAGCCACTATATCTAGAGAGAAGCAGAACAAACAGCATATTCAGTGTGGTAAGACTTTGTCTATCATTCTTGCTATATACTCACAGAGCTGCTTGAATTTTGTCCAGTACATCAGTCTCCTTATAGTGAAGGCTGATTCCACAATACTGAAACTTTTTCAAGAGAATGGCAATTGATTTTGGTAATATAGTTAGTAAGAAGTTACCAAAACATGCTTAGCTCTGACTTTAAAATTTTAGGGTTTAAGTTTAAAGCCAGGCTGCAGTCCTCAGGTAGTGGGATGTTTATGGCAGAACAGGCTTGTAGGGAACATTAAAGCTCCTGCAAAGACTCAGCTTGACCTTAAGTAGCTGCAGCTTAGTTCTGCACCCAGGCTGGTTACTGCAGAGCTGCAGCCCTCAGCTCCAGAGGGGCTCATTTATCATGTACAGCATCAGATGCAAATGATGGTGCTGTGTCCAAACTACCATGGCTCCTGGACTTGCCAAGAATCATCTTGGATACATCAAAGGCAGAACCAACAAGCCAAGGAAGACCCAAACCACCTACAAGCACAAGCACAGGGTCTGTGTCCTGCATTCCTGAAGCACTTGCAGCAGAGACCTAGTACAAGACACTTGAGATGTCCCTACCTAAGTCCAGTTGGACTGAGCAGGGTTTAGTAGGTCCGGGTCTACTTTATACACAGATGAATACCCTTGTTGTACTGCTCAGCTGAGAAGCATGTTCATGGAACATTGCATCTCAGCCAAGAAGCTAGACCAGACCACAGCTCTTTTCTGTATCCAGGCAGTGGTAATACAAACCCAGGCAATCCCGGCAGTTGCTTCTAATTAATTTAGTAACATATGTGGACATGCAATATTTCAATCTTAATGTCTCAAATAGTTTCAACATTACTGACACAGAATGTTTCAAGTATGCTCAATTACAAGATTTCTGGAATTAAAGATCTCCTAAATTTCATTAAAAGATAAAACTTCCTGTTCCAGTTCAGAACAAAAATATATTTTAAAATGCCTGAATGTCTTGTAGAACAGCTTTTCTTCTTAATACAAACACAGATGCAGTGTGTAGGCCTATACACAACAAAACACTTAAACACATCTTAACTTCTGTCGTGTAATTCCATCTTCAGGCATGCGCCTAAACCCTGTAATGGGCTCAACTCAACCAAACCAAGGCTGTACAATATCTGTTTGTACAGAAACACTCAAGCTGCCTGCTGATGTTGCATTTCTGCAACATGAAGTTGCAGTTTAACATGTTTCTACTGCAATTGCTTCTTGACCCTTTCAAACATGGTTGCCAGTGAAGGTTGTTGATTCATTTTTCAGTCCCGAGACTGACCTTATCTCTGAGCAAATGAGCTGAGTAATTGTTTATTCAAGGAAATGTGCAATCTTTTGAGAAATAGGTTCAAATGTGGATTGCACAACATTGCAACTTGTTGGATTGTTAATGGCGGATGTTCTGGAGGGAAAAGCGAAATCAAAAGAATGAATCATTATCCAGATGAAGTTCAAAAGCAATTCAAAATTTGTTTCATAATCACAGATGTGTGCCAAATAAACCCATCCAGCACAAGCTGTAGGCTTTGATTTTTGTGAAGTCTGCAAGTTCTTTCCTTTGCTATTCCCACTATAACCTTTGCAGTGTGCCTAAAAAAAAAAATAAAAAAGTTAGAAGAAATTATTGCCTTCTAAATGCTCCATATACCTGTCTCTTTCTACAGTGCTGTGCTGCATCCACAAAATTACTGTCAATGTGCACAGTGGAATACAAATACTTTTCCCTTTGGGCTTGTAGTGAGCTCATGGTTGGAATAAAGATAAAAGTCAGAGCAGCTGAGAGTGCATCTCAGGCATGCACCCACAGCAAGGTCCCTGGCCCCTCCGCTGAAGTGAAAACCCTATGATACAAAGAATAGGCATGCACAGTACTTCTCTTACTCATCCAGAGTCTCTGTAAATCCTGTCAGGGCTGAACAAAGTCCAAGGTAATAACCATGGTCAACAGGTGCTCTCTCCATTTGAGGCTTATCCATCCTCTCACACAATTCCACCTCTGATGGTGTGCCCCTGACAGATCAACCCTACAAAGTTTTAGTTGCACTGTTTAGGCTGTGAGGTTGCAAGAAGGCATGTTAGGACAAAATTCTGCAGGCAGATACCTTGTCCTTGATCCCTTGGTCTCTCTCTGGTCTCTGGCCCATTTCTCTCTCAGCTGCAATCTTCACAAACTCTTGCAGCTACCATAGGAATGGTATGATCTTTCACTCTTTTCCTTTCAAGCCCTTTTCTTCAACAGCCTTACACAGCTTTTGATTTGCTTTCAAAACATTGATGGTTGGTTGCTGGGGGAGCATTTACTGCTTCACTAATAGATTGGAAACTCATCTGGAAAGCAGCAGAACAAACAAAACAGGAATTGATCTTTTATATTAAATGATCTTTTTTTTTGTTCCAGAAAGGCCCTTGGAATTCTTAATCTTCAGACTTGTAAAATATTATAGTTTGTTCAACTCATACAAAAAGAAAGGGTTTACTGGCTGTAGTTGACATGTCTTCACCCAAGTTCACTGTTTGCCTGGCATTCGTCCTGAGACTCTGTAGTTCCTGTAACTTACACAAATAATTCCTTGGAGATGTGCATGAAACATGGTATAAACAGCATGTTAGGAAACTATAAGAAAAGTGGTGAAAGTTAGGTTGAAGAAGTAGCCGATGGAGTAGCCAAGAGCATAAGCATACTTCAAAGGCATCCATTGGAACACACAGGTGGAAATGGGTTCTTTTAAAGTCCTGTCCCTTAAAATGGCCCATGTCACCATCTTGCAGTCGGATTTACCACCTCTCCCTCGCAAGTCACAGATAATCAATGAAGAGAAAGAATATCATAGCACCACAGAGTTTCTAGTCAAGGATAATGAGAACCAAGTAACTTGAACAAATGGCTTTAGAATGACCAATAAGCTGAATTTCTTGGCATTATTATTATACAATACATTTTAACCAGGAACATGCATTCACTAAAAGCAAAGTTGATTTGTGGACCTCTGAAGGAAAAAGTTGGGGCAAATGAGCAAATTGGAATGACCTACTTGTTCAACTTTTCCCATTGGTAGGGACAATGTCTTACTAATACTTCTGTACCTGCTGACAGTCAGTGTTCAACTGTTGAATCTCTAGTTCAGTGACAGTACTGTCACCAGCATTTTCTGTTGCATTCAATGGCAAATATAATTTTTTGTGCCTGTTACTTGAAAAACCAATAGGACCTCTTCAAGAAATGTGGTTCAAAATGAAATGCTTGACTTGTGGGTATAAAAATTATGAAAACCCTTGGAATGTGTAGAGAGGCCAGTGTTGCAAGTGTTATCTAATGAACATGACTCTAAGGTCGTGTTTATTCTCACAAATACCACAGCTTTTCACAAAGGCAACAGAAATATGCATGCAAAGCTGCAGCAATAACGCAAATTATGATCTAAACTCACTGGAGCCATGGTATCTTTTAGAACAAACTCCTATCAGAACTCTTCATCTTCACAGCTCTGAAGGCTGAAAACATTACACCTTTTCAAGACTTTAACCACACCAAAAAAAGAAGTGCCATCTCACTGTAATAATGTTGTCTTAATTATGTACAATACTTAGCACTAGTTTTACACCAGATGAGTCATCATAGAAGCTTGTACTTTACTGTTTGACTAAATCCCACAGCACTTAAAACTCCCTGCAGTGAGAACCTACCAGCTTGTGCTCAGCTCTTTTCTCAGACCATATCTGCTGGATCCTTTGGGGAAGGTTGGTTTGAAGGGTGTTGGCTTAAGATGAGCAGACACTGTGGCTGGAAATAAGGTCTTGGAGTCAGTAAGAATATGCCAGAAAAGTGTCTTGAAAGCTGCTCAGGTGTCTGTGCTTCTCCAGTCATGTCCATTTTAATTAACTGGGATACTAGAAATCATAGAGATGAGTTTCGTTCCTCTCTTTTTTAAGAGCAGTTTATCTTCTGAGTAGAAAGGTGTTAAATTTTTGTCATCTTGTGCTGTTTGTTGTAACAATTAAGACAATGCCAAACATGTAACTGAAACACTTGCAGTTATTTATGGAATTATGGAATCCCTCTTCACTTGTCTTACACTGTCTACTCTTTTACTGCTAAAAATAATCCCACAGAAGCAGATACCTTTCATTTTATGAACAATTTTTACCACTGGGGTTTTCAACAAGATAGCATGGTCTGCTGGGCACTTCTTCATTTGTGCAGATTTTTTCTCCTTCCTGTGTTTTGGGGCTTGATGAGATCAGTGAAGTTTCCTGGTAAGCACAGGATCTTTTCCCAGGTCCTTCTAAATACTGATGCCTTGGAGAATACTGGCTATTCTCAAGTCTGTTGTTACTTTGACAGTTCAGCTTTCTTCATCTGAAACATATGAATAATATCCCTTTTGAGCCTTCATAAATGGTGCTGGAAAATTCAAAGTAAAAACACACTGGTTTTTTTGGTTTTTTTTTTTAATAACGTTAAAGAGCAGATGGACTTGTAGCAGAGTATACTGCAGTCTTCATTCACAGTCATCAGGAGAGGGAGGTTCCAGCCTCTTTGAATCTCTGTCTGGAAGACCACGTGGGAAATTTAATGTCAGACATTGTGAAAAATTGGTCCCATCTGCCTCCCCTCCTTCACCCAACAGATACACAGAGTGCCTGAGTACCTGGCTATCACTGCTGAAGCCTCTCTCTATGCAAATGACAAATATTCTACTCATTAAACCTCCCTGTAATGAATGTCCTGCTATGGCAACTTCCAAGAGACTCTTGATTAATTGAAAGAAGCAAAACACTTCATGTTGAAGCAACAGCTGGTCATGGTACTTACCAGTATCAGCTGATAGTCTAAAGACATACACTTCACCAGGAAGCTTTCACTCCTACACATTATTTAAATAGAAGTTGTTTTTTTGCAAACTTGGTACCTCTAAACTGAAGTCTATTACATTTGGCTTGTACAGTCCTTCTAGTAAACAGTGTTTTTTCAGTATCTTACCAAAAACTTTACCCCAAAGAAACGGTGAGGAGTGGTGTGCACGCCACACTATTGTGTGATGCAAAAAGGATGCATGCAAGCAAAAGGACAAACAAATCTTTCTGCTCATGAAAACATTTCATTTCCATTTTAGCCAGGAATGCACTAAATAATGCATAATTCCTCAGCTACTCAAAGGTCACCTTTTGGTCTACAAGCAGCTGCAGCAGCTGTGTTCCTTCGAGACCCTCCTCCGAGCACAGAACAAAGCGTGAGAGCTGACAGCAAGCTTGGGGGATGCAGGTATGGGACAGGCTTCTGGAGGCCTCCCAGCAGCTACAGTTGAGAACCACTGCCAAATTTTTTTCTCTCATTTTTTACTTTAATCTCAAACAACCTCCTTCCTTTCCCTCCCTTCCTAAGTAAATTAGTCATATGTAAAGTATGAGAAAATTAACAGCCAACTCAGATTTTGACACCGTGCAGAGACAAGTATCCATGGAGATTAGGGACCTCCTGTTCATCACTGATTTCCCATCGCATTTGACAGGAAGGTACAACAAACAGAATAAACTAGTCACCAGAAAGGCACTCTGTGAGGCTGAGTTCAGCTTAGAGGCTACCAAGACTGTTGTTCCCAAACTATAATGCAGCAAGCCAATTCCCAAACTGTAATGCAGGCAAGACCCACAGCTCCTTTAGATATACCACTCATATTTGAGGCTTTCATCCAGTAAATCTGGATTAAAGAAATTGGTGGCTTCTCACATATTATCTCATTATCAGGAATTCAAATATTACTTTTGCAGCTAGGAATCACTTCAGCTTTCTAGACTGGAGTGTTGGTTATAACATACAGACCTTAATTTGGAGAGAGTGATTTTGAAGGGGAAAGAAAATCCATTATCATCCAGTTCAGAATCTGTCCTCCTAACAGGTAGGTCAGGGTGGTACAGAGGAGACACCCTGATCAGACCTGACTTAGACAGGATGGTGGGGGAAGCAACATGTTGTTCTTGTAGGATTTCCACAGTTATACTTTCCACAGATCTAATCCTGTTCCATTTCCTGAATGCCTAGATCAAAATTTCCTACAACCAGAATAGCTTTTGTTTCAAATTAGATCAAACAAGCAAGGAGAGAAATAACAGCTACATGGGAAACAAACAAGAGTGTAACTGACTGTAAGGGCTATCTTGCATTGATGCATAGCATTCACTGCTAAGCTACAGCCTAGGGAACACTCCATTTTTAAAGGTCCCACACACAGTAACAGAATCATACCAGAGAAACATCTAACCATATGTACCAGTCATCTTTCCTTACCCAGAAAAACAAGCAAATCTTAAAAAGAGATAGGAAAAAAAAACCAAACCAAAACAAATCAACTAATGCACAAGCACTGAACTAATTAGAATTCCAGTGCTTACGTATTCCTTAGCTCATCCAGATGTGCTTTCATCTCCTCCACTCACTCACACATCAAGATTGCAGCAGACCTCCATAAAAACCCTCTGAGCTCTGGGATTCCTGTCCTTGATCCTGGGTGATGTAGGATTCATTAACTCCAGCTGCTGCTGTTAGATTTCCCCACTGAAATGGCTCAGTGTCACCACCAGCCAACACAAAATCCATGCCATGTGGCAAGGCTCCGTGGCTAAGCAGGCTGCCAGCCTTGGTGCCATGGTGGGCACAGCAAGGTGGCAGCTATCAAAAGACAGAAAATAGAGCAAGGTGGATGGGCCTTAAGGGCTCTTCAAATGAGTTGGCAAGAAAATTTTTAAATTTGCACTTTAAAAACCCAAAAAGCAGAATACTGCGGAGCAACCAAATTTGCCATAAACTGTTCTTTACAAGCTGGAGGTAACAGCAGGAGTTTTCAGCCAGCCTGATCAAACTGAAACCTCCTGCTTGCTCATGTGCCTCTCTGGCACCGGCACATGAGGGCCCTGAACAGCACATACTGCAAGTCAGGAGAGAGCCCCATATGCTTCTGACAGCAGCTATTGTAACCATTTTCCAGCCATGTTACCATCAGGTATGGGTCATTACTGGAATTCAGTCTGCATCAACAGACTATATATATATAATATATACTGGACCTGTCATTCAGTAGATACTTCAAATGGGGCCAGGATATCACTGGCATCACTTAGATCATCTGGCCAAGCCATAGCCTGCAGCAGCCTACATTAAAAAAAAAGAAAAAAAAAAAAAAAGGGAAAAAAAAAAAAAAGCAAAGCAAGTCTGATATCCATAGGTTTAAATTTGTTCAGCAGGAGCATACACCTCCTTTGCAGAACATCTGTGAATCTGGAAAGTAGAAAAGGCTAAAGACACAGACCAGTCAAGCACCATTTACTTAAAATACGCGATCCCAAAAATAACTGAGGATCCTTTCTAGCTAGAAATGCAAGCCAGAAAGCGACAGCAGCCCCCTGGACAGACAACAATCCAGGGTTTAATTCTGGGCCTACAAACAGTTAAACAAATGCTCATTCTAACAGCGAGAGAATGGGAACACACAGCCTTTGCACCTATGCCTTCTCTTCCAGTGCTCAAAAGCCATGTGCTTCAGGCTTCCATAAGTTGATTTAGAGTCTTTAATGCAATATGAATTCACCAAAGATCTTGACATCATTTCAACTATTCTAAGTCACATCCTTGGACTGCCTCTAAAAAAGCCATCTTATCTTCACTGACAGTGTGGGCAGCCTGGTAAGAGGAGGTTTCCAGCACAGACTCCTGCATAATGTGCTTCAAGTCAAGCAGTGACAATATTGCTCCTGTCCCCTCACCCTTCCACTGCTGTTCTTCCCCCCTTGGCTAACGAGATGTTTTCCTTTGGCAGAGCAAACCACACCAAGTATGTACAAACAGCTGCAAGACTGGAGCAGGAGTGCATCTGTGTGAGCAAAGCAGCCCTTTCCCAGCTTCACATTGGTGCAAGGCCAAGTGAGCATCAATGCCCTCCATCCCATCTTCAGGCCACCATGGGCAGGAGAGCCCAGCCCAGCGGCTGGACTGGAGTCCTCTGGTGTTACAGTGAGCACTACCCTTCACACGGTATCTGCTGGCCAATTAAGGTACAACCACAGTAATTTTTTGTCTCTTGAGCATATTTTCAGAGTTGTCCCCTTTGATTTAGGTATTTAATGGGTTGCAACCCAGTTAACACATTTGCACACACTCCCAGACACACACACACACACAGAGTTGCTTACATATGGCTTTCCTTACAGTTTTGATAATCTGGGTAATTTATTCAGGTTGGCAAAGTTTGAGTGTTTTTCCATTTCTTCTGCACAAGGGGAGCAATGTGATTGTTGCTGTGGTGATCCTTTCCTTAATATTTTTAGCCATAATCTGACTTAAAGTCATGACTGGCAGTGGAAAGTGTCATTTTTTAAGGCACAATACCAAAACATTGGTGAAGAGCCTTTTATTTTTCACACTGAATATTATATATATATATACATATGTGTGTATATATATATTATATATTATATATATATATATATATATATATTCCTTGAAATTCACATTGATAAATGTAAACATGTAGATGTTTCTTTATCATAAACAGGCCTGGGTTTGGCCTTTCTTTTGTAAGGTCTGTTCTCCTCCATCCACTTGGGCTAAAGCTGCACAGTCAGAATCTCTGCTCACCTGGGTTATGTTTTCAGGAAGGGACTAACTTACTCAGACATATAAATGCTGACATTAAGAGTTGCTTGTCTAATCCCACAGGCATGGGGTTTAAAAATGTACCCCCTTCCCTGTTAGTGAGGTTAATAACTTCTCTGCAGAAGGGCAGCAAAGCAATTTCATGTTTTTCCTTCAGTCAAGAGGCTGCAGAGCCAGCATTCCTCTCTTTGCTGAGAGGACAGCAAATGCCAGCTCCCTACCTTCATTTATGCCTTGATCAGTGAAGCTGTTGGTAGAGAAAACTGTGACAGACAGCAAGGAAAGGAGCACAAACCTGATGGAAACGGCGATGTTATTCCCATTTCTAGCATGGACTGTAGGCATATCCCTGCAGGACTCTATCAAAGCAAGGGTGGTAGCACCACCCCACCAAACCTGGAGCTCTGCTGTCGCATGGCAGTGGTGCAGAGCACACAAGGAGCGGAGGTGGAGGTCCAACCCTCAAGTGTCCTACGCTTTTCTCCTTCCCTTCATTCCAAATAGGAAACCCGAGAGGCCTGGGAATGGATGCGTTCTTAAAGCTGCAAAACTAAATTCATTACACTGCTTTTCCATAACCTGTTTCACAGTGAGTGAAGTGCTTAACATTGAATTATCCCATGGGACTAACCATGTAAAGGATGCCATGAAGTGCAGATGAAAGTAAACTCAACTGGGCCAGTGGAAAGCTGTCCTCCCACTTGGTTGTGGTTTCCTGAAAATTATCATTTCAGATGAAATTTTGTTTGTCATTTAAAATCCAGGATTAGTCATTCAGGAGGGCTGACAATTCTGTTTCTCCATTTTGTGTCTCCTGTGGGTGTTTTCCAGCATTTAAAACAATTTCCAGGTTTTGGGGTTTGTTTTTCTTTTTTTTTTTTTTGAGGTGGGGAAAATGAAGGGGCTGTTTCTTTTCCATTCAGGCAAATAAAAAGTGACAATCCAAAAGATTATATAACTTCCATCATTGTAACCAAATGTATTTGGTGTATCTGAATAAACCAGATTTGGATATTTGTTCCTGAAATGCACCAACAGAAGCTATCACATTTTCTTCTACAATGGGATTACAAATATAGATGATATGAAACCATATATTGTCTTAATTTTAATATGAAGAACTCCTAGAATCATAAGTAGAGACAGTATTTAACAAAGAGATGAATATATACTTATTTACACACACACATTTACTATGAACTGCATTAATTATGATGACAGAATACCACAGCATGATTATGCCTGTGTCTTTTGTTTCTCCCTGCTCCTCTAGAAATTTCAAAATTTTTAGGATTTCATCTGCAAGTTTTCAGTGTGTGCAAGAAACTCGTGCCTTCCAAAAAAGCAGTTCAGTCCTCTGTGATCTTAACACTCCCTGGATAGACTCTGGTAGATTCAGCAGCCTGTTGATGCAGCAGATTACATCAGAGGTGTAAAAAACAACCAGTGCTGCACTGGTGGAACTAGGACACAGCTTTCTACCACCCCTCCAATCCTTTCCCATCATCACCAGCCTGGTGCGGGCACTTGGACTCTGCCTTCCCACTGATCCCCTGAGGCAATGCATTGGACATAGATAACACACATGTGGCCAGACTGCACCTGCACAGTATTTTGGGGACACCCTGGATCCTCTGCAATGGCTGAACAGTGATGTCGTGCTTGTGCTCATCCGGGCAATGCCAGCAGACCTCCCATAGCTGCAGCCAGCATGACTGCTCCTTGACAATTCTCTCACCAGACTATGCAGGGCATGCTACACCTTGGGATATTAATCATGTGCTGGCATGGGAAGGGCAGGAATTGAGAGCTGATTTACTTTCACCTTGGCCCGTTTAATGCCCTGTCCCACACTGTGATGCCACCAGCACCAAAGTAATCTGCGGGCCTGAGTATCATGTACGTGAGTATTCTTGCCCCAGGGTCAGCTAAACCTCTTTTCTAGGTCATTTAAAGAGATTTCACAACACAGAGCCACTGTTATTTAAACCCAGTCCCACTGTAAGAGAAAAAGAACCAAAATAAAGCAGACTGTTGGATGGAGTTCAGCCTGCTTAGAGCTACTTTGACACTTTTTTTTAGCTATAAATGCAAGGTCTTGCTTTCCATACTGACCTAAAGTTGCTGGATCTTGGCTCACTTTCCCTTAGCATGCACCACACCTGACCTAACTGCAGTTTCATGGGACCAGACTGAACCTTCGAAGTCCTGCTATGCCACACTCATCTTCATTTGCTCCCAAAGCCTTTGAATTAAGGCAACCTTCCACCACATCCTCCAAGCAATTAGAAGATTTCCTACCTGCTGTAAGGCACCCTTATTTTAAGTGTTTATCACAATACAGTTTTTTACATGTTATTCCACACCAGGATTGCTGCCTTTGTTGCCGGGTACTGAGCTACAGCCCCTGCAGAAGCGCTGAACGGGGCATTTGCAAGCAGAATGTAGGCTTCTGTGCTATTTCTGAAGCTCTGCAATTCACTTCCTGCCTCACACGTGAATCAGGGTTTTGCTTAGATGCAAAGCTCAGATTGAGCTGTCAGTCACAATACACTTCTCCTTTTTCCATTTTAGAAAAGGGATTCATATCCATAAAGGATGAGCTCAGTTCAAAACACTGTAGCCTTAACTACATTGGCTCTGGAGCAAAATAGCGAAGAGAGATGAAGGTATGCTCCAGAATTAAGTCTGTGCTATAAAACAGGCCTTACTAATGTCTAAATTCCAGCCTTGCTGAAGTACAAACAGCAGCCTCCTTTGCTGTGCAGGTAACACCAAGCTGTTTTTTTAACAGTGTATTTCCTAGCAATTTCAATGATTCTTGCTGACAGTTTAGTTTTAAGGACCAAATTCTCAGACAATAACTCATGACCTAATTCTGAAGTCAAGACTTCAGTTCACAGATAATTTTCTCCGTACATCCCTCAGCAGTTTTGGAGAGAAAGGATTCTAAAAGAAGGCCATAGTAAGCACAAAAGAGACAAAAGCAGTTATACAGATATTTAAACCAGATAAAGCCAAGTAAGTACTAAATACAGATTATCAGCAGCAGTTTTTGCAAACCCATAGAGGGGAACTTAGCAGCTCCAAAGTCAAGGCAGGTAAGAAGTTGGACGGTCTTAACTGGTTACTGCCTTGCCACCCATCACCTGCTCACCTCCACCCCGTGTGAAATGAAGGCAGAAAGTAATTCTCAGTTAAAACCAAACAATGCATTCCTCCCCCCTCCTCCTCCCTGCCAAAAGATACCACGATATTTACATATCTTTAGTCAAATCTGTATTATAAAAGACAGAGAAAGCACTCAATTTTTAAATAAAGGGAAAAAGCTCCATACAAACAAAAAGGCAGCAAGACTGGGATATTTATTGTCTCACCTGTCTACAGAGCTTAATTTTGAATTACCTTTGTGGCTTTGCTACTTAGCCTACACACTCAGATTTTTAAATTATGGTTGATTTTTCCAGCTCCTTAGAATATAAGCTTAATTCTAGTAATCACAACTGCTCATTGCTACAGCTTGCTAAAGCTTATTTAAGTTTTGAGGCCCCAACTTCAAGACTCCATCTCTGGGTATCTTTAAGGAGGAGTTAGACACACATCTGTAAGGAATGATGCTGATAAAGTTGCACTTGCATTCAGAAGGAAATATCGTTTAATGATCTCTTAAGGTCATCTTTGGGGCTAATTTTACGTGACAGGATCTGATCATAACACAACCTAATTGCACTAATTCAAGAGAAAGTTACCTCATCACAATGGCTCTCCCTCCAGCTTCCCCCTCCAGCTTCTCTTCTATTTTAATTAATCCTTTCTCTGTAGTGTAGTTTGGCTATGAAAAAAATTAAGAAAAATAAGTTGTCTATCTAGGCCAGATAGACAACTTTCTGATGACAGATAGAGAACCATTAGCTTTGTCTTTCTATTGTACCATCAGTTGTATGTGACATAAAAACTAGGAAATTCAATACTGTGAGGAGAGAGGTAACAGAAAGTTTCTCACCAGGGTTTCACTGTCACAGACTCTGGCTTTCTCCACCAGCAGACTGCTTGGCAGGACAAATTTGATCTGGGCAGAAGACTGCATTTCTATCAAGTTAGTTGCGGTACCTGAAATGAGGGTAACATTTCCTACAGCACCAAATTTGTCATTGCTATTTCCAGCCTCAGAGAGTCTTTGGACATTTGAACCATTCCTGGAGAAATATGAGTGATACATCTATGTTGTTGGTATCTGTGATATCAGTGCTCCGCATGGTGTGCCCCATTACACCTACAAAAGTCTGCTGGGGACCTTCCTGTTGGGTTTGCTCCACTGTCAAAGCCTGGTCTAAAAGAATGAGAGCCTTGGGTCCCTGACATTTCTGACAGACTTTTTGGGGCAGATCCCATAAAAATTATGGAGCAATTCACAACCCACATGTGCATAGTTTTGAAGTGTAAAATGTTCCAGAAATTCCTGGTGTATTCTCCACAATTTCTACCTCCTGTTCTGTTTTCCTCCTTTTTTTTTGTATATCCATTAACTCACCACTTCAGTAAAGATCAAAAGTCACTGTCTTGTTCTGTTTTAGGGATCAAATCCCTCTAGAATAATCTCTGCAATGGCATACAGATCTGCAGATGTATTTTTGTGGAAAAAGTTAAAAAGCATTTGAATATTGTTCAGTACATTATAATATTTTGTCTCTTCATTTTTAATTGCCTCTAGAGTGAAGCTTTATGTTTTTTATTTGAACACAAAGATTTCTTTTATGCTTGAGATTTAAATTAGCAGTGGGCAAAGCAATTCCATAAAGAGGAAAGGAGAGGGGATCAACATTTCACCTTCCATCAGAAAATAATATATCCAAAGTGAGATACAGGGGGTGTGTGCTCTGAGCTGGGACCCCCCATCTTCCCACCACTCAGTCCTGTGATTTGGTGCAAACCCAAACCCACCCACCCCACATAAGGCTCCTGCTCAACTGCTCCTGGGTAGACTTTGGAGACCAGCAGGGAAGCTTTAAACCTCCCACGCTCAAACCAAGCGTTGCTCTTTGCTTTTTTGCCAAAAAACATCTGAGAGGACTTCAGGGGCACTCTTTTACAGATCCCATTTCCCAAGCAGGGCTTTGCAGTGTGATAGCAGGCTCTTCAAGTGCCAGTGTTTATCCCCAGAAAGGAGTACACGCATGAGAGGGGGAAGAGAGCACCTGGCCTGAGTGGAGCCACCAGAGTTTCAGCAAACACAGACTGGAACAGGACACTTGGTTTGTAGCCAGCGGACCAGTAGTGGGAGAAGGAGCAGAAGACTAAGGAAGGACTTCCTGAGCTCCAGAGGAAGAAGAGCATTGGATTATCAAAACCATGTGGATGTTTTGACATCCACAAACCAGGGAACTACCTGGACCTCCTTTTGCATTTTGCAGCTGATCTCTCAAATACTTAGTGGAATGCTGCTCCCTGTGGTTTGCTGGTCCTTACAGGGGAAACAGTAACACACAATTACAAGTCCATTTTATAATATTGTATTACTTACAAACATACTGACTTGAAAAGGATGAAAGTTAGTGCTGGTTTTAAGTGCCTTTGGTTTATATTTTAGCTCTCTAAAATTAACTCTGGTAAACCTGACTGCTTCTAATGGCAAGATAAAACAGATTCAAAACCTTAATGTCTGCCTCTAAAATTAACCAAAACAAAAGTAGTCATCTACTTTCAGTTCCCTCCTTTAAAATCCTCTGACTTCAGTTGCCTTTGACTTCATAGATAAAATGAAGGGTTTGATCCCCTCCCCATTGCCTGTACACAATCCAAGGGACAGTACTGAAGACTATGGCATTTCTCCAAACACACATGACCAACAACAAAATCTGATCAGGTGACATCAGAAAGAGTTTTCCTTGTGGTACATGTGTGCTGTAACCCGCTAGGGGGAACAGCAAATCTCTCTGCACTCTTTTTGGTACTGCACATCCATTACACAGCCCCAGACAGACACACATGATAGCACTGTGCCATGAACTACAGACAAGGTGTCAGAGATACAAGAGAGAATTTCCATTTTCTGATCCTCTAGCAGACGTAGTGTCAACACAGAGCTTTTCTTACCCAAGAGGGGATCAACAAATAATACATTACTGCCCTTCTACACACTCGTCCTTTGGTGCAGAGCATGGTGGGAGCCAGCCCATGCCCAACTCTATGGCCATTCTCCTGCCAGCATAGTTTTTTAAGGTTTTAATTTGCTTTGTGCCCAGTCTCCCTTGCAAAGCATCAGTGCTGTTCAAAAGAATAATTTGATCAAGGATTTGTCCATCTATGCTGAGAAAACAAATGCTGCAGTCCCTCAAGGAGTTCAGTTTTGATCAGATGTGATACACCGATGATGCTGCACTAATGCACAGTCCTCACAGTCTCTCATAAGACCCTTGTTGTTGCCAGCACCATTGCCTGGTTTACACTAAACCAACAATCTCTCCATTCAGTTCTTAGGTACCACATCATTTCTCTGTTTCAAAACATTCTGTTATTTGTCTGGGTAGGCTTGTTATGCAAGCACACGCCCTTGTCTACTGGTTTTGTTCCAGCACAAGGTGTTAGTTTTTCCTAGCATAGCATTGGTCACAGTACAAAATAAACTCACATATTCCGTCCTAAAGGTTGCAGTATTTTCATGCTTTTTGAGGTCATTGTGTCTGTAATGCCATCCCTCCAAGATCTGCTAATGAGTATTAGCTTATGCATCATATTCTAAACTGTATACCACAGTTAGGAAAAAAACCCCAGACACTACACATGAAGTGTCATTGTTGTGAGTTGGATTTATAATACCTAGAGAACCAACAAGTGGACTGGCAATGTGATGTACTTGGATTCAAATGCTAACTTCTTGTGAGATGAAGTACTTTCACTGAGTGCTGAAAACTGAACCTGGTTACAGAAGAGCTCCTAATTGTATTCCAGTCTGCCCAAATACAAATGTTTTTCAAACAAGGGGTTACTGGATTTGTCAAAGATATAAACAAAGCCTGCATTATCCTAAAAGCTGCAACAGGGAACGTAACACAGAGTTTCAGCCTAACACTAATGGAGAATCTGGCCTATACTATAAGGACAAGAGAATGCTATGGCCCCACAGCAGAGCCGGCCATTTAACAAGAGTTCTGGGAACTGCAGTCACATTCTGTGCCTTGGGATTCCCAAATAGATTGTCTCTTGGCTCCCTCTAAGTATTCAAAAAACATGGGGGATCTCAATTACAACCCTCTACAACACAAAGAAAAAAAAAAAGGAAGAAAAAGAAAAAGATACATCAAGTACATTTGGACCGAAATTAAATTTTTTTGATAGGGAACAGTATAGTATGGTTCAGCTGCAGATAAAACCTAACTGCTCTTAACAACATCCTGCAAAGTTGCAAAACACCTATACACAGACAGCAGGATCAATATAAGCTAAACTTGTGTTTCATAGCTGAAATCAGAGCCACTTCATAGTGACAAAATAATAAAACAGCAAAAGAACAATGAGACTCTGGCACATGTGTACATTTTCTAAAACAACACGTAATGAAGCTTTAGCAATGCAGAACTCAACCTCCCTGCTCAAAGTTTTATTGACCATTATCTCACTGGATTTGGAACAGCAGCTCTGAATGCAGTAAAAGACATTCATTTTTCACAATGTTTTCCCACATAACTGACAAATTTATTACTGTTATAAAAAAGGACACTATTTTGAAATCCTCAGGGTGCTTGACTTGTAATGGTGCCAAACATGTTTGTCTTTTCATTAGCATTCAGGGAACACTGAATATGCCCAAACCAACCTCATCTACTTTTCCCACTCACGTCGATGCAGCTGATGTTGGATCTCCAGTCATCTCAGTTCTTGTCCAAGATAACAGCTTAGGACCAGAGCAATCAGACATACTGAGAGGCTGTTTCCAGATTAGACTGGAGACTGCCAGGCATCCCCAGCATAGCCTCACACTGGCCTATTTCAGTAT